>NC_081571.1:40957852-40997117 GCF_022355385.1 Mustela nigripes | reverse complement strand
AGAGCGTATCATGCTTAGCGAAATAAGTCAAGCGGAGAAAGACAACTATCATATGATCTCCCTGATATGAGGAAGTGGAGATGCAACATGGGGGCTTAAGTGGGTAGGAGAAGAACAAATGAAACAAGATGGGATTGGGAGGGAGACAAACCATAAATGACTCTTAATCTCACAAAACAAACTGAGGGTTGCTGGGGGGAGGGGTGTTGGAAGAAGAGGGGTGGGGTTATGGACATTGGGGAGGGTATGTGCTTTGGTGAGTGCTGTGAAGTGTGAAAACCTGGCGATTCACAGACCTGTACCCCGGGGATAAAAATATATGTATATAAAAAATAAAAAATTTTAAAAAAAATCTTTAAAAAGCATGTCATTAGCTATACAGAGACTTTGGAGATACTGGAAAATTGATTTAAAGAGTATATTTTCATTAGCTGCACACTTTGAAAGTTTTTCCATTTTTTGTTTTATTCCATGCTTGGATGTACACTTTCAATATTATATTATTGTCATTTCTTTCACAGATAATGTGAAGGAAATCATGAACTGATGGTGAGACGTTCAGAGACTGACACATTGGCCTTTCAGTCATATCAAAAAAATCCTAAGGTCTTAAAGATCTTATTTTGAATTTAAAGTCATTACATTTCGACTGTGATTCTTAGTTAGCTCAAGCCACAGAACATGTGGTGGTAAACACTGGCTGTAGTAAGCCCACTGAAGTGTTAGTTTCTCTTTACTGTGTTATTAGTATCATGAGAAAATATTCATAGTTTTATCCCCAATTCAGACATTCTCAAGAACACATGTCCCATTAACCATGAGAGCATTCCACAACTGAAAAAAAAAATGTTTTCTGATGCATCCATTTATTCTAACAGGTATCAAAGAACAGATAAGTGGCCATGATATCTTAACTAGTGATTTTCACTATTCTCTTTAACACTGACTGACTCCAAATCCAAGGAATATTTTTGATTGACAATTATTTTTTGAGTAGTGCAGTTTTGGGATTGATATTCAGATGCAAAATCTTATACATCTCCTCAATTAAGATTTCTGGAGTGCCTGGGTGGCTCGGTCAGTTAAGTGTCTGCCTTCTGCTCAGGTCATGATCGCAGGGTTCTGGGATCAAACCCTACCTACACTGGGCTCCTTGCTCAGCAGAGAGTCTGCTACTCCCTCTCCCTCTACTCCTCTCCCCCAGATCAGTGCTCTCTCTTTCTATCTTGTTCTCTCTCTCTCAAATAAATAAATAAATCTTTAAAAAAAAAAAAAAAAAGTTCTGTTGCACACATAGTGGTTCTTTGAACACTGACCAAGAAGTATTAGGAATTAAGGAAAATACTTCTGTCCCTATAGCATACATTCACAATGGTGAATGAAACAAAAGGCATTAAGCACTCTTCCCTCCTGTGTCAAAACACATTTGCAAAAGATGGCACATTCTCTCCATTCCAGTGTTTCTCTCTTACTGTGAGCTAAAATATCAGACAGCACAACTCCTGATAGTAATCGCTCTTGCACATTGTATGTCACTGGTTTGAACAGTCCAGCATGTGATTTGGCACGGTATTTTCCAGAACCTCATTTTTTCCCCTGAATGTATTATGTGTTATTAACTTCACAGGTGGCTTAGAAGCTTCTTAGCAATTACCTTAATCTTACATTTCAAATTTGTGAAATGTATACAAGAATAATTGTTTCATCCCTTTTTTCCCTGGGACCAACAAATGACCTGTAGACTAACTGATGGTGTGTCAAAGATCCCAGTTTTCAAAACACTGCCTTGACTTCAAGACACAAATACAAAGTAATAATACCTATAGTATAATGGAGTGTCGGTGTGCTACACATTTTAGACAATTTTCTGGAGGAATTCAAATCTAAAATATCTGGGTAAAACTTTAAACTTAAAAATAATAATTTTTGCTGAAATAATGAAATATAGACCCTTCAAACATACACAACTTAGTCTCACTTATTTTCAAAGTGGTGCTGTAGTATAAATTCAAATCCACAATATGGAGCAAGCTTGCTAGTTTGCTATATGTGGATCAGTAGCATTAATAGAAAAAAATTTAAAAATCTGCCTCATACAATACAGAAAAAGGCATTATACCTTACTTATACTAAAGAGTTATTCTAGTCAGTATTTAAAATTCTGAGATAATAAAAACTGTTACATATGCATAATCTGCCATAGTTTTGGATTGGTGTCAGGGGTTGGATTTATAACTCTTGCCTCATTTGATTTCTGATAGGCAGGATAGTATCGAGACAAAAAGCACAGATTCTATATAGTGCTTTGATAATTATTTATTTCTTCGAACTTAAATACAATAATTTACCTTCCTATACTTGATTCTCCTCACTTAAAAAATATGGATGATCATAGTGTGGATACTAAATATATATTTAATACATAAACTAATATATATTTATACTTATATACTAACTCATATATGAAAGTATCTGAAATGACTGGCTCATGACAATTGCTCTAAAATCAACAGATTTTACTACTACTACTATCACTGTAAATTAATTATTTAAAAAACAAACATAAATGATGTGTTTTATGATGGCCTGAGAAAGTATAAAAAGAAATTTTCTCATTCCTTTTTCCTAAACTTCTCTGGTCAGAATACACAGTTTTTCTCGTGACAAATATATGCATCTGTCCACCTCCCAATTCATTGTGAGAATCCTGAGAAAATAATATTGATCAGATAAACATACTCCAGGCTCTCACAGAGTTTACACTAGAGTATATCGATATTGTGAATCAGTGAAAGTTATTATTTCTTACATTTTTGCTTATTATAAAAATAGCTTTTCCCCTATAAAGCAGAGATGTATTTAAATATTTATGAAAGGTCTGGATGACTATACAAAATAGTTAAGAAAAAATAATTTTTCAGATGTTAAAAATAACTTTTACAATCATGCTGACATTGCAAAGACAATAGGAAAAGATTTTTATTTTTTATTAACATATAATGTATTATTAGCCAGGGGTACAGGTCTGTGAATCTCCAGGTTTACACACTTCACAGCACTCACCATAGCACATACCCTCCCCAGTGTTCATAACCCAACCACCCTCTCCCTCCCTGCCTCCCTGCAGCAACATTCAGTTTGTTTAGTGAGATTAAGAGTCTCTTATTATTTGTCTCCCTCCCAATCCCATCTTGTTTCATTTTTTCCTTCCCTACCCCCTAAACTCCCCACTTTGCCTCTCAACTTCCTCATATCAGGGAGATCATATGATAATTGTCTTTCTCTGATTGGCTTATTTCACCCAGCATAATATCCTCTGGTTCCATCCACATCATTACAAATGGCAAGGTACCATTTCTTTTGATGGCTGCATAGTATTCCATTGTGAATATATACCTCTTCTTCTTTATCCATTCATCTGTTGATGGACATCTAGGTTCTTTCCATAGTTTGGCTATTGTGAACTTGCTGCTATAAACATTCAGGTGCACCTGCCCCTTTGGATCACTATGTTTGTATCTTTAGGGTAAATATCCAGTAGTGCGAATGCTGGGTTGTAGGCTAATTCTATTTTAAACTTTTTGAGGAACCTCCATGCTGTCTTAGGAAAAGATATTTTTTTAAAAATGTATTGGGTCAGGGACTGATGACATGACTCTAATAATTTAGACCAGATGATATATCTGGATTTTTCAACAGATGATAGCAGAAACAGAAGTGAAGTCAACCCAGAAACATGGAACCTTTGACAACTGTAAATTGGCGTCAGAAATAAAATAGTATCAATGTAGTATTAGATGCCACATCCAATGACATTTAACATTTTATACATAAATATGAAAGTGGAGGTAAGTATAGCGTGCCTTACACAGTGGTTACAATATATTGACAGACCTTTTGAATTCTACTTCTTTTTTTTTTAAAGATTTTACTTATTTATTTGACATACAGAGATCATAAGTAGGCAGAGAGGTAGGCAGAGAGAGAGGAAGGGAAGCAGGCTCCCCACTGAGCAGAGAGCCCGATGTGGGGCTTGAACCCAGGACCCTGAAACCATGACCTGAGCTGAAAGCAGAGGCTTAACACACTGAGCCACCCAGGCACCCCCTGAATTCTACTTCTAAGATGTATCTTTCCACATACTGATGAGGTGAGCTGTACTACATTCCCAGTAAATGCATAAGTCGTCTTAGATGAAGATGATTATGTCAGTTCACTGAATCAGAATTTAGAAGCTATAATTATGAGAATAGCATTCTTCTTGATTACGTGCATCCTAAATATCAAACCTAATGTGGTGAAAATATACAAGACTTATCAAGACTAACAGGACAGAGGAACTTAGGTTTCTAAGAATAGAAACTCTCATCAAAGCCTTGGAAAGAACAGAGTAATATTTAAAGAAGGCAGGTATTATTATAAGGGCACAGCATGAAAACTAGACAAAAGGAGGCAAACAATCTAAAATTGTTCCAAAACTTATAGGCAAGAGTACTGTAACTAGATCCTTACTGATGGTCCCATAGAAAATGCCCTCATTTTGACCAAATTGATTCTGAGCTAACTTTTTTAGTTTGCCTTGTTATATGCTGACATACAATGTAATACATAGTACTATTAGAAAATATTTACAATATTGTTTTAAACACTCCATCACATTTTAATAGATGAGACAATCTGACAAAGTCAGTTCAGAAATTCCCCCACTGGAAGGTATGTGCTATGGTGAGTACTGTGAAGTGTGTAAACCTGGCGATTCACAGACTTGTACCCTAATAATACATTATATGCTAATAATACATTATATGTATAATAATAATAATACATTATATGCTAATTAAAAAATTAAAAATAATAAAAAAAGAAATTCCCTCACTGTTTTGTTTGTTGTTGGTTGTTATAGAAAAGTAAAGCGGATGGAAAGAAAACACTATATATTCATGTGGGAAAAAGCTAAGATCTGTGAAACATTTTATAATATACAGCAATCACAATGGTTTTCTCTTCACAAGACTGAACAGTGTGATGATAATTTCTTTGACACTTATTAGGACATCAGAAGCTGAGCACCTTATCTACGATCTCTCAGGTACTGAGTGCTGGAAGAAGTTGGGGGACCATTTGCAGGTGCCTTTCATAGGCCAGTTTCTGTATCAGGTTCTTTTATAAACATTACCTCTTTTAAACTTTTCTATCCTGTGAGAAAGATGCAAAATGTAGAAACAAAGAGTCAGATCGGAAAAAAACACATTCCTCTCTTGGTGCCAGAGTTCACTGCATTTAATCGGCTGACTCACACTAACTAGATTCACAAAAAATTAAGACATATACTCGCAGATAAATTAATATACTAATTCACAGTGAGCGATATACCTGTCACACAAACTGTATTTGCTCATGTGGCCAAAAAATCAATTTGGCAAACCAAATCACAGAAGTTTTACTGTAAGCATGCAAATCACAATAAGGAAGGTGATTTTGCCTGCTTCAAATATTAGATGGCATCAGGCTCTGATTGCTGAATTTATAGATGACCATTGTTGAAAGATGTCTGTCATAAGCACCATGAGAGTTGAATTTTATGTCAGAGCTCTATTTTCCCTGCACAGTGTGGAAGACAAACTGCCAACCTTGCTCCCCCGTTACTCAGTTTTCTTATTCCATTTCAAGCTCCTTCTCTTCCTCTTTCTCCTCTTTGCCATTCTCCTCCTTCTATTTGATCTATTCTCTTATTTTCTTACCTAATTAATGTGAAGTCTCACATTTTCCCGGGGACCAATCTATTTCTGTTATTCATAGAAAAAAATCTTATTTATGACCTTATTTTTCATCATTTATTATCTCTTATTTATTATTTATGTTCATTACTATCCATTGCAGCTTAACTTTTACAGGGTGTATAAAGTTGGACTAATTTCAGTTTTCTATATAATCTAAAATGAAAACTCAAAATAATGGCGATATTACCACCATATAATTTTCTGGAGATAAGCAGTCCAAGGTAGGCATGGTGGCTCTTTGGGGACGTGAGGAAACAATCTATTTCTGTCTTATTCTCTTCTGTAATGTTTTCCATCATCAGCATTACCTCATGGTATAAAATGACTATAAGAGCTAACCACCCAGAACAGTACTTTCAAAACTACATCATGTACCATTAATGTGAAAACATTAATAAACATGGTTTGCTTTCACTCACCTCAATTTGTACTAACTAGTAAGGGCATGGAGTGCTAGCATATGCTTGGCAGAATCCAGAGAGTTTATCAGGAAACCTGAAACTGACTTCCCTCTCTTCCACTTACTGGCTGTATTATACTACTTCCATAGCCTTAAAAGCTTCAGTTTCCTCTTATTTACTATGGATATAATCCACCTGTTTAATGAGGAACATTGACATAGAAAATGAAACTATTTTTAAGAGTATATAGTGCGTTACTATCTATATGATTCTTTATTTTGTTCATTAATCAGTTGCTCCCATGTTGGGGGCATAGCATTACAGTAGGGAAGAGGTGCCGGGATGGGGTGACCAGTTGATGGGTATTAAGAAGGGCACATGTTGGGATGAGCACTGGGTATTATATGCAACACTACAACAAAATCTTACGATGTACTATAAGTTGCTAACAGAACATAATGAAAAATAAAAATAAAATAAAGTAAGTATATTTTGTAGTTAAAAAAAAGTATACAGTGCTAAACAAGTCAAATGAATACATTTTTAAGCCATGCATTATGTGTAAAAAAATGTAATTTTATTTTTCCATGTCTAAGTTACTCTTTATTCAGAACCCATTTCATCTAAGGATGAAAGACACATTCTTTGTAAACTGATATACTTGGTCAGTTTCACTACCGCATCAAGTCACTTCAGAACTTGCCCATTTCTTGTTTCGTCCTGCAGTGAGGAATTAGATGAGGCCTTCCAACATCATGGATTTGCTTATGTTGATCAGCATTTGTTCATTTTGCCTTTTCAGGCCTCTAAACTTTGTGGGATGTTCTATTTTGGGGGATGTTCTATCTTTGTGGGATGTTCTATTGCTTTTCAACTTTGGAACTACCATTGCTGAAGACTCCCCTCCAGAATTATTTCCACATACAATCCCTTGCCCCTTCATCCATTTCTTCTTTCTCAAAACTTATTATTGGCTGCATGATCTTTATGTAGGCTGGGAAAATTGGAATACTTATTCCAGCTGATCACAAATATTTATGTTACTTGGATCAGGATGTTGGATTGCATTTGTAACTCAAGAAGATGTTATCTTTCAAGGCTATTGTCTACCATTACCTTCTGAAGTATTTTTTTAAAGATTTTATTTATTTACTTACTTATCTATTTATTTGAGACAAAGTGAAGAGAGAGCACAAAGGGGGTAGGGGACAGGGAGACAGAAGCAGACTCCCCACTGAGCAGGGAGCGAGATGCAGGACTAGATCCCAGGACCCCAGGATCATGACCTGAGCCTAAGGCAGATACTTAACCAACTGAGCCACCCAGGCACCCCCAAAATATTTTTTTAAATAAAGAACTGCACTCTCTATTTCTATTTGATTTCTTAACACACATACACACAAAAATGTGTTCTAGAATTAAAAGGAAATAAAATTTTCTGAGAAGCAATAAATTGGGGGGAAGAGCAGAATTTCTACCTAGTTACATCTCTATGGCAACTCATTACGTCCATTAAGGTCTGAATTTTCCATAACTCACCAAAAATAGTGCCACTGAGCAGGGAGATGGAGAATTAGAAACTCTGTGCATACTAACAACGTACATATTATGTGTTATGGAGTTATATAAAAATCATGTTGTCAATTAAGAAAATGGAGAATTTTCATGAAATTGGCATAAATACAAGTAGAAATTATGGGTTAACTATAAATTTTGGTGAAAACTGATATTTTAAAAGCCTTTATGTTTAACTTACATTTTTCATCCTGTAATTCAAGTGTGAATGATCCAAAAACACCTTAGTTCTATAACAGCCCTGTTATTTATCACCACAAAAATAGCTGACATTGTCCAGTTAGTCCAAATGTTAGGACAGAAAAAGAGTAATGGATAAAATTAATGGAATTGTTTTCATCCTTAATACTTATACCCAGTAGAATCAATTTTCTCATGCCATGTTATGGTCTGTGATATATGGGCAACTCAGAGAAAGAAAGTAAGAGTAAAGATATATTTTCTCTGTTCCCCATTCAACTCAAAAAAATGAAAAGTTTTTTTTCTATGAAGGCAACATTCCCAATTTCCAAAATCTATCAGATTTTTTAAGATCTAATCAATCTTTTCCCACTATCCTATTTAAAAAAATAAAGACATAAAATTAGAAATATGTATTTCCCATAGATATGAACTAATACTATCATTGCAATGAGTTATTATTAAAGTCATGCAAGGTTGGCCAGCCAGCAATGCTTTCCTTTTCTCTCAAACTTTCTTCTACCCACTAATAAAAACATTAATATATGCATCAATGACTGCAGATACCTTCTCACTAAGTGTACGAATAGCAGGCAAACAAAACATTTCTTATCCAAGATGTGCAAGTTATTTCCTAAAATAACTTGTTTTTATTGTATTAGGTCTACATGATAGGGTTTTGCAGCCCACACGGGATTATGTATAACATGGTATGTATATTATGCACTTATATTTTTAAGAGTGTTTTGGGCGGGGGTGGCGGATGCCTGGGTGGCTTAGTCGTTAAGCATCTGCCTTCGGCTCAGGTCATGATACCAGGGTCCTGGTATCAAGCCCTGCATTGGGCTCCAGCTCTGCAGGAAGCCTGCTTTTCCCTCTCCCACTCCCCCTGCTTGTGTTACCTCTCTCGCTGTGTCTCTGTCAAATAAATAAATTAAAAAAAAAAAAATGTGTCTTGGAGGGGCCCCTGAATGGCTCAGTCAGTTAAATATTTGACTCTTGATTTCAGCTCAGGTCATGAGATTGAGCCCAGCGTTGGACTCCATACTCAGCAGAGTATGCTTAAGATTCTTTCTCTCTGGGGTGCCTGGGTGGCTCAGTGGGTTAAAGCCTCTGCCTTTGGCTCAGGTCACATGATCTCAGGGTCCTAGGATGGAGCTCTGCATCAGGCTCTCTGCTCAGCAGGGAGCCTGCTTCACCCCACCCCCTGCCTGCCTCTGTGCCTACTTGTGATCTCTGTCTGTCAAATAAATAAATAAATCTTAAAAAAAAAAAAAAATTCTCCCTCTGCCTCCACCCCTGATTGCACCCTCTCTTTAAAAAAAGGCAGAAACACTGCTTGTAAGCTACTTCTTTTAAATAAGAAGAAAAGAAGAACCAATAAAAATGTCCAGGCATATGAGGAAGTGGTGATGCAACATGGGGGCTTAAGTGGGTAGGAGAAGAATAAATGAAACAAGATGGGATTTGGAGGGAGACAAACCATAAGTGACTCTTAATCTCACAAAACAAACTGAGGGTTGCTGGGGGGAGGGGGGTTGGGAGAGGGGGGTGGGGTTATGGACATTGGGGAGGGTATGTGCTATGGTGAGTGCTGTGAAGAGTGTAAACCAGCGATTCACAGACCTGTACCCCTGAGGATAAAAATATATTATATGTTTATAAAAAATAAAAAATAAAAAATTTAAAAAAATGTCCAGGCATTATAATTCAGACACCAACAGGTTGTGCGTGAAGAAATCAAATCCAAAAATCTCTTTCAAAGGGTGAGATTTTGCCATTTGTGAAAAATGGATGGACCCAGAAGGTATTATGCTGAGTGAAATAAGTCAGGCACAGAAAGACAAATACCATATGATTTCACTCATATGTCAACTCAGAAAAACAATACAAATGAATAAACAAAAATAAGCAAAGATCAGCAACAGACCTATAAACACAGAAAACAAGCTAATGGCTGCCACAGGGAAGGGATGCAGGGGTAGGGTAAAGGGGGTGGGGACACAGGCTTCCGGTTATGGAATTAATAAATCATGGGAATAAAAGGGACAGCACAGGGAGTATAGTCAATGATACTGTGGTAGTGCTGTACGGTGACAGATGGTAGCTACACTTGCAAGCAAAACATAACATATAAAGAAGTTGAATCACTATGTCATACTCCTGAAAATGTAACACTGTGTGTCAACTACACTCAAAAAAAACAATTTAAAAAAGTGAAACGAAAAACAAAAAACAAACCCTCCAAACAAACAACAACAACAACAAACTCCACAAAAATCTCTTTTGGAAAGTCAAAGAAAGAAAACTTTACATTTTAAAATAAAAAAATTACTTTCATATAGTGGTATGAGGTAAATTTAAATTAGCATAGTATGAAAATTATATAAAAGCACATTATTTAATGGGTGCCTGGGTGGCTCAGTTGATTAAGCTTCCAACTTTTGGTTTGAACTCAAGTCACGATCTCATGGTTGTGAAACAGCCCGGCATCAGGATATGCACTCAGTGTGGAGTCTCCTGCAGAATCTTTCTCTCTTTCCCTCTGCCCCTACCCCAACTTGTGTACACACACACAAACACACACACACATTCTCTCTCTCTCTCTTTCAAATAAATAAATAAATAAATAAATAAATAAATAAAATCTTTTTTTAAAAAGAACCACATTATTTAGTATAAGTTGACTATTAATGCTTCAAATAAATAATGGTTGTATTTAGGAATTCTGGCTATATATAGGATGTTATTTATTAATGGCTTGGTAAAGAATCCCACAAAAAACAATATAGGTTCTGTTATTTTCCCAAATTAGTATCTCAAAGATATGTAAACTTGGGTGTTCTGGAATGGATAGCTGCTGTAGCAGGCTAGCATCTGAAAATACTGGCCTAAATGGAATCCTGTCTGGGATACCTGTGGAATCTGAACCCTATTTACTGAGGCCTTAAGAAAAGCAGTAGGTATGCATTTGACTGGGCTGATTGATAGTGATGAGAAATCCACTCAGAGCTAAAAATCCTGATATTCCCAGTTACTGAGTAGCAGAAGGACTAATAATGATGATGGCGGACCAGGGTATAAGGAGATCAAATTTCTACTTTCCTTCTTTTTGCACTTATGAACTTGGGTATATATATATAATTATATGTACATAAAATCATATAAATATATATGTATATATTATATAAATATATAAGTATATATTATACAAATATATATGTACAAAGAATTATATAAATTATAATTAGGTACATATAATTATGTACCTAATTATAATCATAATTTATACAATTCTATAATAATTCTATTAATTATTAATTATATTTAATTATATTTGAATATATTTAGTTATAATTAATCCACTAATTATGTACATATAATTAATAATAAAATAAACATATAATCTATTAATTATATATTATTAATATATATTATATGATATATAATTAATAGTATGCACATATAATTATATATATACCAACTTTCATATATATGAAAATTATTCATATATATAATTCATATAATATGAAATTATATGTACATATATATATACACACACAAACTTTCATATATATATATATATGGCCATTTTTTCTTTAGTATTGCAGGTTTTTTTTAAAAGATATTATTTATTTATTTTAGAGAGACAGAGAGAGAGAGAGAGAGAGGACGTGTGAGTAGGGGGAGGGGCAAAAGGAGATGGAGAAAGAGAATCTCAGGCAGATTCCACATAGAGTGTGGAGCCTAACCCAGGGCTCAATCCCAGGATCCTGAGATGATGAACTGAGCTGAAACCAAGAGTCAGACACTTAACTGACCAATGCCTCTAACATTGGAGCTTTCAGCAATGTGTGAGAGAAAGACCAATAATGCAATGGAAAATAAACAAAAAACATAACATACGTGACCGGAAAAGGAAAATACTTGTTAAACACGTAAGAAGACACTCAGAATAAAATCTAAAATATGGAAAAATGTATTATTTTACTACAATAAACATATATATTAAATCTTACAGCATTAGCACTGGCACAGTGGAATAATACATAATAATTAATATTTAAGTAAAATTGTGCATAAAAATGGCATGGCATTGACATTATTTTCCACATTTGCAGTAAAATATTCTACAAAAATATGTGGTTGACCAAAAAAATGAGCCTGATTCTTCACTCCCCCTTTTTCCACAATCTTTGAGATATACTTTTGCAACACTTCACGTTAAGAGGTGGATTTGTTTTCCCACCCTGAGCCTAGATCTAAGGGAAACTTGCTTGGTTCTGTTCTCTCTCAGACTCTGACATGTGTCTTGAGAAATCAGCCTAGGACAACTTTCTGAGGGATGAGAGATTCTAAGAAACAAAACCAAGGTAGCCCACTTGTTCAAGCTTAATCTCAATTATGTGAGAGAAATCAGCCAGTATCAGTAAGTGCTAAAGAATGAACGTTTATGTCCCCCTAAAATCCATTATGTTGAAATCCTAACCTCCATTAGGACAGTACCAGAAGGTGGGGACTTCAGGAGATAATTAGATTGTGAGGGTGCAGCCCTCATGAACGGTATTTATGCCCTTATTAATGAGACCCTAAAGGACTCCCTTACTCTTCTGCCATGTGAGGTCATAGACAGAAGACGACCAACTATGAGCCTGCAAGCAAACCTTCACCAGACACTGAATCTGCCAGCACTTTGACCTTGGAGTTCCCAGCCTCCAGAACCATGAGAAATAAATTTCTCTTGTTTATTAGCCATCTAGTTTATGGTATTTTCATTATAGCAGCCCAAACAGATTAAAACAGTAAGTAATCTTAGCCATTCTACAACTGACCACAGATATGAAATTGAGTCCAGCTGTGTGAAGCCAAGAATTTTGGAGCAATTAGTTACACCATATTATTTTGGCTATATGTAGCTAAAACAAAATCATATATATGTTGTAACTCTACCATATCCGTGAAGAGCCTTCAGGCTTATTCATACACTCTTGCCCTAGACATGCAATCAGCATGATACTGAATATGAAAAACTCTTCAAAATTAATCACTTTATTCAACAAATAAATTAAGTAAAAGGAAAATAATTGTGAGAGAAAACCTACAACCTTACAGATTTAAGGCACAATTCAACGAAATGCCATATGTGGCTGTGTTTGGATCCTAATTTTATTCTATTTATTTTAAAATATTTTACTTATTTAAGAGAGAAAGAGTGAGCCTGAGAGAGAACATGAGCAAGGGGAGGGCCAGAAGCAGATGCAGACCACTGCAGAGCAGGGAGCCCTGCACAGAGGGCCTTGATCCCAGGACCCCACGATCATGACCTGAGCGACCCAGACACCCCCTGGATCCTCATTTTAATAAACAAACCATTAATGAAAGCATTCATGACTTAAATAGGAAGATTTGAAACTGAAAACTATTGATAATAGTTTAGTATATTAATAATACAATAATGGGGTTATGATTATGTTTTTTAGAAAATAATCCTAATCTTCGTGAGCCTCATACTGAAATATTTTCAGGGATATGATGGTATCTTTGGAATTTTCTCCAAAACAATCCAGTGTGATAATGGTAGAGAAGTGGGCCATACTGAAGACCAGTGATTCTTAAGCTTCTATGCGTAAGAGTCATTTGGGAATCTGATTAAAATGCAGACCTGGATTCAGTACTTCTGTGGTGTCTATGTGTTAAGGAGCTCCCAGGGAATGGGAATGCTACTGGTGCCCAGAACACACTTTGAGAAATAAGGTTATAGATAAAATGAAGGGCCATGAATTAGTAATTGTATACCTGAGTAGTGGCTACATGAGGCTTCACAGCACATTCTCCCTACTTTCATATATGTTTATATTTTTCATAATACAATAAAAATTGTTTAAAATTAAATTTCTAATTCAACTGAGCAGATACATACTGCTGCTGGAACAGTGAGGTCCTAGGTTGTATTTGAGTCTGATATGCCAGAGGAGAGAATAAAAGAATGCCACATTTCAGGAGACAGAAACTGCCTAAAAGCAAGAATGAACATGGAGTGATTATGTAGAATATATCTAGCCTGCATGCTAAGGGAAAGATATTTACAAATGTCCTACGTTGCCATGGAATTCGAGAATTCAAGATATACATTGTTGCTTTCATTGTGGGGTGTAAATTGGGAAAGAAAACAAACCAGGACCATAATCTAATTAACCGCAAGATGGCGCCAAAGCCCCTTCTGACCATCTCACAGCTTGAAATTTTCTCCCCCCCCCCCCCGGAAGAAATTTGGAGTAGAATCAGAGCATAAAATAGAAACTCCGTGTTTTAAGCAAGTAGTTAAAATAATTAAAATTTGAACCTAGCTATTATCAAGAATGATTTAATCATGAGGGAACTCATGCATTTTAATCACAGATATTAAATAAATTTATTAGTTCACATTAAGTGATAGAAAAAGTACATATTCGTATTTGATAAGTTTATTCTTCCTTGAATATCTTGGGCAAACTGCAGATAAAGTTTTATTGGCAGCATTAATAATAATACCAATAAAATGAATTCTGCATCTTTATTTATTATATCCATTACTGTAAACGGTTTCTGAGTATCTTTTCAAAACTGATGAGTCAGATAAAAAAAGGAAAAAGGAAAAACTAGTGATTTCCTAAAACTTTTCATAAAGGAATGACTTTAATTGTTAATATGAAAGAACATGTGATTTAAGTAACAAAATATATTTTGGAAAAATTAATTTTAATATTAGATTTACTGGATGATGTTTTGGCCATACAAAGTTGACCCTAGACCTATTTGGGGGTGCTTATCTTTTCCAGGCTAAATTTTCAATACATTAGAAAACAGGAGATTGGCAAACTTAAGTCATTGGTATTAATGAGCTACACATACATCTTGTCCAAAAATTTCAGTACTAATAAATAAATCTAAAAATAAAAATGTATTGTGAATTTATTACATACTATCCAACATGTGACTTGAATGATATTCAGTGAAATAAAAATAAATAAGTCAAAATTTGAAAGGATGGATAATGGACAGCATTAAATGTGGAAGAATATTCCAGCTAAGTCTAAGGTTCTTTCTTGGAAATTATGGCTGGGAGTTCACTAGTTAATTAGTAGTTGGAAATTTCATTATCTATGATAATAAATTAGGAATCCAGAATAACATGGGCTTGGGAGTAAATTTAAGGTAAAAATTTAGACAGTTTTAGATACTACTCTTTCAAGAAGTAGAGTACTAAAGAGAAAGATAAAATAGGAAAGTATCTTTGAGGGGAATTCAAGAAAAAGAACGATTTAGAATAAAATATTGGATTTACAATGTAGGTAAAATGAGAATATTATGAAGACATGCTTTCCAAGTTTGGGCTTTATTCACATACTGTGGCTTAAAACAAAAAGAGCTTTAAACATGGAAAAATATATAGTTGACTTTTTAGCGCCATATCTATGATTTCATAGAGAAAACATATATCATTTATTCATTCCTCAGGGATGAGTATACAATAGAATCAAAATGTAAATTACTACAAAGTAAAAATTATATTACTCAAAATGATATGAAAAATTTTATCATGAAACACCAATCAGAACTGAATATGGAAGTTTCTAAAGGAAAGTATTTATAATTCAATGTTTTATGGAGAAAAAGACAAACTATTAAGTAGTAAAGATTTTTAGAGCCATGTCTTTAATGAACATTATACGTGATTAGTAATCACAATAAAAATTGCAAGGCAATTGGATGTTTTATTTAATAAGGGTAATTTTTAAGTAACTTAGATATTTTATTTACTTAATACATAAGCAGTTTACTAAACTGCTTAGCAAACATGTTTCATTAAAAAAATATTAGGGTAATCAGCTTGTGCCTCTAGTCCTAAATCTAAAGAGAGGAGACCAATTAGTAAGTTTATTTTTCACAGAAATTCATGCATACTACTTCTTCTATGATCAGAAGGCCTCTAGATAGCAAAGACATTTCAACATTAAATGTGATAAAATAAATTTAAACATGATAAAACAGATTAATATAAAAAATGAAATTACTGTTCTGCATAAGTGATTATTGAATTAATTGCACTCTTAAAACAGAGTTTAAGTGTTTTTTAGCCTACTAGGATAGAATATTTATGTTTTTATTTCTCCAAAGTCTTTTGATTTTTTTCTTATCCATTACTCAAGAACAAATCACAATGTCTTTGACATCAAGAGAATATTGTTTAAATATGCCTGAGCTCTACCTTGGTGGACATAAAGTACTCCGACTACTTAGGGAAAATTCGGTGGCAAATGATCCCTTAAAGAGAATGAGATGCTTAGCATTTATTATTTTATGATTGGTTAGAAGAGAATGTGGGAGTCTTTTACAGTGAGAATACTTTGTAAAGAACTTGTCCATAATGAGAAGGGCATTGTATGGAGGAAGCAAAATCAGTACAGAACATTTGAGTTGCAGGAGGTTCATTTTACTTCTTTTGTTAGAACAAGATGATCATGGCACATGGTATTTGGAGAAACTAAATATTCAGTGGTATTTGCCCCCAAATTACAAAACTCGTTTATGTTTGGTTTAATAATTGGTGAAATGCATTGCTCCCAAACTCTGAGCACGCTGTCCTGAAACCACATTTTTGTAATACATCATTTTTGATGATCAAGAGTTGAATTTTGTTCCTAAGCTGGTACTTGGACATGTAGTTTCCTTTGTTACTGTTCAACAGACAATTTTGCTTGTAGAAGGGGTTGCGTGGGGACTACCATTGTCAAGAAGTCACCTATTTTTTAAAGCACTGTTCAGAACACACTGTTTTGTAGCATTTGTTTATGTTTTCCCCCTTAAAGCTAAGGACTTAATTTTGTTTCTTGAGCCTTTCATTATGGCTACACGATAATTACACAATTATTTTTATGTCTATTAAATTCCATTTGGGTCAAATTAATTTATACCGTTAGACTTTCACCCTTGCAATTCCTGATAATATCTTAAATCTTATATGTGAAAAACATAGGTTGTAAGAAAAAGAAAAGGATCCCCTTTAGTATCTAGAGAGTGAACTCGTTCTCAAGTATGAGCCATGGCAAAAATCTTTTCCTACTGTGCTGGTCAGTTGGAGACAATAAAACGAAATATGAAATTCAATACTTGAGAGCCTGACAGATATGGAGTTTAATCTACTCAATTCATTACTGTGTGTCAGCGGGGGAGGGGAGTAGTTTAAGGAAACAGACTGGAGTAACTATTTGCTATCCAGAACACTAGTTTACAATCCTTCGAGAAACATAAAGATCTATGTAAAAGGGGAAAAAGGCAAATTTTCATTTAATTTTGCTTTCTAACTTATAATTTTAAACCTGTAATACAGACAGGGAAGCAGAAAGATGAAAATATCCAAAGCTGTTCACATCCATCCCCTTCAGCACTACTGACATCATTTAATTACAGATGGTTTCTCTATCAGCTACTGCATCTTCTGTTTTCAGTTTTAGAAAGAAAAACGTATTAGCATCGATAAAGAGTTCATTTAAACTATATAATGCTTTTATTAAAACTTTTAATTTCCTTTTGAAAATGTACATACAGGTAATTTTATGTGTATTAATTTTTCTGAGTTAAAAGGGAAATGCATTGTTAGATGCCATGCAGATCAAAATACTGAGGTTTATTTGGTCGTTTAAAATCAATCCACAGAGGCACCTGGGTGGCTCAGTCGGTTAAGCATCTGCCTTTGGCTCAGGCCACGGTCTTGGGGTCCAGGGATCAAGCCCCACTTCACACTCCCTGCTCAGCGGGGAGCCTGCTTCTCCCTCACTGTCTGTCTCTTCCCCCTCACTTGTGCTCTCTCTCTAGTTCGCTTACTCTCTCTCAAATAAATAAAAGATTTGAAAAATAAAATAAAATAAATCTGTAGATTTCATCTTAGAAGTAATACACCCATTCATATCACTGAAATATTAAAAGATAATGAAGAGATAAAGTTCAAAGGAATCATTCTAATTAATTTAATTTTCCATGATTATCTTTCTGATAAATATTTTACAATGGTTACCTTTCCTAAAACGAAATATAAATTAGAGATGTGAAGTACTCCTCAAAATGCATTTGCATCTTTAAATAAACTAGACAGATTCCCTAATACTATGAGAATTGTTTGAACTTTAAATGTTTGGAAATGAAGTCTTGAAAGAAGCATGATCCTTATAGTATGATGCTCCTTAGGAAAAAACAAATGAAATGACTTTCTTATCACTGCCACTAGACTTTTACAAAATGGTGAATGAATGAACAAATGCTTACCTCTTGTGCTAGCTCTTAATAATGAAAAAACTTAACATTAGTTTTTATGCCCTTTATGCCCATATCAATATCATTCATTCTCCTACTAATGTTTCTCCTTGGTTCTTACCCAGAGAAAACCCATTTTTTTAAATCAGTTCTTTTTGTTTAAACTATAAACCCACAAAACAAATCATCAATATTTTAAACCAATAATATTCATTATGGGGTGAATTTCTATTGCTATTTGCTTTGCTCTTGATTAGGAGAAGTGAAGTTTTTTTTTGTATTAATGACTATATATATACTGTATAAATTAACACACTGGGATTATACTTAATCTATCGGACTTTTAATGAATCTATCTTTCTAGACTGTCAGAGTTCAATGACTATTAATTCAGTCACTATTTATTGAGTGTGTATCATGCCCCAAGCATTCATTGAAGTACTAAGGATATAATAATAAATTAATGAAAAATATTGAAAAAACAAAACCAAAAATCAGAAACAAAATTTGCCATGTAGATATACATTTTGATATTTTGTTTTTAAATAAAGAATAGCAAAGAGAAAATTATCACAATATGGTACACTATTTTCTGTTTTGATTCTGCCACTGCCTATGGAGAAAGCACTCAGAACTTCAAGCCAATAACCAGTGATCAATATCTAGATGTTTAAAAAAAAAAGGTTCTGAAAGGCTATAGGAAATACTGTTGAAAGTATGACACTATAGCTTGTTTAGATTAACATGATAATCCATGATTTCCTCTATAAAAGAACAGTGGTGCTCCTGTATTACTCCTAAGAGGCTCTTTCTCCAAATATTACATTATTCTACACTTCGAGAAATGAATTTATAATGAATTACAATTTAAAGACAAAATGAAATCTTGCCATTTGCAATGGCATGGATGGAACTTGAGGGTATTATGCGGAGTGAAATAAGTCAATTAAAGACAACATTCTTCTTCAAATAGTTATTATAAGCTCTCAAGATTAGAGTTACATAGAAACAAAGTGTTAAAATACAAAAGGCAAATGCCAAACTCCCAATTATGTGTGTAGTTACCGGAAACACTGGACTTATGAACTCATTTGTACCTTTGTCTCCTTAATATTTCCTGATACAGAATAAGCTACTTTACATTTTTCAAAATTAATTATATCGTGATTGCCTAATCAATATATATCAATATATTCAAATCTTAATAGTTCCTCAAGATTAAGTACCCAAAAATCACTGATTAGTCTGCCGCAATCAATGCTGGAGTTAATTCTCTAGGGTACCACAAAAGACAATCCAAGAGGTAAAGTAGCAGGGTCCTAAACTGGCAAATTCTCTAGGCAACTACCTGGAAGTAAAACAGTAATCTTTATGTATTTTCATTATAAGGGGATTATCAGAGATTTTAGAAAGGCTCACATGAATATATTTCCATCTTCATCAGAACTAGGTGTCCCAGCTTATCTTTTCCTATTAGAGTGATAAAGCTGTTTTATTTTGTCCTTTTTGGCAGAGGGGGGAACTTCTTGACTGAAGTCCCAGTTGTATATTGATTTTTCTATTGCCCAGGATCTTGGGAATTCTAATATTTCCAAGTCTAACATGGTTAAACATTACCCAGGCAGCAGCTAATGAAAGATTCTTAATAAGCCAGATAATACACATCATCTCTCAGGTAAGAAATCAAGATTAGAAAGAGAATTGAGATAAAAATTAATTGTCTTGTTTTTAAAATAAATCTGACAGGTACAAGCACTGGGGGGATATTACTTCTCTATTACCTATTAGTGTTACTATTCTTAAACTTACCTTTATTACCTTCAATAATCAAAAAATTCATCATTGGCTTTAATGTTTATACAAATTACTGATTTTTTTAAATAAGAAAGTAAGTAAGATATAACCTAACTCTTAAGATTAGCTACCAGTGTGGATCTTTCTACATTGCAATGCACATCGATATGAATTAATTGTAACACTTTGACACATAGATTGTCTCTTTTTAGATATATTTTGGGTAATAACTTCACAAAGCCCATTTCTTCATGTGCTAAGTATACTGTCTGCCTGAGTGTCTTGAAATGGTAATTGTTCAGTGACCTATAAATATGTTTGTTGGTCTTTGATAACTTTGCAATAATATTTTGGAAATGAATGAAATAATAAGTAGAAAATGTGAAGTGATTATTCTTCTATGCCATGATACTTATGATTTATTATAATACAGTGTTTTATCCTGGGTCACACATTTATAGTGATACCAGTTAAACCTCAAAAGAACTTGTAGAAAAACAAAAGAGATCTTTAGAATGTGGTAAGTATATTAAGGTTAATATATTGCTTGAACTGGGATGATGGGGTGGGAAAAATGTAATCTATATTATCGCTATATTTATTTACCAGATTAACTGTGTTATTAATAGGAAGTGAAGAAGTGCCCAGTGATACAACCTTATCCCTTTTCCTTCATCCCATAATCACAGCCTGTAATTGCTGCCAGATATGACAAGGTGATTAAGAGGATTCATTTCTTTCTAACACTATTTTTCTTCCTTTTCAATTTATTTCTTTTGTTTCATAACAGTACTTCACAGAGCCACTTTCTATGTTAATAGATTTCTACCTTACCTCTAAAATCACAATAAAATACCACATTCATGTACAATTTACATAGCCATGGAGGTTATATACTAAGATATAAGTGCATTAGTAGATGCAGAACAAACTCTTGAAAGTTCTTCATTCCTGAGAATGCAGTCAACTACACACTATAAGAATGAAGTAGAAAGAAAACCATTAATATTTCTATTGAGTTGACTAAGGGTATAGGTTGCTTAAATGTTTAAAAAAGACGAACTTTCCTTTAGTTAAGTTCTTGAGAACATATTATAAGCAGTTCTCTCAAAAAGAGAGGGAAAAAAACATGAGGAGAGAAAACGAGAGTGAGGTAGAGAGAAGAGAATGAATTAGTTAATGCCTCTCTTCAAAGGATTATAATTTCATTATGGATACAATTAGAGACCAAAAACAAACACATTACATTGTGGACCCTCTAATCAAGGGAGCAATCAGAGCATAGTGAAAATGGGGAAAAGATGTTGGCAACAGACCACAGAAATAATGCATCAAACATGTCACAGTTGAAGAAAGCAAACCACCAAGACATTTTAGGTAGGGCAAGTAGATTGAGCAGGTACACCTAAAATGGAATAAGGAAAGGTTTGACTAGATCGTACTGGATGAGTCATGCTGTGCGATAATGCCATTACCTAATTTGGGGAAATGGTTAATGGAGTAGAACTTGGTATTTATAAAAGAATTTTAATTGAAATTAAGAAAATATGTGAATCCACACAAACATCTTGAAAATAGGAGTGAAATGGTGAATAAAGTAGCGGGGAAATTTTTGGAATGTGGCAAAGAGATCACAAAGGGATAAAATAAATATGTATATGACTGAAATTAAATTTAGTTTGACCTATTTGAATTAGAGTTGAAAAATATGCAATATCTAAAACTAAAGGACCAACCAGGATTGTAGCATCACCAACTGGTGACTAGTTTTTATAAGGTTAATTATCATTCTAAGTTAACTAATTCATATTAGGGAATTTAAGTCTGTTTGAATTCTGACTACGCAATCCTATAGGCTTATCCTAGAGTACATTTCCCCCCTTCCCCCCTCCCCACTGCCAGGAGAAGCTGTCTGAATGGTCTTAGGGTACTTAGATTGGGTGGCTTTCTCTGAAAACAACTGTTTTGAAAAAAAAAAAAACAGAACAAAACAAAAAAAATTATTATGAGAATATGAAGACAGACTAATTCACTTAGAACTATTATTTTAGAATATTTCTAAATATTAAATATGGGAAATATGTAAAAATATAATACTTTCAACTAAGTAATTTCTCAAATATATATATATAAATAAGATGAAATAATAACATATATAACATATATAAATGACAAATGATATATAATTATATATATAAATAATACATGTAATGCATTTTACATTGTTAAATGAAGTTATTACACATAAACTGTATTATACATTTAAATACTTACTGGAGTTTTTTTTGTTGTTTTTAAATATTTTATTCATTTATTTGACAGACAGAGATCACAAGTAGGCAGAGAGGCAGGCGGAGAGAGAGGGGGAGGCAGGCTCCCCTCTGAGCAGGGACCCAATGCAGAGCTTGATCCCAGGACCCTGAGATCATGACCTGAGCCGAAGGCAGAGGCTTAACCCACTTAAGCCACCCAGGTGCCCCAATACTTACTGAGTTTTTAAATCACCTTAAGGGAGCTCTCTCCTCTTTTATGATTATTAATATTCAGTAATATAAAAATATATGAGTACTTTAATTTTAAGATAAAATCCTCTACAGAAAGACATGCTTTAGAAGTATTTACACGATCAACGTATTTATAATCTTTCAAAAAGATTCATAAAGAAATTATTTCCAAATTTACTTCTGTGGTACATCATATTTATGTCATAGATATTCATTTTGTAAAGTTAACCAGTGCACTTATTTAGTAATAATAAAAACAGATAAGACATTTGGGTAAGGTTTTCACCCACCAGTTTTCCCACTGCTTCAACTGAAGAGTATTATTTCTAAATAATACAAAGTGATGCAAAAATGTATGAAAACATGGCATTACACTTGGATTTTAAGGAGAGTTTAAATAAAGCATTAACCATCCTGATTTGTTGATGCCTGCCATATAATGCTGTTTACAAGCACAATAAGCATATTTAAACTAATGTTGATTTTCCCCATCTGCATCTGAGCAGTGTTCGGTCCTCCCAAATGCTAATTATTGAGAGACATAAAGATGTTTATGGTTATAATAAAGCCATTAATATAATTCACAAGGTTTCTATAGTAGATTGTCTACAAATAATATTGACTCTATTAATTTCCAGGGCCATTGAATACAAGTGATTATCGAGGAATTGCCCTGTCATGGCCATGAATAAATCATGTTCTATGCTCCACTGGACAACACCTCTTAAAATTATATTGGAATCAATAAATATGATCTGGACAAAAGATGGAAGCATTTATGATAAGGTAATGACAGTGTGATAGTAAAGCAAAAATAACTGAACTGGAAGTTAAGAGATCTGTGGCCTAACTCTGAACTTTGACTAGCTGTGTATTTGTGGAGATACACCAATTTACTTATTTTTCTCTTTTGTAATGCTAAGGGATATTCCAGATTTTCTAATGGTCTTTCCAGTTTAGTGGTTTTAAAATTACATATTGTATGAAAATATAAGACTACTGATTAGTCAACTAATTATATATTAATTTGCTAAAGGCCTACTCATTTTAAACTGTGAAAGTTAATTTTGTGGGGAAAAAAATCCAGTAGTTTTTTCAGGATTTACACTGGGGTTTTTAATATGGAAAATTTATCTTTGAGTTTTCAGTTTTACTTACATGATACTATACGCCCTACTTTGGCTAGTTTCTGACCTAGTTATTAATACGCTTGATCTTGTGGGTACTGAACTCCTGCATGAAAGCAGACTTGCTGAAAGGTTAAATAAAATTTGTTTACATGAAATCAGTACCAGTATGTGGAATATGGTCATCATGAATATTTATGACAGTGTGACTGGGATATATTGTCCTTGCAGAAATATTTTATTTCAAAATATTATGTATAGAGAGAGTAGAGATAATGCACAGAAGACTAAGATTTCTTACATTTTTTTGTAATGTGATAGTAAGGATTTTTTGTTGTTGCTTAAAATTGCATTGAAAAAGCAAAATAAATGCCACGCTTCTTTAAATTTAATTATCTTATATTTTGTAAATACATATATAAAAATTGATAATGCTTTTTGTCTATCATGTATCTATTATATACATATATACATACCTGTGAATATATAATTTATTTACATAAGTATCATTTTTGTATGAGGTTTTTTTTTTTTTTTTTAACTCAAGACCTTGAGATGAAGACTTGAGCTGAGATTAAGAGCCCTATGCTCAAATAAGTCAATCGGAGGACAACCATCATATGATCTCCCTGATATGAGGAAGTGGAGATGCAATGTGGGGGGTTTGGGGGGTAGGAAAAGAATAAATGAAACAAGATGGGATCGAGGGAGACAAACCATAAGAGACTTTTAATGTCACAGAACAAACTGAGGGTGGCCGAGAGGAGGGAGGTAAGGAGAGGGGGATGGGATTATGGTCATTGGGGAGGGTACGTGCCATGGTGAATGCTGTGAAGTGTGTAAAGCTGGCGATTCACAGACCTGTACCCCTGGGGCTAATAATACATCTTATGTTTATAAAAAATTTAAAAAATTAAACTTAATTAAAAAAAAAAAAAAGAATCCTACGCTCAATCAACTGAACCACCCAGGCATCCCAGTTTGAATTTTTCTTGATTATGATCCCTAGGTCTTTATTTTCCCTGCACAATAATTATTTTCCCATATTTATGTAATACTTGTGAGAATTTCTCATATCAAGCTTTAAAATATATGCTAAAATCCATATCCTATTAGGCAGTATATAATTTGGGGGTTAAAAAATGCTTAAAGCTAGTGAGTCATATATATCTGAATTTTAATCTGATTATTACCACTTCTTAACTTTTATAACCAAAGACAAATCTCTGAACTGCCAAATTTCAATCGTCTTACCAATGACATATAGATTATGAGTATAAAATGTATACAGTTTTTGTGACGACAACATAAATTCATAGCAAGTACTTAATGTTATCTTGGGTCACGGACACGCTGAGAGACTGAATATACAAACAGGAATGGCTGGAACATACATGGGCAGTGGGCCAGAACTCTGACCATGACCTGCAGCAACCTGCCCAGGAGACCAACCCCATTATCTACAATAACCGGTCCAGGAAGCCGGCTTGCCCTAAGTCAAAACAGAAGGAATCCTGATTACTAGCTTCGTAACCATCTAGTAAGCTAAGCAATAACTTCTGTAACAATCAGCCTAAAATGGCCAGGACTTGATTAATAACCATTAGTTTTCTTGATTTTTGCTCCCCCTTCCAACTTTGACTCAACAAGAGAAAGCCAGACATGCATCCCTTACTGATCCCATAGGATACCTTGCTTCTATAGTTAGCCTGCCTCCAGCTTTTCCATGCCAATGGCCTCTAATCAGGACACACCTGAAGTCTTCCCTTTGTTCCACTATAAAGGCTTCCCATTTCCCTGCCTGCCTTTGAGTTTCTGCCGAAATCCAAGGGACACGGTGGATCCCCTTGCTACAGCAAGCGGTCGGTAAATCTCCTTTGCTCTTCTCTTTAATCTTTGTTTTTGCTTTGTATAAGAGACAACATTAAAAATCTTAACATCATTGGGCATTATACAGTATGTAAAAATATATACATTCAATATACTGTTGGACAGCATTACCATATATGCATAGTCTCATAATTTTGCACCCATTTGCTTCTGTAATAACAAACAGCATAGATAATTACCTGGATCAAAGAGTGGAAGAACTCCTCTAATATATGAAAACACAGTACTCCAATTAATCACTCAGATTGTAGTACAATTTTTTACCTAGTTTATACTCAGGAGCTCCAATCAGTGCTCTGACCAGTATAATACAACTAATAAATGACCTTTGATTGGCTTACAGACAAGATAGAAGCTAATCCCACAAAAATGTCTGCATGATTTTCATGTTGCTGACCCTTATTCCTTCATTCACTCAGTAGTATTTTTTGAATGGTACTAGGTATGTGATAGATACTTTGGTATCAATACAAAGTTCAATGCTATCATACAGTTCACCCAAGATGAGAGGGATACAGACGCCAAACAACAATAATAAAAACAATTTAAAAATTACATACTACAGCATATTAAGATGGGGTATGTTTGACAGATAAGAAGATACTGCATGATGAGGGGAATACATTATCCTTGGAAAAGGAGATAACACTTAACCTAGAATACTCAGGGGAGGTTTCATGTAGAAGATGCTTCAGCTACCACTGGAAGAAGTGACCTAGCGGGTATCTGGTGGAAAAGTGCTTCAGAAGGAGGCAGCAGTGACTGCAGAAGAGATCAGGCTGGCCAGAAGTGGGCAATAGAGAGTAACAGGGCCGGGTGTCGCTGGTGGGGGGGGTGTGAGTATAGTAGACCTGGCCATCAGAAGAGGAAGCAGAGTAAGGTGGGGAGGGTAGTATGTGCAGGGTTTATGGGGCACTGTAAAATCCGTGGCTTTCATTCTGAAGGACGTGGGAAGCCACTGTGAGATTTTGAACAGAGCAGTAATACAGTAAGATTTACATTTTAAAATGATCATTGAGATATAGAAAGAATAGGTGAAGAATAGATGTTAGGGATCACATTTGGAAACAAAGATTCAAAACAGAATTCTACTGTACTGGTCCCAGATGGAGAAGGAGGTGTCCAGGTCCAGAGTGCTTGCAGTGAAGATGATAAAAGCAGTTAGATTCTCATAAAAGCTTGAAGACAACCAGCGGTATTTGCTAACAGATTAGATGTGTGTGAGACAGAAAATAAGGAATCAAGGATAAGACTGAGAATTTTTGCCTGACAAACTGGAAGGAACTTCAGATTTAAAAAAAAAAAATGCTACTACCTATATGTCTGAGGAAAGCATAAGATCAGGAATTCTAGTTCTTACACTCTCGGTGATTTTTGTTTCTGGACAATCTCTCTCTTTAAGTCTGACGTTGATTATCAGTATGCTATCTCTTTAAGTAGCTTTAAGACATCTGTAAACATAAAACAATTGTTGCTTTGGAAAACCTTGTTAAGCTTTGGCTATATATATATATATATATAATAAATTTCATATATAAAATTTGAATTTCTAGTGTGATTCCAAATTCTTTTTACATTAAAAATTGAAATCAAAACAAGACTAGGTTCTTCTGTCCTTGGTACACCAGCCTATATAACCCTATACAATCTTCCCTTCAGCCTGAGAGGCGGGTGTGATTTAGAGGGAGCTGAATTTCTCCTCCAATTTCTTTCTCTGAATTCTGCTGAGGTGCAATATTTACACTAGCCCAGAATCAAGAGAGTAAGGGATCTTCTATCAGGTACAAGAAGACTAATAATAGGGAGTCACAGAATTAACTGCTATGGCTACTAACCAGTAAAAAGGCTCTATTAAGCATCTCTGAATTCTCATATACTGTACTATGTAAATGTGCTTTCAGAAAGAAAAGGAGTTTTCAACTTAAACTTCCTATCTTAGATTTCAACTCAGCCTCCTAAACCTGCTTCTCCTTCAGTTTTTGCCATCCACTCAGTTTGGTTCAAGTCATAATCTTAAGAGAAACTGGAATCCCTCCCTAATTTTCCTACTGCATAGAGAATCATTAACGAATGTTAATACCAGCAATAAATAGTAATGATATTAATTACTTGTTGAGTTCTATGTGTCAGGCATTGTGTTAACAGCTTTATATTCACAATCTCATTTAATTATCTCAACAACATTATGAGGTAATTACCATTATTATTATGAAGATACTAGAACTTCTTGCATAATTAATTTGCCCAAGGAGATGCAATTTAGAAAACAGAAAATACAGGATATCTGACTTTGTTACATTATATGGTCTTCCTAAGTTGTGTCAATCCTCTCGCCTACCTTTTTTCTTTTTTATGTTGTCTACTTGTCACTGTCCCCACTGCCACAACAGTAATTCATATCCTTCTTTCTTAGGCTAATGCAGTGGTCTTATCAACTGTTTCCCTCCACTGTTCTTGCTCCGTCATCCATTTTCTACATGGCAGTGGTAGATACCTTTCAAAATGGAAAATAAAATCATGTTTATCCTCTTGCAGTAAAGTCACTCTTGTTATCACACTACCCTTAGTCTTGACGTAAAGGTATAAGCCCCTATTGGGACAGGCACATGTTCAATCCTTACCTTACGTCTGTATACTAGTTGTGTCCATCTTGTAGCTCAAATTCTTAGCATCTTCAGAGGTAACGAAGGATCTAGCTCATCTGGGGGAAAAAAAAAAATTTATGAGATTAAAATTTAAGAAAGACCTTTTAATAATTTAAAATTGAAATAATGGCCAAGTAGAGTACTTTTGACAATCTCTTTATTTTCTAGTAGTTAAATATGTGTAGTTAAATATGTGAGGAAAGCAAAATTGTCATGAGAACACTGTTTTGTAAAAATAGAATCAGTGAATGAGAATTTTGCTGCGTTATGTCAAGGGTAATTTCAGTAGACTGTATTAACCTGTTGAGCAAATATATACTTGAAACCAGATCAGCAAATTGTCCTTCCCTGCAGAAAACCAGACACCTTTGAAGAATTTTCACGTTTTACACTTCCATTGCTTACCTCCACACTGGCTATCATAATTATGTAAGACTCTAAAATTTAGGTAGAAAAATACAACACACTCAAGTTTATTTTTATAATTTATAATAATTTAATGGGCCTGAGTATCTGATTTGATCCTCAGGTCACCAAGATTTGAATGTGATTTTCACTGAAATTCCTTAAACACCTATTTACAGATTATTATTTGGGGTACCTCACCTGAATCTATTTTGATTTCATTCTTGCATTTAATTATTAAATAAATATACACATACCAAACAAAACCTCCTGTCTTGTTTGGAGGAATTGCATTCTACTGGAGGAAGACAAATATTAAACAATAAACAATAATTAAAAGAAGGAAATTTAGACATCTGCTAAGAACATGCAAATGGGAAATTTTTTTTTAAATAGAATAAAATAAGGAGGAGTGAGAGTATTTGGCAATTTTGCTATTTTAAACCGAGTGGTGACAACAAGACTAATTGAGAACATGACACTTGGAAGTGGTAAAAAATTTAGATGCATGGGAATCTGGATGAATAACACGTTAGTCTGAGGAACGAGGCAGTGCAAAATCTCTCTGGCAAGAATAGTTCATGTAGATAGGGTGGAGGGTGTGAAAGAGAGGATAGGAGAATTAATGGCAAGGATAAAAAAAGGCTTGTAGGCCATTTTAAGGACTTACTTTTATTCTGAATGAAATGGGGAGCCACTGCAGAATTTATAGTGAAGAAGGGACTTGATCTGGCTTACACTTCTTCAGTATCTCTCTGTTACAATGTTGACTACAACATATGGGGATGAATGTGGAAGGAGGAAATCACTGAGGAAGTCACTGTTACAATGCAAAGAAGACATAATGTTGACTTGATCTGAAAGGGTTACAGAGGTGGTAAGAAGGGGTTAGAGTATATATATTTTAAGACACACTGAATAATAACTAATGACAGACTGGATAAGGAGCAAGAGATGAAGACAGTTATTGAAGATTGTTTTAATGTTTTTCCTGTATGGTGGAAGAATGGGTTGCAATCAACTGAGATGGGAAAATATTAGATGAACTGATTCCTGGTGGGGGGGTGTTGGGAGTTCGGTGAAGTACATGTTAAGGTAAAGCTATCTGTCAGACCTTCAAATGTGGAAGTGGAACAAACAGTTGAATGTGGGCATTAGGAGGCCAGGGAGAGATTTTTTTTTTAATTTCCTTTTTTTATTTCCTTTGTGTGTTGGCGATATTAACAGGCATAAGAGAGGAAGAAATCGTTAAAGAACTGAATGGAAGTAGAAGAGAAGAGGTCCAAGAAAAAAAACCTTGAAATATTCCCAAATTAAGAGGTTATGGAGAAAACAAAAGAAAGGAAAGGATACTGAGAGACAGATGCCAAGTGAGATAGATGAAAACTTAATTGACCCTTAACATGGAAATACAGGCATCATTGCTAACTTTGACAAGTAGAGTAATTTTTATGAATTGGCTTCTCTTTAGATAGAATTAATTTTAGCATTTTCGTTTTCCTTTTTCTTTTTAAAATATATTTATTTATCTTTATTTGAGAGAGAGAAAGAGAGAATGCAAGGTGGGAGGGGGCAGAGGAAGAAAATCCCAAGCAGATACCCTGCTGAGTGCAGAGCCTGCCAGAACTAGATCCTGGGACCCTGAAATCATGACCTGAGCTGAAACTAAGGGTCAGCACTTAATCGACTGAGCCACGCAAGAGCCCCTTCATTTTCTTTTTCCCATCTAACCACATATTTAATAATCGTTTTCTCACTAGGCATCAAGAGTATGATAACTTTGGATGGAATTTCTCTACTACAGCGTATTTCAATGGGGCAACACTTCAAAGCCTCGCTTTCACTCTATTAGACTCTGTAGCCAAAGGTATTTATGACTCCGATGTCATGAAATAATGTTTATCCTTTTCCTTCTCTGCTGTCTCTCCCCTGGTGGTTGAAATATGGATGTGATTGTAAAAGCACCCATCATGGACCATGACTCAAGATCATTCACAGAGAAAGAATAAGAAGGAAGGAGGAATACGAGAGATTACCCAACACCATTAACATCAAAAATGGCCCTGTAACCTACTCATACTTTTGCATGAGGAAGATAAATTCTATGTCATTTAAATAATTGTTTTTAACCTAATTATCATTTTCCTCACTCAAAACTTAAGTAATATAGGGGTCAAACCAAAAACCCTTTCCTTTATGCTACATGGAAGCAAAGAAAAGGAAGAAAATCAAATAAATTATAGAAAGAAAATTCAGTAATATCAGTGAAGCTGAGCGCTGTATAATTATAGCCAGAGCAGTGGCTAGAAGTAGAACAAAACAAAATGGAAAAGAAGCTGGGAGGGGGAAAAAAAAAAAGAAAGAAGCTGAGACTTTGGATGAGAACACAAACATTTTACTTCAAGTGAATTTCAAATGTCCCCTTGAAAGCAATGCTTAGTGAGGCTGCTATAAATATGGGTATTATGCCTTCTGATCCCTGAATATACTCCCAGATTGAATTAATTAGCCTAGTGCTTCTCAAAACATGTTCTCATGATAATCTTCAAAAAGAGAGTCTAAGAAATCTTGCATCTTTTAATTATCCTTTGAGGGCAATATTTACATTAACAGAATTAAACTAATAATGCATTGAGAACACCGAGGATACTATTTGATTTTCTTCAACCAAAATTTTTCAAGGACTGCCTCCCACAGCCTTTTCACATTGTTAATGACACCAAACACATGCTTTGGAAACAACGTGGCACACTGAAGTTGTAGTTAAAGCTCTCTTAATAAGAAAACATCATGTTATAAAAGAAATTTGAGGATTGGTTTTATTGATGCAGTAGTCAAAACATCTTCACAGAAATTACAGGAGTAAATAAGAGTTCATGTTTTGAATTCAGTTTAAGTCTTGCTTTCTAATCACCTCTGGGTTTCTGTCTTCTATCTTTCCTCTTTGTTAAAATAATAATAATAATAATAATCAAAACATGTGCTTCCCTGCCTGAAGATCCTGACAACCTGTGTAAAAAAGTAATTCACTCCTAAGCAGCAAATCCATTTAAAACATTCCAAAAAAGAATCACCAACCAAGCATTAAAATTACATTTCAACCATGATCAAAAAAATGTAGCATAATCAATTGGGTGTTAAAGCATCTAAACACAATTATCCAAACTCCTAACTGAATCCAGAAAGTAGTCTTCAAACTTAAAGAACAGAAGATAACACTTTCATGTTTAAACATACATCTACAGAGCACTCACCAATACAGGCAAAATTAGAGTAATTCTAAAGACAGATATTTATTCTTAAAATCTTTATATCTGTCATTTAACTACATGTTAACTAAACTTACAGCTACATAATGTAAACTAAGGATTTTAAAAGCTATAAATATATCCTGGGTATGTAAAATGTCCCCGAATTTTTTCTCAAATCTGTACTTGTACTGTACTGTAAAAATATGTTGAATAAAACATTTATTTTAGCAATTAATCATAAAAGTTCATTATGTTGAGTTTTACTATTTTATCCATGATTCATACTGATTTCTAACAGGAAACAAGTCATCTGGTTATCAGTACAAAAATTGGGCAAACAGCATATACAGTACAATTAAATTTAAACTTCCAACATATTTATTCATTGAGACTTAGGTATTGGGCAAGAACTTTTTCTAGGGGCACCTGGGTGGCTCAGTATGTTGAGCTTCTGCCTTCGGCTCAGGTCATGATCTCAGAGTTCTGGATTCAAGCCCCACATTGGTCTTTCTGCTCAGTGGGGAGCCTGATTCCCCCTCTCCCGCTGCTGGCCTCTCTGCCTACTTGTGATCTCTCTCTCTCTGTCAAATAAATAAATGAAATCTTAAAAAAAGAAAAATAACTTTTTCCAGACACTGGGAATAAAAGAATGAATAAAACTGTTTCTGCCATATTAGCTGTCCCTTAAAATAATGAATTCCTAATCTACTCAAAACAGATCACTCACAGTTTATTGTATTAAATGAGTTAATAGCGCCTGAAATAAAATAAACACCATTCAAGGGTTTATTATCATTATTATCATCATTATCTCTTATCATAATTATTTCTTTATTGTACATCTTCCCTTTCATTATGAAAGCAAGTATCAGTGTCTATCACAGTTCATGACATTTAATAAGCATTTAAGAATATTGAGGAGTAAATGCTATTTTAACTTTTAGCTTTGTGAGGAAGGTATAATCTTTGATGTAAAATATTCTTTTCAGATTCATTTTTGGAATACCAAATATGTTAAAATTACATAGTTCCATATATGTCATGTTAGAAGGAAATATGTAATAATGGAAAATAGCTGAATTATTCATAAATGACCATAAACAATGCTTTAAAGATATGCTACTCCCATGTCAATGTTTATAAAATAAAATAATAATATAACCTACATGTCAAAGTTAAGACATGATGGAATTATTTTTAAGGAAGATCATTAGTAAATGCAGATTAGTACCTTTTACTAAGCTGTAATTATAGAGTTCCAAGCTCTAATGAAAAATAAAATGGTTATAGATTAGCAGTAGAATGAGATGGCATCATCATAGGAAGAAAACAGTAACAAATACAACTAGGCTTAAGCCATGTGCAAGATAACAGAACCAAGTTCTATTTGATATGTCATACCAGTACTAATTCGTTTAAGTAACTAAGAAATTCCTATATGTGGAACAGTTGCTAGAAGCTGAGAACACAAATATTATAGAAATATAATGAAAGGAGACCTATATATCTCAATATATAATACTGATATAATACAAAATATGTAATATCAATGTATAAAATAATACACGAGGGGTCCCTGGGTGGCTCAATTGTTAAGGGTCTGCCTTCAGCTATGGTCATGATCGCAGGGTCCTGGGATTAAACCCCACAGCATTGGGCTCCCTGCTCAGCGGGAAGCCTGCTTCTCCCTCTCCCACTTCCCCTGCTTGTGTTCCCTCTCTCGCTGTCCCCTCTCTATCTAATAAATAAAATCTTTAAAACAAACAAACAAAAAAATACATGAAATATTTTAATAAATGGGGGTATAAAATCCTCCCAATGCAATAGAAGATGGATAAACTTTCCCTGAGCAAATCCATTACACTCCTAGATGAGGATCAGAGGGCATTTAGGCCAGAACTTGAAAACTCCGTAGGAGCACAGGAATTTGAAAAGGAGGAAACAGAATTTTTCAAAAGTCTTGAGACAACAGAGCATGCAGCACATCTAAAAACAGGCAAGGGTTCTGTTTAACTGGAATGTAGCCAGCGTAGTGGTGAGCAATGAGAGAAAGCTCAAAAGGAAAACGGAAGAAATATTTTTACAAAGGTAGCACAGTACAGAAGATCTTGGACATTATATGTTAGTCAAGGGGGAAGTATTAATCACTTTAAATACTGTCACAGATTTCAAATAGTTTTCATAGAGAAATACTTGGTAGATGGATTAGAAAGTTAAGAAATTTGGAGGAGAGATGCATTGATAAAGACTGTGTGAACTTGAAAAAGAAAGAGATAAAGATGGATCTAGAGAGAGCCTCAAAAAAACTCATTGGTACACTGTTTCATGGTTCCAGAATAGGAGACAGATAAAACCTAGCGATAAATTTTATTAGGGGATATGGCTGACAAGGTTTCTAAACTCCTAAGGATGAGTAGAGGGGGGTGACCTTGACTGAGATGTTGAATACAGGATAGAAGGTACTGAGTAAGGGTGAAATAATGCATTTAGTTATTGACTTAGCTTTAAAACTCACAAAACAAACTGAGGGTTGCCGGGGGGAGGGGGTTTGGGAGAAGGGGGTGGGATTATGGACATTGGGGAGGGTATGTGCTTTGGTGAGTGCTGTGAAGTGTGTAAACCTGGTGATTCACAGACCTGTACCCCTGGGGATAAAAATATATGTTTATAAAAAAAAAAACTTAATATATCTATTAAATACTTTAAAATATCTCTTAATCTCTTGAAAATATGGTTCTCAAATGCAGGAAAGGTATCTGAGCTAAAGATACATATATATTTAAGTATTGCCTTCTATCTCTTGTTGAACCCATCTCTCCAGTCAACGCATGCATGGCTAAACACTGTGAGATGGGTCTCAGCAGCTGGATCTGGGATATGACCCCTCACAGAGTGAGACAGCACATGGCTGGGGAGAGCGACTCAGAGACTTGGTATTTACTCTAGGAAATAGGAGCTAATCCCCATATTTAGTATAATTTATTACTGATTCCTGATAAAAAACTTTCAGCGAATTAGTTATACAAGGGACTTTCCTCCCCCTGATAAAGAGTATTCACACACACATACAAAAAGAAGCCTCAGCTGATATTATACATAACAATTAAAAAAATTTCTTCTTAAGATGAGGAACAAGGCTAGAAAGTCCTATACTATGCACTGCTGTGGAACATCACAGTGGATGTCTTTGCTGGTGCAGTAAGAGAAAAAGAAGAAATGAATGCTTCTAGAACTAAAAGGTACGTTTAGTAATGTTTAAGGATACAGGATGAATAAGCAAATGAAAGCTGAATGTACAGAAAATATGAACAGATATTTCATCAAAAGGATGTGAAAAGATGACAAACACATCAAGAGATACTCATTGCACCAGGTGTTACATGCAACTGATCGGTCACTGAACTCTACATCTGAAACTTATGATGTACTATTTGCTGGTTAACTGAATTAAATAAAATAAAGAGATGCTCAATATTACTAATCATTAGATAAATGTGAATTACAATCATGATATACCAGCTGAATGGGGAAAAAAAAAACAACACCAACGAACAAAACTGACAATATCAAGTTCTGACATGGATACAGAATAAATGTATTTCTAACTGATAAATTTTTGGAGGGAGGTGAGATTTGAAAATGGTACTCTAGAAAACATATTTCTAATTTCCAGTGAAGTCAAACAAATGTCGGCACACCTCAGAGACTTCGGGAGTTTGGATCCAGACACTGCAATAAAGCAAATATTGCAATGAGGCAGTCAAATAAATTATTTCGGTTCCCCAATACATAAAACAGTTATGTTTAAGCTATACTGCAATCTAGTAATTGTGCAAGAGCATTATGTCTACAAAACAATGCACATACCTTTATATAAAAAATACTTTGCTGGTTTAAAAAAAAAATGTTAAGCATCACCCAAGCTTTTAGCAAGTCCTAATCTTTCAGTTGATGGAGGGACTTGTCTTGATGCTGATGACTGGTGACCGATCAGGGTGGTGGTTATTAAAGGTTGGTGTGGCTGTGGCAGTTTCTTTAAGACAAAATTGAAGTTTGCACATCAATTGACTCTTCCTTTTGCAATTTCTCTATCCCACGTGATGATGTTTTATAGCATTTTACCCACAATAGAACTTCCAAAATTGGAGTCAATCTTCTCAAATGCTGCCACTGCTTTACCAACTAAGTTTATGTAATATTCTCAATCCTTTGCTATTATTTCAATGATCTTCATAGCATCTTTATCTTTATCAGGAGTACATTCCATCTCAAGATATCACTTTCTTTCTTATCTATAAGAAACCATTACTCACCCATTGAAGTTTTATCATGAAACTGTAGCAATTCAGTCACATCTTTAGGCTCCACCTCTAATTCTAGTTCTCTTGCTATTTCCATCATATCTGCATTACTTCCTTCACTGAAACCCTTACAGTCACCCATGAGGGTTGGAATTTCTTCCACACTCCTGTTCACATTGATATTTTGACCTTTTCTCATGAATCACAAATGTTCTCAAGGCATCTAGAATGGTGAATCCTTTCCAGAAAGTTTTCCATTTACTTAGCCCAGATCAGGTCTGTCACAGGAATCCCTATCTATGGCAGGTATAGCCTTACAAAATGTATTTCTTAAATAATAAGAATTTAAGTCAAAATTAGTTCTTGATCCACATGGGCTACAGCATGGATGTTGTGTTAGCAGACAGGGAGACACTTACCTCACTGAACATCTTCATCAGAGCTCTTGGGTGATCTAGTGCATCATCAAAAAGGAATAATATTTTCAAAGGAGTAGGGTTTTTTGTTTGTTTTTTGTTTCTCTGTTTTGTTTTGTTTCTTTTCTGAGCAGTAGTTCTCAACAGTGGACTTAAAATATTCAGTAATCAGGTGCCTGGGTGGCTCAGTGGGTTAAGCCGCTGCCTTTGGCTCAGGTCATGATCTCAGAGTCCTGGGATTGAGTCCTGCATCGGGCTCTTTACTCAGCAGGGAGCCTGCTTCCCTCTACCTCTCTCTCTGCCTGCCTCTCTGTCTACTTGTGATCTCTGTCAAATAAATAAATAAAATCTTTAAAAAAAAAATCAGTAATCTCGTTGTAAGCAGATATATTGTCATCCAGGTTTTGTCGTTCCATTTACAGAGCACAAGCAAATTTCTCGTAGATTTAGCAATTCTTAAGGGCACTAGACTTTTGGGAGAGGTAAGTGAGCACCAGCTTCACCTTAAAGTCACCAGCTGCATTAGCTGCTGTCCGTTGAAGTTTTGAAACCAGGTACTGACTTCTCCTCTCTAGCTATGAAATCACTAAATGACATCTTCTTCCAAAAAAAGGCCACTTTATTTACATTGGCTATCTGTTGTTTCCTGTAGCCACCTTCATTAATGATCTTGGCTAGATGTGGGTAACTTGCTGCCGTTTCTACATCAGCACTTGCTGCTTCACCTTGCATCTTTATGTTTTGGAGACGGCTTCTTTCTGAGCATCTCATGAACCAAGCTCTGTTAGCTTCAAACTCTTCTGCAGCTGCCTCGCCTCTCTCCGCCTTCACAGAATTAAAGAGACTTAGGACCTTATTCCAGAGTAGGCTTTGGTTTTAGGAAATGTTGTGGCTGCTTTGACTTCTATCCAGACCACTAAAACTTTGTCCACATCAGCGGTAAGTCTGTCTCGTGCTCATCATGTGTGTGTTCAGTGCAGTAGCACTTTTAATTTCCTTTAAGAACGCTTTCTTTGCATTTACAACTTTGGCTAACTGTTGTAAGAAGCTCAGCTCTTGGCCTTTCTCACTTTTAGAAGGCCTTCTTTACTAAACTTAATCAGTTCTATTAATTTAGTATTTTTAATAATGTTTTATTTATTTATTTGTTTATTTGAGAAAGAGAGATGGAGAGAGAGTGCAGGGGGCAGAGGGAGAGTAAAAGTTCATATAGACTCCATGCTGAGCACAAGGCACGTGCAGGGCCTGATCCCATGGCCCTGAGATCATAGCCTGAGCTGAACCCAAGAGTCAAATGCTTAACCAACTGAGCCACCCAGGTGCCCCAAATTTCAACATCGTGGGGAATAGGGAGGCCTGAGGAGAGGGAAAGAGATGACGGAATGCTTGGTTGAAGCAAAAATTAGAACACACACAAAATTTGTCTAAGTTGCTGTCTTATATGGATACAGTTTGTGGAGCCCCAAGCACTTCGACAAATGGCACTGACAGACTTGCTTGATGCAGGATTGCCACAAACCTTCAATGTAAAAAGTGCAGTATCTGCAAAGTGCAATAAAGTGACTCACATGGAAAAGGTCTGCCTGCCTGTAATTACCATTATATCTAGCAATCCTGTTAACAGATATTTACTGCCAATAAAAGCAAACTTTCATTAATACAAAAGTCTATAGATGAATACATATAATTAGTAAGAAATTACATATATCCCATTATCTTGTATATTATCTTCATTATTCTTTAATCATTTAGTGTGCTTTTTGCTCTTTCAGTATTGTTTATAAATCATATGAGAAAGGGGATCATCTCTCCTTTCTAAATTCTTAAATGTTCCAGAAATACAATTGCCTTACTATGATCTTCAGTAACAGGTAACAGAACAGTGACCCACCTAGTTGTTGGCAATAGAGGTCAGAATTATCTTACGCTAGAAATAGCAAAAGGACTTAGCTCAGGATCAATGAGACACTGTACTTTTAAAAATCTTATAAGGGCCCTCAACTCTATGGTCAAATAATCTTCAGCAAAGCAGGAAAAAATATACAGTGGAAAAAAGACAGTCTCTTCAATAAATGGTGCTGGGATATTCGGACAGCTATATGTAGAAGAATGAAACTTGACCATTCTCTTACACCATACACAAAGATAAACTCGAAATGGATAAAAGACCTCAGCGTGAGACAGGAATTCATCAGAATCCTAGAGGAGAACATAGGTAGTAACCTCTTTGATATCAACCACAACAACTTTTTTCTAAATATGTCTCCAAAGGCAAAGGAAACAAAAGCGAAAATGAACTTTTGGGACTTCATCAAGATCAAAAGCTTCTGCACAGCAAAGAAAACAGTCAACAAAACAAAGAGACAACCCACAGAATGGGAGAAGATATTCACAAATGACAGTACAGACAAAAGGTTGATATCCAGGATCTACAAAGAACTTCTTAAACTCAACACACACAAAACAGATAATGTCAAAAAATGGGCAGAAGACATGAACAGACACTTCTCCAATGAAGACATACAAATGGCTATCAGATACATGAAAAAATGTTCATCATCACTAGCCATCAGGGAGATTCAAATTAAAACCACATTGAAATACCACCTTACACCAAATAGAATGGCCAAAATTAGAAAGACAGGAAACAATGTGTGTTGGAGAGGATGTGGAGAAAGGGGAACCCTCTTACACTGTTGGTGGTAT
>NC_081571.1:40848291-40957752 GCF_022355385.1 Mustela nigripes | reverse complement strand
AAAAAATGGGCAGAAGACATGAACAGACACTTCTCCAATGAAGACATACAAATGGCTATCAGATACATGAAAAAATGTTCATCATCACTAGCCATCAGGGAGATTCAAATTAAAACCACATTGAAATACCACCTTACACCAAATAGAATGGCCAAAATTAGAAAGACAGGAAACAATGTGTGTTGGAGAGGATGTGGAGAAAGGGGAACCCTCTTACACTGTTGGTGGGAATGCAAGTTGGTGCAGCCACTTTGGAGAACAGTGTGGAGATTCCTCAAGAAATTAAAAATAGAGCTTTCCTATGACCCTGCAATTGCACTACTGGGTATTTAACCCAAAGATCAGATGGAGTGAAAAGTACCCCAATGTTTATAGCAGCAATGGCCACAGTCACCAAATTGTGGAAAGAACCAAGATGCCCTTCAGCGGACAAATAGATAAGGAAGATGTGGTCCATATACACTATGGAGTATTATGCCTCCATCAGAAAGGATGAATACCCAACATTTGTAGCAACATGGACGGGACTGGAAGAGATTATGCTGAGTGAAATCAGTCAAGCAGAGAGAGTCAAGTATCATATGGTTTCACTTATTTGTGGAGCATAACAAATAACATGGAGAACATGGGGAGATGAAGAGGAGAAGAAAGTTGAAGGAAATTGGAAGGGGAGATGAACCATAAGAGACCATGGACTATGAAAAACAATCTGAGGATTTTGAAGGGGTCGGGGTGGGAGGTCGGGGGAGCCAAGTGGTGGGTATTATGGAGGGCACGTATTGCATGGAGCACTCGGCGTGGTGCATAAACAATGAATTCTATTACACTGAAAAGAAATCTAAAAAAAAAAAAAAAATCTTATAAGGGCGCCTGGGTGGCTCAGTTGGTTAAATGACTTCCTTAGGCTCAGGTCAAGATCCTGGAGTCCCAGGATTGAGTCCTGCATCGAGCTCCCTGCTCAGCAGGGAGTCTGCTTCTCCCTCTGACCCTCCCCCTTCTCATTCTCTCTCTCACTCTCCCATTCTTTCTCTTTCTCAAATAAGAAAATAAAATCTTAAAAAAAAAATCTTATAAAAAATGCCAGGAAAACTAACCATTTAGATGCTTATCAATTAATAGAGTCTCACTATTTAAATTGATAACTGATGATGTGCCAGATGTTTAAAATGACAGAATATTTCTTGCATGTCTTCTTGGATCATAAGTTATACTCCAAGATTTCTGTGCAATATTTTGAAATTTTTAGATTCTTTAAAACTTTAAAAACCATTTTACATAAATATTAAACAAGGATCCATTATTAACAGAATACACTATTTACATGTATTTTTCAACTTCAGTAATAGAATGTAAAGAAATCTTAAGTATACAGGAAGACATTTTGGCTACATGCCTAGATACATTTCTCAGGCATCTGCAACAGAGTACCCTTCCTATTGTAATTCAGAAAATTACCATATCCCAATATTTTAGAGACATATTTATCACCATCATAAAATTATAGACAAAAAAAGAAATTCACAAAATTAAATTTGACCTCTACCTTAATTCATGAGTCTGAAAGAACTTAGGGATATATCTGGGTTCACTAGATAATGTGGTAGAGAAATGCTGAATTGCCTAGCCAGTATAAATCATGTTTATACTATTTTGATTATTAGCACATAACACAGACATGTGCTTCATGCCTTAACATGCCATTCATGATCCTCAAGATCTAGAGATAGATAAAAATGTAAACGTAATAGCTCAGAGAAGTAAAAATTAAAAATTGTTTTCCACATCAATACATCTACTTTTATTTAGCTTGATTAATCATCTACCATATACTTACCAAATCACCAAGATGCCTGAGCATAATTTGCATCAAAATTGATGGCATATTTTACCAGGTTTCCTGAATACTTACACTGAAAGATTGTTGTCAAAGTCATCTACAGTTTAAGACAAAATTTGATAACTTGTTTCTATTCTCTTTGCAGGCTATAATTTACTGAAAACTCAAAGTTTAAATTGTCAGGATCACTCATTTTGACAATAAAATTATTAGCATTCTAGAAGGCTAACAGGATACAAGCTTACAAATAACCAAAAGAGAGTAACTAGAAATGGGTAAAGCAGCATTTATGGGATTATGCTGAGAAAAAAAAGTATAATAACCTATATTCAGGTTTAATCTAGTATATTGTTAACCTACTATATTTTTATCATTTATTTAATATAATATAGTAAATGACTCAAGAAATAACTCTTTCCTTAAACACAACAGAAATATCCCATCAGATAAAAGACTGTCTAGGTAATTTAGATACATGAAAGAGTTTAAAATATCATTTTTTCATATAGTTTTCTCCTTTTCAATGCCCTTCTTCTTTATTATTGCTAATCCAGGTCTAGAAAAAATTCAATCTCAATAAATACAAAGCATGTATAATGATATCCCCTAGAAGGTGCTTTTCTCACAGGATTTAAAAAAAAAAAAATCAAGTAAAAAATACAAACATTTCCAAAGGTAGTAATGCTAAAACTTATTTTTATTCAGGTTCATACATATGCATATGTGTGTGTTGTGTGTATATATAGTAACTGTATGTAAGGGTATATATAAAAGACAGAGGCAGAGAGACAAAGATAAATGAAGATTTCTTCCCCCATTGAAACTCTTTTACTAGGACTTAAAAGCAGAAGACAAAGCTTAAAGAAACTAAAAGTACTAAAGAACTAAAAGAAACATAGAAAAACCAAAACATATTATTTTCTTAAGAACTAAAGAAACTTAAGAACTAAAAGAAACATATCAAAACCAAAACATATTCCTTTCTTTAAACAAATACGTCTAACTAGATTCCAATTAAAATCCTATATTTAACAAGTAACTGAATGTCATCCGTGTAAGTTTGCTGGCATATCATTATTTTTAAACAGATCTTAATGTTTGTTGACTTCAATTATGACATGGGCCATATGCTTATTGTGAAAATCATTTAGAATAATCAGCAATAAAATATTTTAGCAAGAATTAAGATGATAAATGATAAATAGAATGGTCTGAAGTTATTAGTTTAGTCCAGTATTTTTCAACAATTTCCTGCTTTCTGGAGCTCAACTACTGTTATTTTCTTAATTAGACTTTTTTTTTTCTCCTATGGCTGATAATGTCTTTACTAAAAGTAGCTATTCCTTTATGCTTGTTTCTTCTTTCATTTTAGATATTTTAATAATTGTATCTATGCTATAATCTGTGTTCATTTCCCTATTGTTTAAAAATAGTAGAGACATTGGGGCACCTGAGTGGTTCAGGGGTTCAGGGGGTTAAGCATCTGCCTTCAGCTCACGTCATGATCTCAGGGTCCTGGGATTGAGCCCCACGTCAGGTGCTCTCTGCTCAGCAGGAGCCCGCTTCTCCCTCTCTCTCTCTGCCTGCCTCTCTGCCTAATTGTGATCTCTCTGTCAAATAAATAAATAAAATCTTTAAAAAATAAACAAACAAATAAAAGAGACATTATTTTAAAACAGAAGACCTTGACTCTAAGCCATGTGACAAATCAAGGCATACCCTGATAAAGGATGGGAACATCCAGGAGCTCAGGAGGTGGTTCCTCTGTGTGAATGCTACCCACAGTTGGTGATGGGCAGCCTAAATTGTGGTTTTCCAATGGGCATGATGGTGAACACAAATCTCAAGATACATTTAGTTGTTCTATGTTTGTTTTTTTTCTATGTTTGTTTTTAATGGGAGTAATATTTGTTGAAAGAATCCATGTTAAGTATTTGAGGAACAACTTGAAAACAGGAAAGGGGACTCTTCGGTATAAGCAGAATAGGCATGATAACTATTAGTATACTCAGGAAAAAGAAGAAATTAAAGATTTTCTCAGAGATTTAGAGCAAAACAGAAAATGCAAATGCCAAACAGTGTGCGAAAAAGATCGGAAGTTCATTTACAAACTTTAGTAACTCAAAAATTTAAGAAAATTATATAGGTTTTATTGAAAAAATATGAATTTTTTTAAAAAATTTTATTTATTTGTTTGACAGACAGATTACAAGTAGGCAGAGAGGCAGGCAGATAGAGAGAGAGGAGGAAGCAGGCTCCCTACCGAGCAGGAAGCCCAATGCGGGGCTCGATCCCAGGACCCTGGGACCATGACCTGAGCCGAAGGCAGCGGCTTTAACCCACTGAGCCACCCAGGTGCCCAAAATATGAATATTTTTATTAGGTTAAAAGAAACAGGAAACATGCAGAATAGAGTTATAACCAGTTGCATTTGTCCACACATATATTTACAGATACAGAAATAGAAGCAATAAAAATATATGGAGGGCTAAATGGATGTACTTGGTTACTTCTCATATCTAGGAATAAATTATATTTTAGGTGTTAATGGTGTGAATAAAAGAATATGGGGAAAAGGAATAAGAATAAAGAGATAGTCTCAATATGCAGACATTAACTTTTCCTAGGAATGGATTTTACTGAATACTCTCATTTAATAAAATGCAACCATTTGGGCAGTGGTCTTCCCCATACCCTGAAATGGTTAGTTTCAAGTTTCAAATTTGTAATATTGATTCTATTTCACTAGCACTGAGATGGAATGTACTTGAGACCATTCATCATGACAGAAAGAGCTACAGATGAACACTCAGAGGTATAAGAATATATCTATCATATTCTGCCAAGGTTTCCTTTCAATTACCCTATACTTCTATAGAACGGGCTTTGGAAGTATGATTTCTTCAAAGACTGGGATAGAGACATCTGTAGCAGTCCTTTATTCTAATCGTAAATAGTCTAGTATGTCTACAGTATATTTGACATAAGAGATGATACTTGGCTTCTGGGTAAAAAATGGTGACTCTCTGAAGGCTTAAGAGTTTTATCTTAGACCTAGCACCAAGACACATGTGAGATATTCTGAGAGAGATTTCTGCAATTCTGATTTTCTCATGTGCTGATATATTTGGCTATAATTCATAAAAACTCACTTCATAGAAAATCCTTAATTTGGGATGCACCAATTATTCTTTTCATACAAGGAAATCACAGAGAAGAAGGAATTCCTTTTTGAGAACATCACAAATGAGCATTTCTTACTTCTTTGAGGATCTGCAGTGCACTTTAATTTCCTTTTCTTTTTTTTTTAAGTTTTTATTTATTTATTTGACAGAGATCACAAGTAGGCAGAGAGGCAGGCAGGGTTGGGTTGGCGGGGGGGTGGGGGAAGCAGGCTTCCTGCTGGGCAGAATCCAATGTGGGGCTCCATCCCAGGACCCTGGGATCATGACCCAAGCCGAAGGCAGAGGCTCCAACCCACTGCATCATCCAAGGCACCCCTTAATCTCCTTTTCTTAAAGTAAGATGGGAAGTTTAATATTCCTGCCATAATGGTTAGCTGGAATATTTTATGTAGCTGGAATATTTTATAATCTCTGAACTCTCTTTAGATAGTTACTTTCTCCTACTAAGAATAGATGCCTGGTTATTAAAATTAGCAGAGCAAAGATATATAAATGCCCATAAAGCCCTCAAATGAGTTTACTGTTGGTAGTATACCCAAATGTGGATCTCTGCTGAGCTAGTGCTATTTTTAGAAAACATGAGGTATGGGTTAAAAGGAAGGGCTGATGATAATATAAAGTAGGACCAAAGTAAGATGTTCCTCCAGAGACTTGATTTAGATCTCAAAGTCCCTTCTTACAGTTAAAATAACTACACCCTGATGTATCCATACACAGTGTTTTAATTTTCCAAGAACTTCAAATAACTAGTATAGATAATCCAACTTCTTTCTACACAATGAACAGTCAATGCTTAACTAAGAAAAGTGTTATAGAAAGAACACCTGTAAATTGGTATTAAATAAAACAGGACTTGAGGAATTATGAGAACTCCTTTTATAATGTTTTATTACTTCTTTGCAATAGTAAACTTTCTCTAAGGTATGTTACAAATATAATCAAAAGCATCTCATAGGAGGAAGCATAATATCAACCTCATTATATGAGATTATCCTAGTGCAAGATTTCAAAGCCCACTACTTCGCTCTGCATTGGGCCTTAAATATTTTAATTAGTGTACACATCAAAGTCTTTCCAAGGATACTTAAATAGTGTCTTGAATGAGAACACTGTCTAAAGCCAGAATGCTTTGTTTTAAACCCTGGCTCCATTCTTTAATGCTCCTGTGACCCTAAGCACATCACTTAGACTTGTTTCCTTATTTGTAAAATGGGATATGAGATAATAATGATACTAAACACAGAGAAACACAGAGAATGATGGATCAGTACATAGGGAGAAAAAAAAAACACATGAATAAAATGTAAAAGTACACAACTGTAAGCCAAAATAGGAGGCTATTATAATCTTTACCTACTTAGTAGCAAAAACAATCAAAGCCATTACTCTATGTTTAGTGAACATTCTCCACACTCCCCTACAAACTTAAAAACTCAAAAGGTAGTTATTTGCTTTATCAGAATAGAAACTTCACAAATGTGCAATGTGATTCAGCGGGTAAGTAATGCTTGTGTGGTATGTTTAGTCTGGTTGTCGGCTCTTGGTTTATTATGTTCTTAGGCTAGAACCTTCTGTCTTGTGAATGTTTACTCTGACATTTTAAAACATCTCCTGTTAACATTTTTTTTTTTTTGCTCAGAAGATAAAAATACAGTTATATCTGTTCAAATATGCTTAAAACAACTTCTTTTTCTTGTTTATATCATAAAAATGCCAAACTAACAAGTGCTTGTTTGTCTGGCCATTTATTTAATTAGACATCTAGGTTGCCCAGACGTGGAAAAGAGAAATGGTCTTCCTAGTGCTCAGCGTGCCCGAAGGGAAGCCTCATTCTTCTACCTGCCTCAATGAAGCTAAATTCCTACAAACTTATGAGGAAAGAAGCAGGAAAAAAAGAAAAAGAAAAAGAGGAAAGAAAGTCCTCTGTAAAAAGAATATAAAATGTATTTAGGAACACATCTCTCTCTTCTTAGCTTTTTGTTCATATTAGAATGAAATTGTTTGAAAGAGCTTGTTAAAGCTCCGTCTCTTTTTGGCATTTAAAGTGGAACTAATAGTTATGTTTATGATAGTGGGATTTTAAATGTGTAACTGCATTTGCATTATAAAAATTTTAAACTAAACTTGAAGCTTTGGATGAGACAAGCATTCAAGCATTGTGGAACATTAATATTCAAAAGAAAATAAATCATGTCATAATTGTCTAGCACTATTTAAATATAAATGGCAATAGTGAATGTCATTAACAAATGCACTTTTACATTTTAACCTGGTTAGGCATTTATGAAAACAAAGCCAGAGAAAGAAAGCCTCATTGAACTATAAGCCAGAAAGAGGATGGAACTCTTCTTCTAATTGAGTACGTAAGTAAGTCTTTTAGAAAAAATTCCCAGTAGCTCAGATAATCTTTTGTAAGAAACTCAAATTAAAAGCCTGTTTAAGAAGCTTATGACCTAAAGTAAAAGGAATTCACTTTCCTTAACCTTGACAGTATAAACTTGACGTTTTCCCCTTCTAACAGGATGAACATTTACAAACTCAGGTAGAATGTCAAGCATTCTGCAAAAAAGAATTATATAACTACTTCTCCAATAAGCCAGGGAACATATTGGCCCATTCTTCTTAAACTTCAAATTTCAGGGTTTTAAAAACATGTGAATATTATGTCTGTCTTTGTCCCTACTTAACCTCATAGTCAAGAATGAAGGGAAAAGATACTAAGCCATTTTGTAAAATGAATTTATCCTAAGAAAGTCACTGATAATACTCTTAATAAATCCATAGACTTAAAAAAGAAAGAAAGGAAATAAGAAACTTTTTCCACGAGCTGAATTCACCATTTCAGATCAGTAGGCATGTGTTTTTAAGTAAAAGCAGTTTTTTTTTCTTTTAAGATTTCATTTATTTATTTGACAGAGAACGAGAGAGAGATCACAAGTAGGCAGAGAGGCAGGCAGAGGCAGAGGAGGAAGCTTGATCCCAGGACCCTAAGATCATGACCTGAGCAGAAGGCACCCAGGTGCCCCTGAAGCAGTTTTGTTAAATAAAAGCCATTTGAAGGTTTTGTTTTGGTTTTCTCCTGTTGTTTTGTCTTCTATCACAGCCACTGTCTTTTTACATCAAAATTGCTCAGTGGAAATAGTACCAATTTAGAACTGCGAATTTCCTACCTACCAATCAGTCATCTGTGATCCTGTCTGAGCAACAAATATTGTTATTTAGGGAAGAAGCAATTCTTTAAATCATGATCAAACTCATTCTCGTTACTTTATTTCCTTGGTGAACTGATTCTAATACCTCAGGTAACCAACCTCTGTCATTCCTTTCTGGCTGTTCTACCGGATGGACCAGATATGTTCGTCTAAGTATATACTTCTTTCTTGTGAAACAGAGAGAGATTAAATAGCCCAACTCGTATCGCCATGTAAAAAAAAAAAAAAAGAAAAGAAAACAGGTCAGTTTTTCTGGAGAGATGTTTAACTGCAACAGGAGACATGTGTGTATACTTTGAATTAAGTAAGTGAGGGGAATTGCACAGACAGGACACCTTTGACAGTAAAGTACTGAAAGATGAGGCCCAATGTACTAGATTTAGTTTCTCAGTCAGTTTGGTATGAGAATTGGAATTATAGGGAAAAGGAACTCTAGGAGAGATGACTGAACATTGGAAGTATGACTGCCTCTTGTAAAACAGCAAGTGCTAAAACAGGGCTGGCGCTGATCCACCACCTACCTTCCCTTTGGGGCCAAAGGAAGTCCTCAGGCATTACTTTCAATTTTACTGTGGGATCCACACCGAGTCTCAGCTGTCATATATATTTAAATAGGACAGTCTCTCCCAGGATCAACTTTAATAAGCCTTTCATATTTGACTATGAATTACCGATAACTTATTTTTTGGGGGGTCAATAACGAAAACTCTGGCATCTAGGTAATAGTCTTACTTTCAATATTTAAAGGAAATAGTTCAAAGTTAACCAAGAATTAGGTTACAATGACATGACATATGGAAACTAATCAACTACGTTGTATCATCTTCTTTGAAGTGAGGTATTGTCCAATATTATTCTGGTTTGATTTTCAAAAATTCAGAGAAGTCAATCTTAACCTGAAGCGTTCATCAGAATCCCTGAGGAGGGTGTAAATAAAACACATGTTCCCTGGCCCCTCCTCTGAAATTCTGATGGATTATGTTCAATAATCTTAAATCAGAACAAAACAAAGCAAAATCTCTACATATAATTTTATTTGTTTGTTTATTTAATTTATTTAAAATCAATTGCCCAAGAGACAGTACATCACTGGTTTTTGATATAATGCTCAATGATTTATCAGTTCAGTATAATACCATCTTTTTTTCTAAGATCTTATTTATTTATTTGACAGAGAGAGATCACAAGTAGGCAGAGAAGCAGGCAGAAAAAGGGGAAGCAGGCTCCCCACTGAGCAGAGAGCCCGATGTGGGGCTCGATCCCAGGACCCTGAGATCATGACCTGAGCCGTAGGCAGAGGCTTAACCCACTGAGCCACTCAGGTGCCCCCCAGTATAATATAATCTTAAATATAAACTCTTTTGTATTTTTTTAAGGATTTATTTATTTATTTTACTGGGAAGGGTAGAGGGAGAGAGAGTCCTAAGCAGCTTCTGTGCTGAGTGCAGAGTGGAGGCGGGGCTGGACCTCATGACCTCATGACCTCATGACTCTGAGATTACCACCTGAGCCAAAATCAAGAGTTGGACACTTAACCGACTGCGCCACCCAGTTGCCCCTTTGTTGTCTGTTTTACTAGCATATAATCATAATTCAGACTAAGAAACAGTGAATGTCTCAATAGTCTCAATTCAACCTTTGGTTACAAACTTTCAAATACACTGGAATAAAATCTTAGGCATCTAGAAAAAACATCAAGCCACACATTTGATTTTATGATCTTTTAAAATTTTTGAATATAATTAACTTCTCAATAGACTTTAAGAATAATGGGCTTTAAAACTTTTCTGCCCTGTCACTATATTCCTTCAACTAGAAGAATACGTGGTACCAAAAAGATTCACTACAATTATTTTTCATCATTACTCAACGCTGGAAACAACTTAAACTGTCTTCAGTGGGAAAATAAACAAACAGTTTATTTGTTTATTAAGGGGACAAATCCCTTCAAAGCAATTCTTCTTAGCAATAAAGAGTAAATCACTGATTCAGGCAACAATTTTGGATTGTATGGATTATAGACTCTGATGGTCACATATTTTATGATTCCATTTATGTGGAATAATAAAAAAGATAAAACTCTAGTTACATATCACTGTCAATATAAGTGGACAGCATGAAAGAGTATTTTGGATGATAGACTATTCTCCATAGTGATTATAGTAGTGGTTAAATGAATATATATGTGTTCAATTCATAGACCTATATACTAAAAATAGTCAACTTTACTGTATGTTAACTTAAAAATAAACAACTTTTTGGAAATATATTCTGACATAAAAATGCATATCTATATGTAGGCCACTTGTGTACAATGTCCAAAAAAGTCACAAAACAAATTTTTTTCATTTTAATCTAAAGAGTGAGGACCTCTAGAAATACAGAATTGCCATGACCTTGCAAATCCATCAATACCCTTTCCCTATTGGGTATCCAAACTGGGAAATCTTTTAGTATCCTTCCAGAGTTTGGGCGTGGCACAGGAAAGGAATGAGAATTATCCAGAACCCACTCCCTACCTACACTCTCAAGCTATGCTCTGGCAGCACTACGCTCCAGTTCTATTACATTCACGACTACAACAAACACATTATGTAATCCTCATGGAAGCATTTAGTAGGTTTTTGATCTTTTCCCTGGGTGGCTAGAGATTACATAATTCAGTTTAATTGAGTGTTTACTAAGTATTATTTCAGCCACTTTTGTATATCAGGCATAATCTGAACTATGGATCTTTCTTCCATCATTCATTGAACAACTTTTTTTTTCTTTTAACTATGTCACACACTATGTTAGCCATTAAGTAACAAGCAACAAATAACATCTCTGCTGTCCTGGAGTTGATACTCTACTGAGGAGTAAATGATACATAAAAACTTATAAGATTTAAAAAAAAAAAAAAAGTGCTCTTCCTAGGCCGGCACTCTCACCAAGGAGAAGGCCATGTTCAGTTCGAGGTTGAAGATCGTGAAGCCCAATGGCGAGAAGCCAGACCAGTTCGAGTCCGGCGTCTCCCAGGCTCTTCCAGAGTCGGAGATGAGCTCCGACCTCAGAGCCCAGGTAAGGGAGCTGAGTATCACGGCATCCAAGGAAACTGAAGTTGGCGGTGTTCGGAGAGCTATTACCATCTTTGTTCCCGTTCCTCAGCTGAAATCTTTCCAGAAAATCCAAGTCCGGCAAGTCCATGAACTGGAGAAAAAGTTCAATGGGAAGCACATTGCCTTTATTGCTCAGAGGAGAATTCTGCCTAAACCAACTCGAAAAAGTCATACAAAAAATAAGCAAAAGCATCCCGGGAGCTGCACTTTGACAGCTGCGCATGCCCTGATCCTGGAGGACTTGGTTTTCCCAAGCAAAATTGTGGGCAAGAGGATTCATGTGAAACTGGATGGTAGTCGGCTCATCAAGGTTCATTTGGATAAAGCACAGCAAGAAGCTCAGAGGCAAGGATGTTAACTCAGTTCCCCAAGTTTCAGTTGTAAATAAAAATGATTAAATAAAACTTTGACTGTAAAAAAAAAAAAAAAAAGAAAGAAAGAAAGAAAGAAAAGAAAAGAAACATAAAAGAAAGAAAAAATTATGAAAGGAGAAATATAAATTACTATGATGGTACATATGAGAGGAATAAACCAGGTTTTCAGAATAGAAGGTCCTGGAAGGCAACACTGGATTCTCTCTAGAGTAAAAACTCTTAAAATTAACTTAACAAACAGAGAAGTCTCTCACTTATGACAAAGACTGATTGTAAATGTTAAACCCATCATCCTTAGAGACATCCTTTGAGACAAGAACTCTTATTTCCATTTGTGGGCCAAGGAAAATAAGGTACAAATTTACCCTCTATACCACAGCCTGGGTGACCCCAAGAGGATTCACCTCAGGAAGTCTAGCTTCCGTCTGTTCTTGTTATGATTACTCTATGTTGCCACTGCTTCCAGCTCTTCTTACATTATGCAAGGAACAGGGTCATGTTCAGAGGCTTTAAATGTGTCTCATTAGGCTTCTCGGAACCTACGGCACAGCCACATGGTGCTCAATTTGGTCAATAATACAACGTTCTGGATTGACTTCTGTTAAGTGAGAAGCACACAGAGCACAAAGCCCATGAGAGGGCCACAAGGATTTTTAGAGTACTGTACTTTGGGGAAATGAGATCAGCCTTACCCTGAATTCCCAAAACACATATTTTATCTTCTTTTTACTTTCAGTGGGACACAGACCTGAACTCACACATCTCTGCACATTTGCAACTTTGCTCCCAGTTGGAGTAAGTTGGGGAACATGTTGCCTTCACAGCAGAGAGAAAGACGCACAGAAGACAGAAATGAGGCAACTGACTATCCATGTTGCCTGCACTTTCTCCATGAGTTTCTGCCTCTTTGATACTCTGGGAGTTTTGTTCATCAACTTTTCTGTGTTAACAGGTGGACCGTTTCCCCTCTGCAAAACACTTAACATGGATTTTGCCCCCTGCACTCTCCATTAACACTAGGGTATCATATTGTGCAAATGTGCCAGCATGGATCAAGAAACCAATGTAAGAAAACCTGTTATATTGCTCAAGATTTTGTCACTGAACCTTATGGCATCGGTACTTAAACAGGGAGAATGATGTTTCCAGGAAATTACTCTGATTCAAAATGTAAGCCCATTTTCTAGTGACTTCCCACCAGGGTTGGTTTATTTGTTTGTTTTTGTTCCTTAATGCACTTTACCACTTATTTTGTCTTGCTTCTGGCCTTTGTAATAGGCTCCCTCTGATGAGATTGCCATCATATTCCTGAGCTAGTTCTAGCTTTAGCATTTTCTTCAGTAACCATGTAATTTTTTTGAAGCTTAGTGGCTCAAAGGAGTAATATGCCTAAAAAAACACAGCACAAACCCATTTACATTCAGAATAGGAGAGAGAGACAGACAGACAGAAAGTGTGTGTATGTGTGTGCACGTGTGTGTGCCTGGACATGTCTGCGTATTCTCCCTCACTTTTCCAACCCTTTATGGTCTGGTTTAAAATACTGTACATTATTTGTATTTTAACTTGCAGTCTTTGCTGTAAAAACATATTGGAGTTTCTGAAGAAAGCCCAGTCAATGCCAATCATCATTGTCCATGTCTGAAAAAGCTGATGGATAAAACAAAGAGTTAAAATGGAGGCTGATGTGACAACGTGGATGGAACTAGAGGGTATCATGCTTAGCGAAATAAGTCAATCAGAGATATGATCTTCCTGATATGAGGAAGTGGAGATGCAACATGGGGGTTAAGGGGGTAGGAGAAGAATAAATGAAGCAAGATGGGATTGGGAGGGAGACAAACCATAAGTGACTCTTAATCTTACAAAACAAACTGAGGGTTCGGGGGGGGGGGGGGGGGGGGGGGGGGGGGGTGGGGTTATGGACATTGGGGAGGGTATGTGCTATGGTGAGTGCTGTGAAGTGTGTAAACCTGGCGATTCACAGACCTGTACCCCTGGAGATAAAAATATGTTTATAAAAAAATAAAAAATTTTAAAAAATAAATAAAATAAAATAAAAGTTTAAAAAAAATTAATATATAAAAAAAGAGTAAAATGAAGGCTCATATATCACCTTTATACAGAGACCAGCAGGGAAAAGTTTTTGTCTGTAGGCTACTTAGCAGAAGTAGAACTGATGTGGCAAGGTACCCCGGTAAGACTTCATGGGTGGACAAAGAAGAAAACCCTGCGTGGGCTTTCCCTCAAAGGGAAGAAAAATATAGCTCAGTTCTGAATACCCAGTTATTTTTGCCAATCTATCAACCAGTAAGTCAATGATTTTCTGCAGCCATTCAAGAGTCTGTTTCCCAAAGATCTTCCTGGGAATTCTGGTGGATGCTCCACACTTTGTTTCCAGCATACTCTACCATGGATCAGAACTCTATTCTATTTAAGTCCATGCCATGGCCAAGTTGTCCTCAAACCTGGGAGTATTCCCTTTCCTCTCCTCCCTCCCTCGCTGCCCAGCTAGTAGAATACATGGTACATAACTGGCTATCTATACATATCTTGAAAAGAAATGAAAGTGTCACTAAATACACTTAAAAAAAAAGAAAACTGTTTTAGAGAGTGTGTAGCATCATAATAACTTATGTAGGCCTGTGAATTGTCAAATCAGTCTACACTGTGTGAACTCACAAAAGAAATTATTAAATTATCATGTGAAGGATAGAGACCTCTACAAATAGAGAAATGCAAATCCACCCAAGTTTGTCTTCTGATATAGTGCACATTTGAGGCAGGAGTCACTACCTTTCCTGTTAGCCAAGTGCACAGGGCAGATTACAGGCATCGTCCAGAATTCTTTCTATAAGTATATTCTCAAGCTGTTTTTTTCTTGTAGTTTTAAGGAAAGCCTTACATAATACTGAAAACAAAAGGCCAAATTAAGATGAACCATAGATACTTCAACAACAACCTGCAACTAACAGAGAGGACCCAAATTTAAATATAAGTCCCCTCCTATTATGATGTTCTGAAGGAGAAAAAATAATAAATCTCTTTGAAAATGAAAATTGAAAGATCAAAGGAACTGATGTTCAAGTCCATTTGCTTAAAACTTGAGTATCAAAAGCCATGTATCCAAAGTCCTAAATTACATAAAATCTAAAATATTATGCAATTTCTTATCTAGCTTAGAGTCTGCCAGGAGTTTCTTGACTCCTGAATAGAACTAGGACTCACAATAGTTGCATTCTGCCTGGGCTTTCTCTACTATTGAATAGGTATGGTTCCTCTGGGATTCTGGGAGTGGTATTAATTTAATTGCAAATTCCTCAGCAGCCTCACTTTTAGAGTCTAAAGCCTTAAAAGAACACACTAGATCTTCATAGCAGTGACCCAAGACCTGTGCAATTTAGAAAAACAATTCAATCCGTAGTTCTTAAGATAATGAGCTCAGGTAAAAATAGGTTTGCAAAATCCAGTATTCAGTATTTTCAGAGACCACTGCGGAGACTGACTGATACCAGTTTCACCAGGAGGCCAGATGTCTACACCTGCTACCCAGAGTCCAAGGCTTATGAACTAAAAATGAATTGGGATAATTTTCAAGCCAGATGCTAATTTTGGTATTTCAATGTACTTGCTGGATTCTTCTTGTTGCTATAGCCAATTATCAATAACTTAGAGGCTTATTACAATACAAAAGTACCACTTACAATTCTGGAGGTCAGTGGTCTGAAATGGGTTAATGGGCCAAAGGTCAAGGTCTCTGCAGGGCTGTATTCCTTCTGGAGTTTCTACAGGAACATGTTTACTTATCCTTTCCAGTTCGACAGACTGCTCACATTTCTTGGCTCATGACTTTCTTCCATCTTCAAAGCCAGTAATCCCAATCCTCCACCTTCTGCTTCCACTGTTATACTTCTCTGACTCAGACTCTCCTTCAATCTTTCACTTACAAAGTTCCTTGCTATTGAGTCTGTTTAATGGCTTACCTCTCTCTCTCCTTTTATAGAGAACAAACTGAGGGTTGCTGGAGGGGATGGGTTAAATGGGTGATGGGCATTAAGGAGGGCACTTGTGATGAGCACTGGTATTATAGTGAACTAATGAATCACTAAATTCCACCCTGAAACTAATAATACACTGTATGTTAACTAACTGGAATTTAAATTAAAATTTAAAAAAAACTTGAAAACCCTAAAAAACAATAGAGCTTATTTTGGAAAAATTACTTATCTTGATATAATTGTAAACTTTCTCTTCACTTAGTTTACCATTCTCTCTCTCACTCTTTCTCTCTCTCCCTCTCTCTCTCTCTCTCTCATGATACAGACTGAGCAGGGAGCCAGATATGGAGTTTGATCCCAGGATCCCGGGATCGTGACCTGAGCAAAGGCAGATGCTTAACTGACTGAGCCACCCAGGCGCCCCTCAACTGAAAAAAGTACCACAAAATCATGGGGCTCTTTTTAAAACTTTTTATTTATTTGAGAGAGAGAGCATGAAGGGGTAAGAGGGAAAAACGGGCTCCCCACTGAGCCAGGAGCCTGACATGGGGCTCAATGTGGGGTTCGATCCCAGGACTCTGGGATCATGACCTGAGCCAAAGGCAGATGCTTTAACCAACTGAGCCACCCAGGCACCCCACAAAATCATGTAAAGTAATATATTATTCCAACTTCCACTGTTTCTTAGAAGAACCAAATAATAGCTTTGTCATCCTTTTGTTTAGGTTTGAATACTGCTAATATCCAACTGAATATAGTTATTAAATAGTGTTTATATTCAAAAGCCAATAACCTAGCTGTAAGTACTATACTTCAGGACTCAATATTTATTCAAAGTTCCTTCCATAAAGAGTCACATTTGCGATGGTACTCTTCCTTTAAACTGACTTGTACTTCACAATTCTCAAATTCTTAATACATTGCTCCAGGGTGACACTTCAAATCTGAGCATTTCACAGTAGTACTTTAGTAACCTTCCACTCTTGGAGCACCACAGGGAACCATTAGCATCATTCCCATTTTTTTTTTAATTTTTTATTTTTGATAAACTTATATTTTATCCCCAGGGGTACAGGTCTGTGAATCACCAGGTTTACACACTTCACAGCACTCACCAAATCACATACCCTCCCCAATGTCCATAATCCCACCCCCTTCTCATTCCCATTTTACAGAGCAGGATATTAAAGCAAATGGTGCCAAGCCCTGGTCATATTCACCTGTCCTTGGAAGGGAAGATAGAATTTACAATCCCCAACTGTCAAGTCCGCCCACTAACAGCCAGTGTATGGCTCTTCTGAAACACTTGCTCTAGCTTATATCTGACTTTTGGAGGGAAGAAAGACCAATGCAAGGAATGGTTAACACTAATAGATATTATGTAGTAGGAAATTTGTAACTTAAATACCCAAAAGTCACAGGTGTTGTAGCTAACAAACCATTCATATTGGTTCCAAATAAAACTGGAAATAAAATGTTTTAGTCCTGCTCTTTATAATGAATGATAATCCTGGAACATTCACTTAATGATTTTGATGGAACTCAAGAATCCATAAATTATCAATTTCAAGCAATTATTCCCATATAAGGGATTACTGTGAATATTATGATTATGATTACAAAGGAAAAAAAAAACTAGTATAAAAAAGCACTATCTAATCCAAAGGGGCATCTGCATCCAAATGTTTATAGCAGCAATGTCCACAATAGCCAAACCATGGAAAGAGTCTAGGTGTCCATCAACAGATGAATGGATAAAGATGATGTGGTGTGTGTGTGTGTGTGTGTGTGTGTGTAAAATGGACTAATACTCAGCCATCAAGAAAGAAATGTTGCCATTTGTAACAACGTGGATGGAACTAGAGGGTATTAAACTAAGAGAAATAAGTTAATCAGGGAGGGACAATTATCATATGGTCTCACTGATTTGAGGAAATTGAGAAACAAGACAGAAGGTCATAGGGGAAGGGAGGGAAAAATGAAATAAGACAAAACCAGACAGGGAGACAAACCTTAAGAGACTTGTTCTCCAGAAACAAACTGAGGGTTGCTGAAGTGGAGGGGGATGGAGGGATGAGGAGGCTGGGTGATGGACACTGGGGAGGGTATGTGCTATGGTGAATGCTGTTAGTTATTTAAGTTGGATGAATCACAGACCTGTACCCCTGAAACAAATAATACATTATATGTTTTTTTAAAAAAAGCACTATCTGATTCTGTGCTAAATACATTCTACCAGCAAACCTACAAAATGTATACCACTGTTATTTTATGACAGCACCTGTCAAACAGTTTGGTCTCATAACCACCTTATACTCTTAGAAATCATTGAAGACCCATAAGATACCTAGGAATAAACCTAACCAAAGAGGCTAAGAATCTATACTCAGAAAACTATAAAGTACTCATGAAAGAAATTGAGGAAGACACAAAGAAATGGAAAAATGTTCCATGCTCCTGGATTGGAAGAATAAATATTGTGAAAATGTCTATACTACCTAAAGCAATCTACACATTTAATGCAATTCCTATCAAAGTACCATCCATATTTTTCAAAGAAATGGAACAAATAATTCTAAAATTTATATGTAACCAGAAAAGACCTCAAATAGCCAAAGGGTTATTGAAAAAAGAAAGCCAACTTTGGTGGCATCACAATTCCGGACTTCAAGCTCTATTACAAAGCTGTCATCATCAAGACAGCATGGTACTGGCACAAAAACAGACACATAGTTAATGGAACAGAATAGAGAGTCCAGAAATAGACCCTCAACTCTATGGTCAACTAATCTTCGACGAAGCAGGAAAGAATGTCCAATGGAAAAAAGACAGCCTCTTCAATAAATGTGTTGGGAAAAGTGGACAGCCACATGCGGAAAAATGAAATTGGACCATTTCCTTACACCACACACAAAAATAGAATCAAAATGGATGAAGGACCTCAATGTGAGAAAGGAATCCATCAAAATCCTTGAGGAGAACAAAGGCAGCAACCTCTTCAACCTCAGCTGCAGCATCATCTTCCTAGGAACATCGCCAAAGGCAAGGGAAGCAAGGGCAAAAATGAACTATTGGGATTTCATCAAGATCAAAAGCTTTTGCACAGCAAAGGAAACAGTTAACAAAACCAAAAGACAACTGACAGAATGGGAGAAGATATTTGCAAACGACATATCAGATAAAGGACTGTGTCCAAAATCTATAGAGAACTTAGCAAACTCAACACCCAAAGAACAAATAATCCAATCAAGAAATGGGCAGAGGACATGAACAGACATTTCTGCAAAGAAGACATCCAGATGGCCAACAGACACATGAAAAAGTGCTCCATATCACTCGGCATCAGGGAAATACAAATCAAAACCACAATGAGATATCACCTCACACCAGTCAGAACGGGTAAAATCAACAAGTCAGGAAATGACAGATGCTGGCGAGGATGCTGAGAAAGGGGAACCCTCCTACACTGTTGGTGGGAATGTAAGCTGGTGCAACCACTGTGGAAAACAGCAAGGAGGTTCTTCAAAATGTTGAAAATAGAACTGCCCTATGACCCAGCAATTGCACTACTGGGTATTTACCCTAAAGATACAAACGTAGTGATCCAAAGGGGCACGTGCACCCAAATGTTTATAGCAGCAATGTCCACAATAGCCAAACTATGGAAAGAACCTAGATGTCCATCAACAGATGAATGGATAAAAAAGAAGTGGTATATATACACAATGGAATACTATGCAGCCATCAAAAGAAATGAAATCTTGCCATCTATGACAACATGGATGGAACTAGAGCGTATCATGCTTAGCAAAATAAGTCAAACAGAGAAAGACAACTGTCATATGATCTCCCTGATATGAGGAAGTGGTGATGCAACATGGGGGCTTAAGTGGGTAGGAGAAGAATCAATGAAACAAGATGGGATTGGGAGGGAGACAAACCATAAGTGACTCTTAATCTCACAAAACAACTGAGGGTTGCTGGGGGGAGAGGGGTTGGGAGAAGGGGGGTGGGGTTATGGACATTGGGGAGGGTATGTGCTTTGGTGAGTGCTGTGAAGTGTGTAAACCTGGCGATTCACAGACCTGTACCCCTGGGGATAAAAATATATTATATGTTTTTAAAAAATAAAAAATAAAAAATTAAAGATTAAAAAAAATCATTGAAGAGCCAAAGCTATTATCAGTAACTATATAAGAAATTTAAAAAGCTAAAAAAAATTCATTTGAAATAACAAAAGCACAAATGAATACAAATAATATACTTACATAGATCATAACTTTAAAAAAAATAAATTAATGAGAATAGCATTGTCCTTAATATCTGAATCAATGAAAAACTCCCAAATTTTCATATCTGCTTTTGTACTCAATCTATTGTGATATGTTGCTTTGTTTTACCTATATAAAATTTCTAGCCTAACTCAGATATACATGTGGAAAAGAGGGGGAAAAGAGTGTATTTTTTAGGTTGTAGACATTCTCTGACACTACATCACTAATTCACAAATAGTAGTTTCTTAAGGGTTAATTCTAACTAACACAAGCCTAAACACAAACCAATGAACTTTTTGTACCATCTCATTAAGTCCATTGGTCTATCTTGCACTTTGAATGAATTTATATTGGTTCACTTAATAATGAAGATCTTTCAAATACTTTCATTTTTATTACACAATGTCAAAAAATTACATTTGGTATTAATACAAAAAATCTCATCACTTAACTTTTAAATATTTCAAGTATATTTTCTAACTAATAGTTGCTTCCTTAATGGAAAATTTGGGGCACATTTGTGTCAAACACATCACAATACCTGATATAATACTTTTGAGTGTTTTGTATATTTTTGGCAGTCTAAGGAGACATTCAAATAATTTGCAATAGTAATAATTTTGAAACATTTTACTCATTTCTTTAATAATGACACTAGAAAGTATGTCTGTCATATTCCAAATTTTAATTAAAGGGTCTAATAGTTTCATTTTGGAATAGAATATGAGCTGATGATTTAAGGTATCTTGTTAACAATGCATTCTTCTGTTTGTACTAGACAACAAGCTTTTATGAGAAATATGTTTTCAGTTTTATCAAATGTCTTTTAGCATATTTCTTCATTTTATATGTATGCAGTCTGTTTTATTAGTATCCATTATTAAGACACTTTTGCACTGATGGGCAACATTCTTTGGTAGATTTTTCTTTTTAATATGCCATTGAGAAAACTCCCAGCCTAAACAAGCTCAAACATAGTTTTCAGTTATTCAAGAAAATCATTTGAAAAACATAGCTTATTCTCACATTTCAAAGTATATTTAAATTCCACAAATAAGATATTAGTTAATCAGTTTCAGTGACATGCTAAAGAATCTAATTTCTGAGTGGATACAGTAAGAATAAATAACAGGGTGAAGAAAAAGAAAATACAGAGCTTGATTCATATATACACATACAGACACAATTGAAGGTCAGTTTTCTGAGACTGTATAATGAAAGGATAATTTCTTTTTGAAAGATTCATTCATTTATTTGAGAGAGAGTGAGAGAGCAAGACTCCCTGCTAAGCATGGAGGCTTGCTGAGCTTGGAGCCTGTGCAACCCAGGCTTGATCCCAGGACCCCAAGATCATGACCTGAGCTGAAATCTACAGTTCGACACTTAACCGACTGAACCACACAGGTGCCCCTATGAAAGGATCATCTTTGTTATTAAGTCGTAACAGCCAGGGTACAGACATACTAGACAACTTGTAGTAAGGCAAAATTTAAAATACTCTTCCTAAAGTATCAGATTCAAACATTAGAAATGATGGAAATAGCGTCTAATTATTTCTGATTTATGGAGAATAAAATATAGATTTAACATAGCAATATTGCTCATCAATAATCTTTATCGCTGATTTAAACAAGAAAACAGAAATTTCCACTTCTGGATTAAAATGAACAGCTTTTAACATCGTTCTGTGGAAAGAAAGAGAGAAAGAAAGAATGAACAAACAAAAGAAAGAAAGAAAAGAAAAGAATGAAAAAGGAAAGAAAAGAAAAATAAGAAAAGACAAGAAAAAAGGGAGAAAGAAAGAAAAGAGAAGGGAAGAAAGAAGAGGGAAAGGAAGGAAACGAAAGGGGGAAAAGGGGAAGAAAAATCTCAAAGAGATGATATATCATAGCACAGATCAAATCATACTTGTCAGATACCAGTCATCAAGTGGCAAAAATCATGCTCTCTGAGGAGGCAAAATGAGCCTACAATTACCCCAGTTCACTGCCTGAAGACAGTTTACAGGACATGGTGTTACAAGGTGGGAACCAAAGGAAACTGGGCAGAATTTCAAGGTTGAGGAGGAAGAAAGCAGAATTCAGGGAGGCCTAGGCAGATACATGTGTAAGGCAGAATACCAGATAGGAGGCCATAAGAGAGAGAGAATTTAAAAAATTTGGAGAGCAAGCTCAAGTTTTGGGCTGGGTACTAACCCATGTACTTTTTGAGATGAACTGCCCAAGTTCAAGGAAAGAGCCCAGGGAAATCAATAGACCAAACAATTCTTAGCAGTCCTAGAGAGCTGGGAATTATTTTTGCATCACCCAAAGTTCAAACCCATCATAATACAGAGGCATCACATGGAGTACTTGGATAGGTATTGCCTAGTTGGGAGGCAGGGACTTCTTTGGGACTCCTGTGGGACTCTGCATTTTCTTGGATGTTCCAATCAAGGCCCTGACCACTCTTTCATTGGGGCCATTTCTCAGAGTTGTTTATACAGTGAGTTACTCAGAGAGATAAGGGAACATCATCAGGTCCAAGAGCAGAATTGCTTTCTGCTTGTATACAAAAACTCAGTATTTTGCAGCTGCTACACAAACCCAGCGTTTATGTCACAATTCATTTGGGCACACCATATAACTGCATAGGACAGAGGGTTATCCCAGGACAATCCAGATAAATATGCTGATGTTCATGCTTGCTGTGTCATAAGAAATCATGCAGATCCTCTACCACTTAAGCAGGAACAGCTGGGTGCCACCACACCCAACAGGTAAGAAGCACAGTCTGAGCTAGGGATCTGTTTAGTTATTTAAAACTAAATAACTGACTCAGCTGACTACTTCTGAGCTTCAGTATTAATAAAACCACTTGGCCAACCAATATAAAACCCTACTGTTTAATAAGGTCTTTTTAGTCATAGAGGTGCTATTTTAATACCTCTCCTATTTTTTATATATCCAGTTGTTCAGGAACTGCCCCCATGATGGTGGTGGTAGTGGGGTGGGGGCTGCAATATGCTGTTACTACTAGAGGTGTGTTTAGATTTTCCCAACAAAGTGAATTTTATGGGAAATAAGTAATCACTTATATTCCACATAGATTAGAGTTTATTCTCAAAATTTTTATTTAGCCTTCAAAATTAAATCTGGATGGGTTTGGTCAGTGCTACTCTAAGAATTTTACCCTTCTTGAAAAGTGCATTACTGGGTTACTACTTATTTCTTTGATTCATATAAATATAATTTAAGGATTAAAATATATATTTAATGCATAATAAAATGCATATGCATTTCCAGATATTGTCATAAGGGTTTCTACAATATTAGCCCATGTGCTGGTACAATAATAGTGTATCCACTGTGTAGTTCAGAAAACTAAGACATAAAAGGGTGCATGATAAATATTTCACCTCTGTACAAGGACCTGCAAATTGCAATGACAAAATTTTTGTAGAAAATAATTTTAAAACAAAATGGCAATGTAACTTGCATTTCACATATTAATATATATATTTAATGGGTATTAAAGTTAAGTGTAATTTTGGCTTAAAATTTAAGCCTTATATATATTAAATAAGAATAAAAATAGAAGCATAATCCCCCTCTATTTCTCTTTCAGATCAAATTCAGTTCCATTTAAGCCTTTATTTAGTTATGTGGTGAAGTAGGATTTTCTATGGTTTATTTAAATTTAGAAGAGCTTATAAGGTAATTTAAGATATACATGATACTTTGAGTCATGGTAAAATGTGTAATGCTTTGAATAACGAATAGTATTTTTACAGAAATTAGGTGTGCAATAGTGAAGGATGGTTCAGGTTGTAGAGCAAGGCAATTTAATCCAAAATACATACATACATACGTGCATACATACATACATATATCAGTAATACAGTTCACAATTTAACTTGTTTTTTGCAAGCTTAAGGCCTAAGGCAACCTATTTAATATTCATTTTATTCTGATAATGAGCCTAAACTAGACAGGAATAAAAAATAGCATGCTTTCCCATTGTCTAATTGTATCTTTTCTCCTTGTTAGGTAATTTAGCAAGGCTGAAGTCTTTACAAGAAACACTATGCTTTTCTCACAGAGGTATCTTTTGTTTTCAGTTTTAACCTTGAGACAGAAAATCTGTTGTTATATATTTCATATTAGATGGATAAATGGTTGAATTAGTTTGTTTTGGTCCAAGCTTTCACTTACTTAATATTTCTGTAACTTAAAATATCTGATGGCATTGAGAATAAAAGTTGACCTTCAGATGAACAGAAACAAAAGCAGTGTGTGAAATATGACAATACACAATTTTTTAAGCAATCCAGGGTTTTGTGATGTGTGTGTATATAATCTTATCTTAGGATTCCATCAGACCCTGAAACAAAGTCATGGGGGCAGGTAGTTTATTTGGGATATGACCTCAGGAAATACAATTGAAGGAATGACAAAAGTGAGACACAGAAGGGTGAAAAGCCAATAAAAATTGCATTAATGGACATATTACACTGAGACTACAGGGACTTAATCTTTCTCAAACCTTCCACAACACCATATGGAGCATTCTTTAGAATTATCTTAAAAAATAAATACATAAATAAAGGAAGCTAGGGAATTATTAAAAAAAAAAAACTTTCAAACAAAGTTCATTGTTCATTGGTTGAAAGATACCCCACAGGGATTAAGTCCTGCAAGTTTCCATTCTGCACCTTACTATGGCTGAGGAAACTCCTAGGAGATGCAAGGGGAGAACTAACACACTGGAAACATCTTCAAGACTGCACATGGGCAGGGTATGAACAGAGTTAGTTGGAGTCTGAAACCCACATCTGCTCATAATCTGCCCTGAATCCACTCTCTTGATAACACTTGTGGATAAAAAATGACTATAATCTTTTTTTTTAATATAATTTTTTATTTTTTATAAACATGTATTTTTATCCCCAGTGGTACAGGTCTGTGAATCACCAGGTTTACACACTTCACAGCACTCACCAAAGCACATACCCTCCCCAATGTCCATAATCCCCTTCTATAATCTTTTAAAAAATCCTTAAGATCGAAGAATCAGGGGACAAGTTACTATACCTCCTTATTCATCATCTTCCTTGCGTTCCCACCCATTTTAGATTCTCTTCACCCTCATACAACACTTTCAATTGTCTGTAGCACCTGGCCAGAGAAGTGACACAAATTTCATTCACATGGCATATGAATCCTATCCTTTTCCAGAGCATAGTTTTTGCATAAGATGTCCCAGTGAATCCCTCAAGTTCCAGATATTTTTTTGCCTATTCCCATTACATAGCAGTATTTAGTACTTCCTTACGAGTGGGTCTAATACCCTAGACATAGGGTATTAGAAGTAAAGAGAAGCAATCCCTTACTTTGCTTCTCTGATAACACTAGTAGTACCGAATGGTCAGATGAGGGACATAGCTTTAAATTTAGTGGAACCCCTATTGTGTGCTCCCTCCAAAAGGGGCTTCTAGTCATGATGTGGTTTAACTTCTAAGGATAAGGGAAACAAATTCCCCAAGTGAATCACTGTATACGTGGGTGGCAGGGTCCAATTTCTTTCCCTTATTTCTGGTACCCACAAACCGAAAACACAGCATCATTTAATGGCCAATTATGCAACACAGATACTATGTTCTAGAAGATACTTCCCTACCCACATAGAGTATTAACACAAGATGATGCATTAAAGAGGTCATTTCAATACTCCACATGACCAACAGCTTGGACGACATGTAATATTGTGGCACTGATAATTTTGATGATTATGAATCAATCATGAGTGTAAGATCAGAGCACCATTGATATATGAGGTAAATGCTGCCTCATAAATCCAACAGCTCACCAATACCATGCCTATTTCTTTAGGATAGAAAGTGTAATGTGTAATAAGTTTGTTACCTTTAGATGAAAGTCCAGAAAACCACTGGACATCTAAAATCTTCACTAGTCAGTAAAGGAAAATGGTGGGTAGGAGGACTGTAGGCTTGCCTCATCCCACAAATACGGCTAGGAAACAATCCAATCATCCTAAAAAGCCCCAGAAATTAACCTGAAGACTGGCAGAACAAACTCCACAACTAAAGGTAGAGAAGAAGCCACATGGAGAAAGGTGGGAAGTGAGGAAATTGCAGTTTGAGAGAGAAAAGGATCATGGCCTCTACAGTAGGGAGGGAGCTTCACAAGACCATTACCTTCAAGAATAGGAGACATAGCCGACTTTCTTAACACAGAGAAGTAGACACAGAGACTTAGAGACAATGTGAAGACAGAGGAATCTGTCCTAAATGAAAGGATAGGACAAGGCTATGGCCATATATCTAAGTGAAACAGATATAAGTAACACATCTGATAGAAAATTTAAAGTAATGATCAGAGGAGAGCCTGGGTAGTTCAGTTGGCCTGCCTTAGGCTCTGGTCATGATGCCGGAGTTCCAGGATGCAGACCCGCAGTGGGCTGGGCTCCTGGCTCAATGAGGAGTCTGATTCTCCCTCTGGCCCTCACCCTGCTCTCCTGCACTCTCTCACTCTCTCAGATAAATTTAAAAAATCTTTTAAAATGTTTAAAAAATTAGTAATGATCATAAAGATATTCACAGGACTAGCTAGACTTTAAAAGAAGACTGTAACAAGAGATCTTAATCATTATATCATAATAAAGGGGACAATCCAACATGAAGATATTAAAATTGTAAATATTTTGTACCCAATATGGAGCACTCACATATATAAAACAATTAATAACAAATATAAAGGAACTAATTGTTAACAATACAATAATAGTAGGGTACCTTAACTCCCCCACTTACACTAATGGACAGATCATCTAAACAATGGCTTTGAATGACAAACTGGACCAGATGGACTTAACAGATGTATTCAGAACATTCCACTCTAAAACACCAGAATGCACATTCTTTTTAAGTGCATATGGAACATTCCTCAGAAGAGATCACATATTAGGCCACAAAACAAGTCTTAACAAATTCAAAAGACTGAAGTAATACCATGAATCTCTTCTGACCATAAGTCCATGAAATTAGAAATTAAAAAATATGGAAAGAACACAAATACATGGAGATTAAATGACATGGTACTAAACAATTAATAAGTCAATAAAGAAATAAGAGAGGAAATTAAAAAAAAAAAAAACATGATGGAGACGAATGAAAACGAAGGCACCATGGTCCAAAATCTTTGGGATACAGCAAACAAGGTTCTAAGAGAGAAGTTTATAGCAAGATAGAAAAAGCTTCTAAACAACATAACCTTACACCTAAAGGAGCTAGAAAAAGAACAAACAAAACCGAAAACCAGTAGGAAGAAGGACATAATAAAGACTAGAGCAGAAATAAGTGATATAAAAACTTAAACACCAAAAAAGCAAGCAAAACAAAAACAAAATAAAATGGTAGAAAATATAAATGAAACAAGGAGCTGGTTCTTTATAAAGATTCACAAAATTCATAAACCTCTAACCAGGCCCATCAAAAAAAACAAGAGAGAAAGGACTCAAATAAATAAAATCACAAATGAAAGGGGAGAAATAACAAACACCACAGAAATGCAAACAATTATAACAGAATATTATGAAAAACTATATGCTAACACACTGGACAACCTAGAGAGAAATGGAGAAATTCGTACAAACGTACAAATTACCAAAACTGAAGAAGCAAAAAATAGAAAACAGGAACAAACTGATTATCAGCAAGAAGAATTAATCAGTAATCAGTAAACACCTAATGAACAAAAGTCCAGGACCAGATGGTTTCACAGGCAAATTCTATCAAATCTTTAAAGAAGAGTTAAGACCTATTTTTTTTCAAACTATTCCACATAATACAAGAAGAAGCAAAAATTCCAAGTTCATTCTATGAGAACAGTATGACCCTGATAATAAAACCAGGTAAAGGCACCACAAAAAAAGAGAACTACAGGCCAATATCACTGAAGAAATTAGATGCAAAAATCCTCAACAAAATATCAGCAAACAGAATCCAACAATATATTTTAAAAATCATTTCTCACAAGCAAGTGGCATTTATGCCAAGTATGTGAGGATGTTTCAATATTTATAAATCAATCAATGTGATGTATCAGGTCAATTAGAGAAAACATAATAACCATATGAACATCTCAATAACACAGAAAAAAACATTTTACAAAGTATAACATCCATTTGTGATAAAAGCCCTCAACAAAGTAGGCTTAGAGGGAATTTACCTCAACATAATAAAAGCCATGAATATCATACTCAGTGGAAGAAAACTGAGAGCTTTCCCCCGAAGGTCAAGAACAAGATAAGGATGTTGCCTGTCAACTCTTGCATTCCACATAGTGCTGGACGTCTTAGCCACAGCAATTAGACAACAAAAAACATAAAATGTATCCAAATTAGTAAGGAAGAAGTAAAACTTTAATTATTTGTAGGCGACATGACACTCTATATAGAAAACCCTACAACTCCACACCAGAAAACTACTTAAACTGATACACAAATTCAGTGAAGTCATAGGATACTAAATCAATGTGCAGAAATCTGTAGCATTTCTATACACTAATAATGGAGCAGCAGAAACTAAGAAAACGATCCCATTTGTAATTGCAAGGAAAAGTAGTAAGATCCCTAGGGATAAACCTAACCAAAAAGGTGAAAGACCTATACTCTAAAAACTACAAAACACTGATGAAAGAATTAAAGATGACACAAAGAAATAGAAAAGACATTCCATGTTCCTGGTTGGAAAAACATTCATTGTCAAAATAGTTATACTACCCAAAGCGATACAAAAATTTAATGTAATCCCTATCAAAATATCAACAGCAGTTTTCACAGAACTAAAACAAAAATCCTAAAATTTATATGGAACCACAAAAGATCCCATATTGCCAAAGCAATTTTGAAAAAGAAAATGAAAGCTGGGGGTATCACAGTTCTAGACTTCAAGTTATATGACAAAACTGGGAATCAAACCAGTATGGTACTGGCACATACAAAAAAGAAAAGACACATAGATCAATGGGGTAGAATAGAAAACCCAGAAATGAACCCATAATTATGTTGCCAACTCATCTTTGACAAAGTAGAAAAGAATACCCGATGTGAAAAAGTCTTTTCAACAAATGGTGTTGAGAAAACTAGTCAGCTACATGCAAAAGAACAAAACTGGACCACTTTCTTGTACCATACACAAAAATAAACTCAAAATGGATTAAAGACCTTCATGTGAAACCTGAAACTATAAAAATCCTAGAGGAGAATATAGGCAATAAGGTCTCTGACATTGGCTGTAGCAACATTTTTCTAGAGAGGCTTTCTGAGGCAAGGGAAACAAAAGCAAAAATAAACTATTAGGACTACCAAAATAAAGGGCTTCTGCACAGTGAAGGAAACAATCAGCAAACCTAAAAGGCATTCACAGATGAATTATCTGGTAAAGGGTTAGTATCCAAAATACATGAAGAACTGATAAAACCCAACAACCAAAAAAACCAATAACTCAATTTTAAAATGGGCAGAAGAAATTAAAAGACATTTCTCCAAAGAAGATATCCCGATGGCCAAGAGAACATGAAAAGATGCTTAACATCACTGATCATTGGGGAAATGCAAACCAAAACTATAATGAGATATCATTTCACATCTTTCAGAATGGCTAAATCAAATACACAAGAAAAAAGTGTTGGGGAGGATGTAGAGAAAAAGGAATCCTCTTGCAGAGTTGGTGGGAATGCAAACTGGCGTAGTCACTGTGGAAAACAGTATGCGGGTTCCTCAAAAAGTTAAAACTAGAACTACGCTATAATCCAGTAACCGTACTGTGCATAGTTACCTCCAAGCTACAAAAACACTAATTCAAAGGGATATGTGTTCCCCTATGTTTACTGTAGCATTATTTACCACAGCAAAATTAAAGCCCAATTAAGGTAAGCAACTCTGATTGATGAATTGCTAAAGAAGATATCACACACACACACACACACACACACACACACACACGTAGAGAGGAATATTATTCAGCCATAAAAAAGAATGAAATTTTGGCATTTGCAATGACATGGATGGAGCTAGAGAGTATAATGCTAAGTGAAATAAATCAGCCATAGAAAGACAAATACTATATGATAGCACTCATGTGTGGTATTTAATAAATAAGACAAATAAGCTAAGGGAAAAAAAGAGAAAGAGAGAGGGAGAGACAAGCCAAGAAACACACTCTCCACCACTGAGAACAACTGATGGTTCCTAGAGGAGTAGGGAATAGGTGATAGGGATTAAGGAGTACATTTGTCATAATGAGTACCTGGTGATGTATGGAATTTCTGAGTCACTATAGTGTACACCTGAAACTAATATGACACTATATATTAACTGCTGGAATTAAAATTGAACAAATGATACAACTGTTCCTTAAAAATAAAGGGTTTGGGATAAGGGGGTGGGATTATGGACATTGGGGTATGTGCTTTGGTGAGTGCTGTGAAGTGTGTAAACCTGGTGATTCACAGACCTGTACCCTTGGGGATAAAAATATATGTTTATATAAAATAAAAAATTAAAAAAAAAATATATGTTTATAAAAAATAAAAAATTAATTAAAAAAAATAAAATAAAATAAAGGGTTAGCTATCCCATTGTTAAATGCATTTCCTGCTAGTCAAAATTAACAGTGATTCTTGCAGAATAGACTATCATTAATTCATTTGTGCCTTATGAGTAAAAATGTTTTTCTAGAACAAAGAACTTTCCTCACAAAGGAAGAAAAAACACAAGACAGAATTAAACACTGAGTAAACAAACCAACAACAACAAAAAAAAAAAACAGAAAAAAATAAAAGCCTCATTAATTATCTTTTCCTATCATCTCTGGCTCATAGAGGACAGGGAGTGCTGAAATCACTACATTCAGTAGTGTATTTCTTATTATTTTAATGAAGGAAGTCAATTCAATATCCTTCTGGATTTTGCCTGACATGGTAAATTCATTTTATTATGCATAGTTTCCTGTGCCTCCTTACCTTTTCCACATTTACCTGCTAAGGGAATTCTGACTATAATTATTTATAAGCTTAAGAAAAAATACCAAAAACTGCTAGGACCTGTGTTTTTTTCTTTTTTTCTTTTTTTAATAAGCAGTGTCTCCTATAAAAGAAATCAATTTCACTGCTCAGGTTATGTTGAGACTTGTCCATAGTTACTTATCAAAGATGACCAACAGAGCTAAGCTGCAGATTTTGAGGAGGGCAAGATTCATCTTGTAAGACTTACATTTCATGTGAGGTCTTTTGTGCTCTCAAAGTAACTTAAGCAAGAAGATGCAGATCAATTCTGCCTCCCTGGAGGTTTTGGGAGAAGCTAGTTTCACTGTCCTTAAGCAACTCCATCTAAATTTTACACACAGAGAAAAGTATGCATATTAAAAACAAAAATAATTTAAAAAATAAGAGATAAAATGATGGATAAAGAAGGTAAAATACCCACTAACAAAGTATGAATTAAATGTGCAAACCAATAGAGAATAACATATTTTGGGGGAAAAAAATGCTCAACACTAGACAAGAGTAGAGTAGTATCTACATTAACTACAATGTTCTTGGAGAAAGAAAATGTGACAGAGAGATGATGTCAGCAGTTTGAAAGTTCAAATAACAGATATCTGTTAACTTGCTTGAAAACAAGAAAAAGATTTTAAGTGTCAATCAAGAGCTGAAAGTAGAACTTCAGCTAAAAGCACTGAAGTTTGAATCCATTTAAATGGAGAAATAATGGACTTTAATGACAAAAATTAAGGACTACAAATATTTAGAATTTGGAAAAGAAGACACATGTTATAAAGACCCAAATGCATTATTAAGTAGAACTATTATAACTGCTTTCATTTCAAACCAGGGCCCAACCAATTGGCTCCCGCAATGAAGGGTGGCAAGGAGAGACATTGTGCCATTGAGGTAGTGACCAAAGAATAAACAATCAACATTCACAAGTGAATCCATGGTGGGTTTCAAGAAGCATGCCCCACGGGCATTCAGAGACATCTAGAAATTTGCCATGAAGGAGATGGGAACTCCAGATGTGCACATGGAAGCAAGGTTCTACACAGCTGTTGGTATCCCTGTGGGGTTGTCTATAAAACATAACAAGGATGAAGATTCACCAAACGAGCTCTATACATTGGTTACCTATGTACCTGTCACCACTTGAAAAATCTACATACATGCTATTTGTTATGCTCCACAAATAAGTGAAACCATATGATAATTGACTCTCTCTGCTTGACTTATTTCACTCAGCATAATCTCTTCCAGTCCCGTCCATGTTGCTACAAAATTTGGGTATTCGTCCTTTCTGATGGAGGCATAATACTCCATAGTGTATATGGACCACATCTTCCTTATCCATTTGTCCGTTGAAGGGCATCTTGGTTCTTTCCACAGTTTGGCGACCGTGGCCATTGCTGCTATAAACATTGGGGTACAAATGGCCCTTCTTTTCACTACATCTGTATCTTTGGGGTAAATAACCAGAAGTGCAATGGCAGGGTCATAGGGAAGTTCTATTTTTTTTTTAAGATTTTTTTTTAATTTTTTATGTTTTATAAACATATATTTTTATCCCCAGGGGTACAGGTCTGTGAATTACCAGGTTTACACACTTCACAGCACTCACCAAAGCACATACCCTCCCCAATGTCCATAATCCCACCCCGTTCTCCCAAACCCCCTCCCCCCAGCAACCCTCAGTTTGTTTTGTGAGATTAAGATTTTTATTTATTTATTTGATAGAGAGAGATCACAAGTAGGCAGAGAGGCAGGCAGAGAGAGAGGGGGGAAGCAGGCTTCCCGCTGAGCAGAGAGCCCGATGTGGGGCTCGATCCCAGGACCCTGAGATCATGACCTGAGCTGAAGGCAGAGGCTTAAACCACTGAGCCACCCAGGCGCCCCGGGAAGTTCTATTTTTAATTTCTTGAGGAATCTCCACACTGTTCTCCAAAGAGGCTGCACCAACTTGCATTCCCACCAACAGTGTAAGACGGTTCCCCTTTCTCTACATCCCCTCCAACACATGTTGTTTCCTGTCTTGCTAATTTTGGCCATTCTAACTGGTGTAAGGTGATATCTCAATGTGGTTTTAATTTGAATCTCCCTGATGGTTAGTGATGATGAACATTTTTTCATGTGTCTGATAGCCATTTGTATGTCTTCACTGGAGAAGTGTCTGTCCATATCTTCTGCCCATTTTTTGATATGATTGTCTGTTTTGTGTGTGTTGAGTTTGAGGTTCATTATAGATCCTGGATATCAACCTTTTGTCTGTACTGTCATTTGCAAATATCTTCTCCCATTCTGTGGGTTGCCTCTTTGTTTTCTTGACTATTTCCTTTGCTGTGCAGAAGCTTTTGATTTTGATGAAGTCCCAAAAGTTCATCTTCGCTTTTGTTTCCTTTGCCTTTGGAGACATATCTTGAAAGAAGTTTCTGTGGCTGATATCGAAGAGATTACTGCCTATGTTCTCCTCTAGGATTCTGATGGATTCCTATCTCAGTATGGGGAATTTGGAAGGGGAGGTGAACCATGAGAGACTATGGACTCTGAAAAACAATCTGAGGGTTCTGAAGGGGCGGGGGGTGGGAGGTCGGGGTACCAGGTGGTGGGTATTATAGAGGGCATGGATTACATGGAGCACTGGGTGTGGTGCAAAAATAATGAATACTGTTATGCTGAAAATAAAAAATAAATTTAAAAAATCTACATACAGTTAATATGGATGAGAACTGATCACTGGTTGTCAAATTAAGGTATAAAACTGGAAAAAGAGGGTGCCTGGGTGGCTCAGTGTTAAGCCGCTGCCTTCCACTCAGGTCATGATCTCAGGGTCCTGGGATGGAGTCCCACATCAGGCTCTCTGCTCAGCAGGGAGCCTGCTTCCTCCTCTCTCTCTCTCTGCCTGCCTCTCTGCCTACTTGTGATCTCTCTCTGTCAAATAAATAAATAAAATCTTAAAAAAAAAAACTGGAAAAAGAAAGGGTGCCTGGGTGGCTCAGTGGGTTCAAGCCTCTGGCTTAGGCTCAGGTCATGATCCCAGGGTCTTGGAATCAAGCACCAAGTTGGGCTTTCTGCTCAGCGGGGAGCCTGTTTCCTCCTCTCTCTCTCTGCATGCCTCTCCACCTACTTGAGATCTCTGCCTGTCAGATAAATAAATATAATCTTAAAAAAAAACTGAAAAAAAAGAAGAAATATTATGACAAAAAGAAATAAAAATATCAAAGTATTGGGGCATCTGAGTGGCACAGTGGGTTAAGCTTCTGCCTTCAGCTCAGTTCATGATCCCGGGTTCCAGGATGGAGCCCTACATCAGGTTCTCAACTCAGCAGGGAGTCTACTTCTTCCTCTGCTCCTCACCCCACTCTTGTGCTCAGTCCCTCTCTCTAATAAATAAAATCTTAAAAAAAAATTAAAGTATCAAAGTAATCAACCAGAATCTAGAACTGATCAGCAGATCAGTGATAGGGAAGCTGTGTGTGTATGGAGGAGGAGTGTTAAGTTTTTTTTTGTTTTTTGTTTTTTGGTTTTTTATTTCAGAGACAGAGATAAGATCGAAGAGGAGCAAGGAGGAGAGGGAGAAGCAGGTTCCCTGATGAGTAGGGAGCCCAATGCTGACTCCATCCCAGGAATCTGGGATGGTGGACCCAAGCTGAAGGCAGCCACTTAACTGACTGAGCCACCCAGGTGCCCCAAGGAAAATATTTTCAGTGTATTTATTCTTCTGCTTCTCAGTACAGAGAGTCATTAGACAGACATTAAAGTTGCTGTATTAAGAATACATTTATTTAAATTAATATTTGAACATCTTAGCATAATAAAAATTGTCTAAAAAGTTAAACACGACAAACAAAACAGATTATAAACTTTCTTCATTATAGAAAGAAATGAATAGTTATCTTCAAAACTTCCAAAAATCAGTAATAGTATACATTATCAAATATTTTAAAGGAAACAAAAAAGGGAAATGTATCCTAAAATATTATGTTAGAGCTAAGTCCAAACACATCTGACTTAGCAATATGTACAAAAAATAATTCATCTATCAAAATTTAAAAAAATAGTTTTAGGAATAGATCAGAAAACAAAGCTGCATTCCATACCTAGGACAAAGATAAATTTGAAATATTATATATTATTAGCCTGTATCCAAGATGGGAGCTATCAATTCCTTCTGTCTGTATGTTGAATCCATTCCTCACTGAAAAGTATAGTTCATACCTGCCCTCCCTTTGTCTGCACATATTCTGATGAATAAAATTCAGCAGATGTGATGCTGGAAGACTCCTATACTAGATCATAAAAAAGCTGGCATCTTCTATAATAAATTTTTTGGAATGTGCATTCTGAGGAAAACAGTCACCACATAAAATGTCTTTATATTTTAAAGCTTCCATTCCGTAAGAAGACCCAAGCTGGCTACATGGGGAATCCAAGTGGAGAAAGAGATTGACATGGGAACAACACTGGACCCTTTCAGCCATTCCAGACTTAGCAGCAGACATGTGAGTGATGGACCCTTCAGTTGTTTCCTGCCCCAATTGTCAGTTTTGGTCACATCTCTATACCTAATGTCTCAAATTACCACAAAGAGGCATTTAACTATCATTATTTAATGAATTAATTATAGAAATTATAATTACTCAATTACAGAAATTATAATTATAATTGAAGAATTTTTAATATAGATGATCAGGAAGAAGACAAAATGACTTATCCACCATCAGAAACAATGTTAACAGTTTTCTACTGATAAATATATGTTATATGTATATACATATTTTATATAAATTGAATTACATTATTAATCTTATATACCTTTTACTTAATATTTAAATTATGAATGCATCTTATATTAGTATATATTCTATAGCTCATTTTAATTGTTACATAATATTTCATCTGTTCAGGCAATATTTCCTGAGGGTCTACCAGGTACCACCCACTTTTCTGCGGTTGATTATACACTGCTCAATGAAATGAAGCTAATCCCTGCTGTTGGAGAATTTTAATCTAGTGTGGCAAACAATCAATAAATGTTGCGGCTTGGGTTCCCAGCTTCTGAGATAGATTTTATTGTGCACTAGGCTTATTAAGGAATGCCCTTGGTACACACACCTCTAGAAAAGAGGATAGGGAAGCAGAGTTAGGGCAGAGAAATCAAGTTCTGATGGAGTTCCTACCATAGTTTTGGCCAACCCCATAGGAAACTAAAGCTAATATATCATCAGTTTGTCTCAAATTGAGAAGAGATAACCAGGCCCATTAAAGACCTAGAAGCCTTATATTAGAACTTCTTCTAAATATCAAGATTATTTCTTTTTGGTTGTTTGGTTTTAAGTCTTAGTGGAAGAAATTTGATCACACGAAAAGCAAAATAAACTGATATAGCAGAAATAGATGTTGATAAATTATACATCTGAAGCAAGCTGTATCAACAACACTTTGTGGGATGTCAGCAAGTTGGCTGAATAAGACATCCCCCATCAAATCTTCTCTGAACAATAATAATTTGACATCCATCTAAAGACAAAAGTGCCTTTGTGGGAGCTCTGAGATGCAGATAGGCAACTGTGAAATTCTGGTGTAGGGACAGCCATTTTGAGAAGATTCATTCTAGGCAGCTGACTCATCAACCATGGTCCCAGCTATAAACCTGGGAATGGCTCCATATCCCTGTGGACTTAGCTACAGACCTGTCTGGCCTGGTTCTGCACCAAGTACCTTATGCCAAAGGATCCAGGAAGAATAACTCCTACTTAAGTATTGAATATTAGGCATATAGACCTTGGTCCTGGTTCTGCATCCAGAAGCAGCCCTTGAACCAGCTTCCTTCCCCACCCTCAGCAGACACACTTCATGAACATTCCTGCTGGCACAGGGACATGGCAGGAGACACTCCTATTTGTGTCCCTAAAATTCCTGGAAAGGCCCTACACACCACTCCAAGCCCTTTAGGAGCAGTCCTTTCTACTCAGGGATCTGGTAGATGACACACCTGTATTTAGAAATCTCCATACTCCCACAGTCAAGTCTGCAGACCTCAAACTTAGCTGTGGAATTAATATTGCCATTGGGTTCTAAACTTAAAATAGCCATTGGGTTCATTTCTAAACTTCATAAAGGTCCAGGACCAGTTTTGCCCACCCAGGTACTCATCCAGAGATTTGGCAGGATCCCTCCCAGGAATATGGTGGGAGCCACAACCAACTGCACAGCTGATGATCAGCCTGCTATCTGAAGACTCAACTATGAATCATGAAGTAAACCTTTATCCCATCACCAACTAACTCAACAATGTACTGAAGGTAGGCTTCTCTATCCAGAGATCAGACGGGATCCACACTTGTCCACGAACATGGTAACAAGCCCACTACGCACAAATCTCACTTCACACCTAGTAACAGCTTTGAAATAGCTCCAATACAGTATTCTGTGATTTCAGAGGTAATTGCAACAGCTCCAGGAACTGACAGGTCTTACCTTCTTTAATACAAATCTGTAAAAACTGAAAGAGGTGTTCACTCCTTCAAATGCACAGACACAAATGCAAAGCTATGAAGATCACAAAGAGGCAGACAGATATGATACCACCAAAGAACACTAAAAAGCTCTAGTAACTGTCCCCAAAGAAATGAAGATCGATGATTTACCTGACAAAGAATCCAAAATAATTATCTTAAGGAAACTTAATAAAATGCAAGAAAACACAAATAGATAGCTAAATGAAATCATAAAAATAATACATGATAACATGAGAAGTTTAAAAAAGAAATAGAAACCATAAAAGGATCAAACAGAAGTCCTGAGGTGAACAATACAAGATGCTGCCTACAAATATACTTTAGCTTTAAGAACACCATAAAATGAAAGTTACAGGATGCAATGAGATATTCCATGTAAATGGTAACCAAGAAAGAGCAAGAATGGCCATACTTATATGTATGACAGATTTTCAGTCAAAATCAGTTACAAGAAAAAGTATTTCACTGTATAGTGACAAAGCAGTCAGTTAATCAAGATGATATGTGATAATTATAACTATATATGCACTCAACATTGGGGCCCATATATATTTAAAGAAAATATTACCAACTGAAGGGGGACGTATAAAGCAATACAGTAATAGTAGAGGACTTCAATACCCCAGTTTCAATGTTGGTTAGATCATTCAGATAGAAAATCAATAAGGTAACACTGACCTTGAACTATATGTTAGTTCAAGTGGACTTAACAACATAACATTCAGAATACTCCATCCCATAACAGCAAACTATACATTCTTCTCAAGTCAACACAGAAGATTCCTCAGGATGAAACGTATGTTGAACCGCAAAGCACACCTAACAAATTTAAGAAAACTGAAATTATAAGGTATCTTCCCCTCCCATAATGGCATGAAACTAGGAATTAGTAACAGGAGAAACTAAAAAATTTACAAATGTGGTTATGAAACAACATACTCCTCAATAGTTAAGGGTCAAAAAGGAAATCAAAAGGGGAATTAGAAAGTATCATAATACAAACACAAAATGAAAACACAAAATGCTAAAATGTATGGGACAAAACAAAAACAGTTTCAATGAGGAAAGATCATAGCAATAAATGCCCACTTTAAGAAAAAAGAAAAATCTCAAACATCTTAATTTTACACAAGGAATTAGAAAAAGATGAAACTAAGCCCAAAGTGAGCAAATTGAAGGAAATAACAAAAATTAAGCAGGTAAAATAAATTTGAGACTAGAAACATGATAGGAAAAAAAATCAATAAAAATAAGATTTAAATTTTTTAAATTAAATTTATTTATTTTTTTAAATAAACATATAATGTATTTTTATCCCCAGGGGTACAGGTCTGTGAATTGCCGGGTTTACACATTTCACAGCACTCATCATAGCACATATCCTCCCCAATGTCCATATCCCCACCACCCTCTCCTGCACCCCCACCCCCCAGCAACCCTCAGTCTGTTTTTTGAGATTGAGTCTTTTATGGTTTGTCTCCCTCCCAATCCCACCTTCTTTCATTTTTTCTTTTCCTACCCCCCCACATTGCATCTCCACGTCTTCATATCAGGGAGATCATATGATAGTTGTCTTTCTCTGATTGACTTATTTCACTAAGCATAATACCCTCTAGTTCCATCCATGTCGTCGCAAATGGCAAGATTTCATTTATTTTGATGGCTGCATAGTATTCCATCGTGTATATATACCACATCTTCTTTATCCAAATTTGAATTTTTTTTAAAGATAAAGATCAACAAACTTTTAGCTAGACTAACCAAGAAAATAAGAGAAAGAATTTTAAAAATTAAATTATAAATGAAAGAGGAGACATTACAACTGACACCACAGAGACACAAAAGATTGTAAGAGGCTACTCTAAACATTTATATGCCAAAAAATTTAATAACCTAGAAGTAATGGATAAATTCCTTGAAATAAAAACCTACAGAGTCTAAATCATAAACAAACAGAAAACATGAACCAACCAATGACAAAGGGGACTGAATCAGTAATCAAAAACCTCCTAATAAAGAAAAGCCCAGCACCAGATGATTTCACTGATGAATTCTACAAAACACTTAAGGAAAAATTAATGCCAATCCTTCTCAAACTATTCCAAAAGTGGGAACACTTGAAAATAGCATTACCTTTATATTAAGGCCAGATAATGACACTAAAAGACAAACAAACAAAAAACAAAACAAAAACATAACAAAACAAAACAAAAAAAACACTGATGAGTAGAGATGTAAAAATCTCAACAAAATACTAGAAATCACATTCAACATCACATTAAAAAGAGCATATACCGTAATTCAGTGGGATTTATCCCCAGATGCAAGGATGGCTCAATATAAACAAATCAATAAACATGATACATCACATTAACAGAATGAAGAATAAAAAAATCACATGATCATCTCAATAATACAGAAAAAGCATTTGACAAAATTTAACACCATTTCATGATAAAATCTCTCAACAAATTGGATGTCAAAGTATATGCCTCAATATAATAAAGTAAAGAAGTAATATGCCTCAATATAATAAAGGTCATGTATGACAAATCCACAGTAAATCCTATGGTAAAAGTCTTAAAAATGTTTCCTCTAGATCAGGAACAAGATAAGGATGCTCCATCTAGCCACTCTATTCAACATAGTTCTGAAAGTCTTAGGGCAATTATAAAAGAAAAATAAATAAACAAAATGGTTCCAAATAGAAAAGGAAGAAGTAAAATTGTCTGTTTGCAGAAGACCTGATCTTATATATAGAAAACCCTAAAGACTTCACACACACACACCCACACACAAACCCACCCCTATTAAAACTTAATGAATGAATTCAGTTATGTTGCAGGACAAAAAATCAACATATAGAAATCAGTAGCATTTCTATGTACTAACAGTGAGATATCTGAAAAAGCAATGAAGAAAATCATCTCATTTACAACAGCAACAAAAACAACAAAATACTTATGAGTAAATTTAACCAAAGAGGTAAAAGATCATTATACCAAAAACCATAAAACATGAATGAGGGGAGCCTGGGTGGCTCAGTGGGTTAAGCCTCTGCCTTTGACTCAGATCATGATCTCAGGATCCTGGGATCAAGCCCCGCATCGGGCTCTCTGTTCAGTGGGGTGCCTGCTTCCCCACCACCACCTGCCACTCTGCCTACTTATGATCTCTGTCAAATAAATAAATAAAATCTTTTAAAAAAAAGACATTAATGAAATAAACTGAAGAAAACACAAATAAATGAAAAAATATCCCTTATTCATGGATCATAATAATTAATACTGTTAAAATGATCATACTACCCAAAGAAATCTATACATTCAATGCAATCTCTATCAAAATTCCAATGGCATCTTTTAAGAAATAGAAAAATAACCCTAAAATTCATATGGAACCACAAAAGTCTCCAAATAGCTAGGACAATCTTGAGAAAGAAGAACAAAACTGGAGGAATCACATTTCCTGATTTCATGTTTACCTCACACTTAAAGTAATCAAAACAGTATAGTACCAACAGAGGCAGATACATAGACCAATGGAAGGGAATTGAGAGCCCAGAAATAAAATCATTCATGTACAGTCAACTAATATTTAACAAGAGAGCCAGGAATATTCAATGAGGAGAAGATAATCTTTTCCATAAACTGTGCTGGGAAAACTGGATATTCACATGTAAAAGAATGAAATTGGACCCTTATATTACATCACTCACAAAAATGAACTCAAACTGTATTAAAGACTTAAAGAAAAGGCCTGAAGCTGCAAACCTACTGGAAGAAAATATAAGGGAAAAACACAGGAGAAAAGTCTCCTTGACATTGGTCTTGGCACCATTTGGGGGGTTATGACGACAGAAGTGCAAGCAACGAAAGCAAAAACAAGTGCGACTACATCAAACTATAAAGCCTCTGCACGGCAAAGGAAACGGTAAAGAAAATGAAAATTAACTTAAATAATGGGAGAAAATATTTGTAAATTTTTTATCTGATAAGGGATTGTTATCCCAAATATATAAGGAATTTACCCAACTCAATAGCAATATACAAATAATCCAAGAAAAAAAATGGGCAGAGGACTTAAGCAGACATTTTTCTCAAGAACATACAGAAGTTGCCAATAGGTACATGAAAGATACTTACTAATCATCAGGGAAATGCAAATAAAAATCACAGTGAGATATTGCCTTATACCTGTTAAAAATGGGTATTATCAAAAAGATGAGATAATAAGTACTGGCAAGAATGTAGAGAAAAGGGAACAGTTCTGCACTGGTAGTGAGAATTTAAATTGGTATAGTCACTACAAAAGACAGTATGGAGATTCCTGAGGGGAATAAAAAGAGAACAAATGAAAATATGATGCAGCAATCTTACTTCTGTGTATATAAAAAGGAAATGAAAACATGGTATCAAAGAGCTATCATCCTTCCAGTGTTTATTGTTGTATTAATCACAATAGCCAAGATATGGAAACAACCTAACTGGCTGTCAGTGGATGAAAGGATAAAGAAATATGGCATATATATGAAATAAAATATTCCTCAACCATAAAAAAGAAGGACTTCCGCCATTTGTGATAACATAGAAAGCCCTTGAAGGCATTATGCTAAGTGAAATAAGTCAGAAAAAGACAAACAGTGCATGACCTCACTTAAATGTGAAATCTAAGAACAGCTAAACTCATAGAAACAGAGTTGAATGGGAGTTGCCAAGGTCTGGCGGAAGGTGGTGGGGGGTGAAATTGGGAAATGTTGACCAAAAGATACAAACCAAAGGATTAGTTTTGAGGAACTAAGACTCAGCATGGTGACTATAACTACCAATACTATATCATATACTTGAAAGTTGCTAAAAGAGTAGATTTTGAATGTTTTCTCAACACACAAAAATTTTAATTATGTGAGGTGATATGTTAACTAAACTTATTGTGGTTATCATTTCATAATATATGTATTAAATCATCACATTGTACACCTTAAAATTCTATAATATATATGTCAATTATCTTAACAAAGCATGAAAAGAGTACAAAAACAAAACAAAACAAAACTTCTTGGTCTCAGAATCACAGCCATATTCTTTCATTTACATACTCTCTATGGCTACTTTGGTGTTACCAGACCAGACCTGAGCAGTTGCTACAGATATCATAAATTCCAAGAGCTTAAAATAGTGCTATCTTACCCTTTACAGAAAAATCTCATCAACCCCCAGCTTAGTAACTCTAGATTAGTTTTAATCATTTTTGTGAGGTTCATTAATTCATACAATTGTAAATTTTTAAAAGTTGTTTTAAAATCCAATAATGAAATAAAAAATAATATATAATCCCATAAATCATAATCTTTGACATTCTGTAATATTTTATTGGCTTATTTTCTATGAAATTTATACATGGGATGGTATCCATCCTTTAATATTTACTGGAGGCCTGCTATGTAACACAATTTCTAGGACTTATTATATAATAAGAACAAAACAGAAAATGTCTGTGATTCCCTGAACTTAGAATATAAAGGAAATATTTTCTCAGTATTTTAATGAGATTACATAGTACAGTGCATTATTTCTATAATATACCTTACCGTACATATCCTTGTTGTAAATTGACTGTTTTCGATTTCTGTTATTATAAAGAGTACTGAGTTTGAATGCTCTGATGTTAGAAAATATTTCCAACATCTTACCTTATTTCTCTAGGAAACCATTACTAGAACTAGAATTATCATTTTAGAGGATTTGGGGAGTTCACAAATGATACTGTTGGCAAATTAACTGTCATAAAAATCTTAGGCAATTACATTTTTATAATAGTGGATAAGTAATAACTCAGCGCTTATCTAGGCCAAGTATCTCACTCAACATAAAAATAACTACAGCATTGTTTTAAAAATCATGATCCTAACAGATATGACAAAAAATTTGTTTAGAATCTGTGAAGCCACATTCTGCAATAGGACTTGGATATATAGATGATAGAAAGAAAAACAGAAAGAACTATGTGTGTGCTACATAACTGAGACAAATGATAATGGTCTGAACACATTGGTTTCTATACTGCAGGTTGAGATTCGTTTGCTCAAAAGGCCACTGGCGCCAAATTGAGATGTTTAGAAATCCACATATGTTAATGATAGCCCAAATAAGATTTTTAACCATGTATATAGCCTACCTGCTTTGCACAAACCATGAAACCTCACCCCAAACTGCTAGCTATTGCTACCTTCTGGGGCCATAAAGGCCTCAAGCCACTGCTGTCCTTCAAAGTGCTCTGACCCAGAAACTCCCTGCTGTGCTGCTGAGCTGTATCACCTAGACACTTAAACTCCTTCTTGGATCCCCAGCAACCTCTCAACAGATTCCTGTGGTCAGGGGCTTTCCCTGCATACAAACCTGTCAAAGCATTTCTCAATAACTGAGTACACTATACCCACCTGCTGGTTATATTTTTTTTCCTTTGGTAGGCCCCTGAACCTATCAAATCCTTTACTCTGTGTGTGTGTGTGTATATGTGTAAAATTATATGTAATAATTCTATGTAATTTTACTTAACCATATATGAATATAAATAAAATATTTTTGTATATAGCAGTTTGAAAACCCAATCTACTTGTAAAAAACTGTACAGTGCAAATCAGACAACATCAACTATGTCTTCACTAAGAAACCAATGATAACATTTAGTTTATGTTCTTTTCTTGTATATATTCTCCATTTGATTTTTGATCATTTCTTTTTAACATAGGATATGTGAACGAATAAGGACTCATTTTCCAGAATCATTTTTACAGGGCTACAGTTGGAGAATTTGTCATTGCTTACGTCCTTTCTCAAGGCATCATTCCGGTAACATTGATTTCTAAAAGAGGATTTCTTTTTTGGTATTATCCTCAGCAAAAATATTTACTGAACAATTTATTAGAGAATAGGAATGACCCTGGAGTGCTATAGCTTTTCATTCATTTCTCTATCTGAGCACTGGCATTCATGTTTGGTTTTCTGGCTATATTCCATTTGCCATTATCAATGTTCTCTGGTAGGCAGATTATTTTCTGTGTATGATGGTAAATAGGGAACATTTTATTCTGCTTCCTCTGACAGAATAAAGAACTTCCTTATAAAAGTCCCAGAAAAAAAATATATATATATAGACCTCGTATTGAAGTTAGGATGCTTCCTCAGAGTGAAATTATACCCAACAATATTTTTTTTTCTATGCAGAAGATTTAGTACATTTTAAAATGTATACAAGTAAATAATGGAAACATATACTATAAAAATATACTAGGCCATTTTTTAAAATAGTAAATTTCATAAAATGCATTTTGACTATTTTCCATCTACTTTATTAATTCTCACATGTTTAAATATTTCTAGGAATATATGTGAAAAACAAAGCATAATCCTATTTCAGGTAATTATCCAAAAATCCAGTATTAGCACTTAGCTATTAAGAAAGAAACAGAATCCATAACATAATCTACTGCCTCAATCACTACATACTTTATTTGCTTTGCTAGGAAAATCACCAGTAAAAGATAGTTACTGTCCAACCACATTAAAAAAAAAAAAATTAATGAGTATACACTCTGGGTCTGTGACCGCTAAGTTAACAGGGATAAATAAGGCACATGAGATTTTTTTTTTTCTTCTCACTTTGCATTTGCAAAATAAAAAGCAAACAAAACCACCAGTACATTTCAATTAGTGTGAATGGATTAAAGGGCTTCTGAGAACAGTGAAGGGACAGAAGAAGTCCCATTTAAGAGGATATTTCCAAAAAAAAAAAAAAAAAAGAGGATATTTCATCCCAGATGTAAATAGGGTTATGCAAAGTTTGGGGGAAACAGCTTTCTAGGCAAGCAAACTCCTACTACAGTGACTTAAATAAGACATAAGTTTGTTTCTCTCATGAGAACTCCAAGATTTGTGGTCTAGGCCTTCCTGTGTGGCTCTGTCATCATCCTCAGGCTCCCAAGACTGTTCAGTCCTCACCGTTTCATGGCAAGTATAAAGAGTAAAAGCACAGGACAGCAATCTTTATGGAGATGACATGAAAATGATATATATATCGCTTCTGTTCACATTACACTGGTCTGAATTTGCTCACAATTCAATAAAGAGACTGAGAATATAGTCTGCAGCCGCCAAACCCGTTACCGCCACAATTCAGGTGGTGATATTACAGAAAGGAAGAAGGAAAGGATGGATGCTGAGATTCTGTTATCAGTCTTTCCACAGGCTCCAAGTTGAATACAAACTCGCATTATTATGGGATATGAAAAAAGCCAGAGATGCTGAAACAGAGTTAGCCTGGAAGGAAAGGAGATGAGGTTGGTGAGGCAAACAGTGTGCAGATAATTTCGGCCATGTAAACTATGCTAAGAAATTTGAATTTTATTCAAAGGTGACGGAGAATTGAAGGGATGGTCTGAGAGTGAGAGATAACATTTATCATTTAAAAATATCAAACTGGCTCAATCATAACAAAGAGATTCTTGGCGGAAAGAATATGGGTAGATAAAGAGCAATTAGAATCTTTAGCCAGACTTCCAGAATAAAGATGATGATGACAGTTGTAAGAACTGATACGATTTGGTTATAATTCACAGATAGGGCTTATAATACTTCCTAATATATTTTATGCAGAGAATGAAGGAGAGAGAGAGATCAAGGATAGCATCAGTGATTCTGGTGTGGGAAACTGGAGACATAGTGATAACATTCACAGAGATGGAGAATATCGTGGATGAACCAGTTTTATGGAAACACAACAGTGGTAAGGAGGCCCTACGATGTGTTTTGAGGATGAAGGCTTAAAATGAGCGTTAGACTCCAGGAAGGATTCTCAATAAACCGTTGGATACAGGGGTGTGGATGAAGGGAGGGTGTCGGTATGTACAGGAATTGGGAGCTTATACATAAACAGACACAGGGAGAGAAGAACGAACAAGGCTGAGGATAGAATCTGGGGGTATGTCAAAATTAGCAATTAGTCAAGTAAGCAAGAGTCATTACTATACTGGTGGAAAGGAATGTACAAGGTGGTCCATGTATAAAGTATTTAAAAATTATGGATTAAAGAGTATGCCTAGAGTGGTGGGTAGACTCTTAGAGGGCCATCGTTTATCTTCACATCCTAGTGTTCATGTAATCCCCTCCCCAAGTGTAAGTGGGGCCTTTCACTTGCTTCTAATCAATAGAATATGCCAAAGGTGATAATATATACATGACAACATATACATAATAAATGATTGTTACATAAGTTTATAGCTCCCATCTGAGTAGTGCTTGCTTGTTTTTGTTTTAGGTTTTTTTTTTTTTTTCCTGCCATGAAGAAGAAAGCTGTATATTGAGGAATTTCATATGGAGGAGCCTGCTGATGACCTCTAGGACCTGAGGGCATCCTCCAGCCATGAGACACTACAGATATCTAGAGAGAAGCTCAGTGCTGTATCTGCAAGGAAATGAATGCTGCTAACAACAATGCAAAGAGGAAAACAGCTCCTGCCCTAAGTAAAGCCTCCAGATGAGACTGAAGCCCAGCCTATATTTGACTGCAATCTTGGACTATCTTAAACAGAGGATTCAGCCTCCATGCCTCAGTTCCTGATTCATGCAAACTGTAACATAATGCGTATTTGCCATTTTAAACTACATTCTAACCTTGAATGATATTGTCATGCATTAACAGAAAAATTAAAAACACAGACTATGGATGTAGAAGGCTATTGCTAAATTAGATTCACACACTAGGGAAAGATAATGCAAATCTGAGAGAGATTAACTGGCAGTTGAAAGCCTGCTATGAAAGCCAAACTGTCTCATTGACAGCACACAAGGAGCCTGTCTTGAGGAGGAAGGCAGAGAAAACTGAGTGTCAGAGCAAACAGTTATTCATCAAGAAACCCGAGCTCCAAAATGTTTAAATCCTAATCAAAGCAGATACACTGCACCAAAGTCAGACCTTTGCTTTCGAAAGAACAGGGCTCTGACAAATGGATGGCAATATCTGAGTCCATAAGCCAAAATTCTTGAATTCTGAATCTGCCAAATAAGGCTATCACTCCCTGGAAAGAACAAGCATCCCCTCTTCCCTTGAACATGAGGTAACTGATTTGGAACAGTCTCAAGAAAGAAGATTTAGCACCTAGCTATAAACCAAGGGGATAATCCAAACTTGTTGCTATGATAGTTCCATGAAACAGAGAGAAAACAATGGTTCCCACCCTAAGGAAGGTCAAAGTGCCAGGAATTCTGTCATAGCTGGTCATTATGGAATTAAAGGTCACAACAAATTGGGCATGCTGGAATGGATATAATAATTAAGATACAACCAGCAGATGATTATGTTTCAGGAAAGGTCCAGAAGATACATCATGTTCAAAAGCCATAAACAATGTCTGGCAGCTGAAGGACCAGCGCCAGTAAGAAGTTCACATTGTTCTGTGAGCCAAAAGTTGCCACAATCTCCATGTGAGAAGATTAAAGTGAATATGGCATCAGCTCAGTGTGCTGCCTTTTCTTCAGAATCTGATCACTCAAATCCTATGCAGTTTTATTAGCCCACAAGAACTCTAAAATTCCATTTGCTGCTATTGCATGATTCTATCTAGCCATTGTTTGAGTTTGTTTCTCAGTGGGAAGGTTGGTCTGATACAATGCTCCCATACAGTCAGCAGAAAGACTTCTTAACTGACTAATCTCATTTCTATTATTTCATTTTACAGTGGAAATAACAACGTACATATTGAACAAAGTGCAAGGTTAACTCTAGAACTCAAATGCCATTCATTCTCTTGTAACTTATAGGTTCTTATTTTATGTGATTTGTCTTATGCCATAAATTGTAAACAACTATTTTTTTTGTTTGTTTGTTTTAGGCAGTTAATGTTTGTGCAACCTCTCTGGCCTTCCTTCCTGCATTTTCTCCTTCCTGAAGTGAATATTTTTCTGTAATTGTGTTTACTCTCAATATGTGCTTATTTGTAAACATCATTAACCAGTGTTATTCTTCAAAAAAATAGTTTCACTGGGTATAGCAGTTTTATATTGATTTTTTCCCCACCCTTTTGAACATATTATTTCAGTCTTCTGGGTCCATTTTCTTTTGAGAAGTCCTTTGCCAATCTAATTATTACCCTATCTTCAGTCATCTACATGGTTTTTTCTGACGGTTTGGTGTTCTCTTTATCTTTGTTTTCCTACAATTTTCTACAAGACTTTTAGCTGTATCTCTTCCCCAGTCATATCTCTTCCCTGTATTGTGTTTTCTAATTTAGATGATTTGTGTTGTTCACCAATCCTTATAGCATTTTTATGTATAACACCTTCTATATTTCCCCTGCCTTCCTATTATCCTCTTCATTCTTCCATTCTGGTTCCACAATTAGAACTTACCCCATTTTGAATATTTCAGCAGTTTTCATGTTTTTTTTAATCTCTTTTTAATCTGCTTATTTTTACTTAACTTTGAATTTTAGTTCAGTTAATCTCTCTTTATCTGTGTTTACTATATTTACTGGGTACATAGTTTTTTACTTAAAATTTTAGGTTTTAATTTCTAGAAAATATATTAATTACTTCAAGCAATATATTTGCTAGTGTTTGAAATATAATTTTTTTGTTCCTTTAATTATGCTTCTTTTATGTTACAGCTGATTTGAGACATGCAGCCTTTGTGAAACTCCTTTTCAGTTTGTTTTTTCTGTTGAATTTTGCTCATAAGTGGATTCACTTTTGTGTTTTATAAATTCTGATTTGAAACTCATGTTCTACAGAAATTGGTGTAGAGACACTATGAGATATTCATTATTTTTTTATTTACTTCATTGACATACAGGTTTTAGAATCCAAGTATCATCCATGTGTTCCACCAATTATCAGTTTTTAATTTTTCATTGTTTCCTGTCTGATTTTCAATAGCTGAATGTGGTAAATTTGTTCAGCCAGGAGGTCCCCAATCAGTTCAGTCTCCATGAGGTTCCCAGGTCTCCAGCAGTCATCTGAGATTGGTCTAAGACTCCCTCCATCCTTCAAGGGGTCTTCCTTGGTAGTGTCTTTCATTTAATATTCCACTATTTACTTTATTCACAGCCTTTAATTCTTATTCTTAAAAAATTCTTATTTTTAAATGAAGTGTTTACAGGCCAGTCAGGTTACAAAGATCTACCAAGACCCATCTTGACAAATAGGAGATCCTTAAGCTCTCTCCCACTTTTCTAATTTTCTCTTTCTCCTTGTTTTTGGATCTTGGACATATTCCACATTTTTTGTATGAAAGATATCCATTACTAGATGCAAGATATCCATTTACATTTTTGTAATTCAGAATTATAAAATACACTTTACTAGAATTTTTTTCTATAAATTTAACCTTCCATACTAATGAAAACTTAATTTCTCACCCAATGCCATTGTTTCTCAGGGGTGCTACATTTAGCATTCCAAACACGGTCTTCCCAGGTCATAAATACTTTTCAGGTCTTTCTTAGCATGTGTCCTTCCCTTGGCAGGCACATGGCATTCTAAATTCTGTAGTATACATTGACAGTTTTAAATACCCAAATTTCCCCAAAAAACTACTTCCCCAGATAGATTTGTCTCTCACGCTTTAGGCAAACTGCTGTATTATGTCTCAAATGTATTCTTTTGCTTCAGACAGTTCTAAGTTTTTGTTCACCTATCATATTTTCGTGCTATGCCCACCTCTTCTTTGTGACGAATGAGGCACATCAGAGATGAGCACCTCATATCAATCCCCCAGAAAGCTTAGAAGAGATGAACCCCCAAATTTGAAAATACCATCTACCCTTATCGCTCTAAAATCAGGTTCCAGGGTTCCACACTAGGAATGTGGCATGCTATCTTCAAGACCGTTGGTGAGCAGGAGACAGAGTGGGGAAAGGATATATAAAAATACCAAAAGACTTTCCCACCATTTTCACATTGCTTTTTATTGTTTCGGTGTCTGCTTCATTGCTGTAAATCTGTGACTGCTTTCTGTGATTCTGACAAAGTTGGTTCTGACAGTTTCTGCTTGTTTTTCAATGTTATTTTTCAGTGTTACTATGGAAAAGCAAGAATTTGGAGGTTCTGCTGCACCACTTTGTAGACCTAAAAAATTTGTGTTCAAATGCAGTGAATACAAACTGTTTATTATTTGCCAATATCAATTAAAAATATCAGGGTCAAGAGATTTTTTTTGCCTGCTATAGCAATTTTCTCACCACTTTTTTAGGCTCCACTAATGGAGCACTCACTATTTTTCTAACAGTTTTTGTGCTGATTTTCTAGTATCTGCCAATAATAGCTCAGTCCCAAAGCCAAGTCCATGTATTTTAGGTTTTTATTATGGTAGCATCCTAATTATGATATCCTTTTTTTTTCTTTTTTTTTTATCATTTAGCATTACTGCACAACAACAACAAAAAGAAGTCAAAATTCAGTGGCTTAAAAGAAGAAGCATTTAATCCCAATGCTTTAAGATGGCAGTTTGGGTTGGACACAGGTGAATAGTTCACCTGTTCACTCAGCTGGGCTCACTCACCTGTTGGTGGTGAGTTGCTTGGCAGTTTGTGATGGCCGCAACAGGGAGAGACTGCAACAGCCCTTCATCATTTCTTAGCATCTCACAGGCTTTCTTGGGCTTGATCACATGGTTGCTGTGTTCCAGAAACGCAAGTACGAGCTGTAAAGCCACTTTCAATCTGGGCTGAGAACTCACCCACTGGCACTTCTGTTTCTTTCTATCAATTAATGGTCAGACTGGATTTGAGGAATAGATTAACTGACTACCTCTTGAGTGGGGATGCACAACTTGTAGTCAACTGGAAACCTACCAGATCTGTGTGGACTTTTCTTAGTTTCTCTCCTTTAGGTAGCTACCATTACTTCATTTTTAATTGTAATGATATTTATTATCTTCTCCATTGGTAATCAGCATTGTACCTTCTTCACTCTAGTTCTAGTTTCATTTCTTCTAGGAATTTTAATTGTTCTAATTACAGAATTAGCCTTAATGGCAATTTTGATAGAAAATATATATTAATGCAAGAGATACATTCTCATATCCCCATTATTTCATACACTTTAACTTATATTATAGGGCTGACTATTAATAGATTCTCCCTAAATTAAAAAATCCATACACCCTTAAAATATAGAAAACCACAATTGCACTGATCATGCTTCTTTCTGTCAAAACTTCTTTTGCTCCATTTTTCTGAATAATGATCTCATCACTGCTCATCACTGCTTTCCAATTTTTTCTCTTTACTTTCTCTTTACAACACGTATTAGCAAATTACCTTATTATGTAACTGTTGAGTTGTTTGGTTTAGTAATTATAACTAAAACTATCTGTAAAATTGTGTGTGTGTGTGTTTGTGTGTGTGTGCGTGCGCGCGCTCATTAGTATGTGCATATTAGGTTGCTTTCATAAATAATGGACTAAAGTAATTGAATGTGATCACTAATTGTATCAACAGCTTTTGAAGCTTTGGCAACAGAATAAACTATTATTTACAATGTTTTATACTCAAGATAATTTTCCAAACAATGCCATTTTCTGCAAATGGCAACTATATGGGCACAGAGAATATTCACCAATGAGAGTGTATACATCATGCTTTTTTGATGCCCCTAGAGGTCTGAATAAAGCTTTTAGGAAAAAAAAAATGTTGAAGCTGTATTATTAGCTACCCTTTTGTCTTCATCTGCTGCATTAGTGTTAGAACATAGTATTATTCTTTTTATCATTTGTAATACAAATATAAAAAAATAAGGTCTGGTTATCAATTCCAAACCATTCAAATCCTACCAAAAAAGTAAATGGTAGAATATTTTACTTGTTGAATTATTTGTATGAATTCACATATTTAGAGGACTCTAAATATTCTAAGAATCTAAACAGTCTAAAGGGCAAAATACTAATCAAAATAATTGCTAATTCTTTTTTTAATTTATGGATTCATTTCTCACAGAATAAGTTCACCTAATTTAGTTAACGTACAGTGGAAATCCATATATAAGAATAAAGTTTATCTTTAGGTTAAGAAACATAACAAGTATGTGGATTGTTAGAGTTTAATCTTTTTAAAAAATGACAAATGTAAAACCTAATACAAAATAAAGCCTGATAATTACTTGAATTTTTCATTAAATAAAGACAATTATCATATGGTTTCACTAATATGTGGGATATAAGGAATAGCACAGAGGACCATAGTGTAAGGGAGAGAAAACTGAATGGGAAGAAATTAAAGAGGGAGACAAACCATGAGAAGCTTTGGACTCCAGGAAACAAACTGAAGGTTGCAGAAGGGAAGAGGGTAGGGGATGGGGTAACTGCGTGATGGCCGTTAAGGAAGGCACGTGATCTGATAAGCACTAGGTGTTATATGTAACTAATGAATCACTGAACACTACATCAAAAACTAACTGATGTTAGCTAATTGAACCTAATAAAAATAACAAATAAGTAGATAAATACAAATACATAAATAAAAAGAAAATATTAACATTAATATAAAAAACTGAAGTAACAGAAGTCACAAAATTTCAACTACCTTGTTTCATTTATCACCACTTCCTCATATCAGGGAGATTATATGATAGTTGTCTTTCTCTGCTTGACTTATTTTGCTAAGCATGATACACTCTAGTTCCATCCATGTTGTTGCAAATGGCAAGATTTCATTTCTTTTGATGGCTGCATAGTATTCCATTGTGTATATATACCACATCTTCTTTACCCATTCATCTGTTGATGGACATCTAGGTTCTTTCCATAGTATGGCTATTGTGGACATTGCTGCTATAAACATTCGGGTGCACGTGCCCCTTTGGATCACTACGTTTGTATCTTTAGGGTAAATACCCAATAGTGCAATTGCTGGGTCATAGGGCAGTTCTATTTTCAACATTTTGAGGAACCTCTATGCTGTTTTCCAGAGTGGCTGCACCAGCTTGCATTCCCACCAACAGTGTAGGAGGGTTCCCCTTTCTCCGCATCCTCGCCAGCATCTGTCATTTCCTGATTTGTTGATTTTAGCCATTCTGACTGGTGTGAGGTGAGGATTGGGAGGGAGACAAACCATAAGTGACTCTTAATCTCACAAAACAAACTGAGGGTTGCTGGGGGGAGGGGTTTTGGAAGAAGGGGGTGGGATTATGGACATTGGGGAGGTATGTGCTTTGGTGAGTGCTGTGAAGTGTGTAAACCTGGTGATTCACAGACCTGTACCCCTGGGGATAAAAATATATGTTTATAAAAAATAAAAAATTTAATAAAAAATAAATACATAAATAAATAAATAAAAATTCAACTACCTAAAGTTAATAATTGTTAAAACTGTTTCTTCTGGTACATTATCTGCATGATTATGACAAACATGATATAAGCACATACACAAATATTTTATCAATTGAATAATATTCATCCAATTAATATCCTATATTTTTAGATAGTATATAATTACTAATGTCATAATATTTTATAACAATTTTAAAAGGTTATATTATTATATCTGAGCTCTGATCAGTCCTATCTTTTCTGTTGCACATGGTTTTCTCCATTTGTTCCAAAAGATTACGTTAAAATAAGTCTCTGTGTCAGTCAGAGAAAGACAAATACCAGGATTTTACCCATATGTGGAATTTAAGAAATGAAAAGATGAACAAAGGAATAAAAGAGACAAACCAAAAACAGACTCTTAGTTATAATCTGAGAAAGGTTACCAGAGGGAATAGGTGGGGAGATGAGTGAAACAGGTGATGGAGATTAAGAGTACACATGCCTAGGAGCCTGGGTTAAGTGTCTGCCTTTGGCTCAAGTCATGATCCTGGGGTCCTTGAATCAAGTCCCATATGGGGCTTCCTGGTCTCCGGGGAGCTTGCTTCTCTCTCTGCCTCTCCCTCTCTCCCTCTCCCTCTCTCTCTCTCTCTGTCTCTCATGAATCAATAAATAAAATCTAAAAAAAAAAAAAAAAAAAAAAAAAAGAGTACACTTACCTGAGTAGCACTGAGTAAAGTATAAAACTCCTGAAATCACTATATTGTATACATGAAACTAAGTCAACACTGTATGTTAACTATACCCTAATCAAAATAAAAAATAAATAAAATGAATGTCTCTGTGGATAAGTGACAGAGACTTACTTCTGAATGTTTTCCAAGATAGAATCATAAAATGATTATGATTGATCTAAATGAAAAATAAAATTACTATTATTGATGTTTATCTTCTGAAGAAGTATTGTGTTTTCTGAGAAGAACAGTTGAAATCTGGAGGAATCTGGAGGAAAAAAGAAGTATGGGAGGCAGACAAATTAGAATTTATCAGTGTTTTCCACTCTGTCCCTAAGAGAGGATACCCAGACTAACTGATGACCTATTAGTTACATCTGACAGAGGGCTTTATTGGCCTGTGATAACTTGATAATGCTTCCATTAAGATCATTGAAGCCAACTTTGCTTTGATTCCACAGTGACTTCACTATAAATTTTTATTGCATGGTAATTAAAATTACTCAATAACCTTGTGTAATCTATATTTACAAGGTTAGATAATTGTTGACCATCATAGTCAAAGGTAGATAGATAACTAAAAATCACAAAGCACTAGCTCATTGTTACTAGAGTATCATTGCTTTTAGCCCCTCACAGATGAAAAAAAAAGATATATGTATGTATATTAACCATGTATATATACATACTGATAAAAATTTCTGTATGTAACCATCTGTATCTCTATTAAGTATGAGTTAATACTGATGTCTCAAATCTGATCCATTTAAATAAACATAATAATACATACTTAGACATGCTCTTTTTCATTTCAATTATTTTATCAATGTTCTGAATTCTAAAACATTTTTTAAACAGCCTATGGCAAAGATTGGCTATTGCCTAACTGAATGCACCCTTCTTTCATCTCTCTCCTCCACCCCGGGTTAAAAGACTCTATCTTTGCATTCTAATCTTGGCAGCTAAGTATGGCCAGGCGACTTGCAGCTAGTGGGGAAAGAAAACCTTGCAGTGGGACTTATAGGAGACTTCTGAAAATTAAGACAGTCCTCTGGCACATCTCTTTCCTTTACCTTTCCCTCTTTCCTTCAGTTGACTCAGGTTCAGACAAGATGGCTGGATTACTAATAGCCATATTGAATTATGAGGCAATCATGCAACTAGAAACCCACGCTAGACAGTAAAACAAGAAGAGAAGCCTGGAGTTTTGATAACTCAAAGCTGCCATACTGCCTTTGGTCTGCCTACATCCAAACTTATTTTATTTGAGGAAAGAATAAATTGCTATTATTTGCCTTTCTGTTTTGTTCACCCAAACCAGATACTAAATGATACAATTTTATAAATGATACAATTTTGAAAGTCTCTTAGATATGGTTTCTTTTTTCTCTTTCTTTTTCTTTTTTTAGAAAGAGAGTGGGAGGAGGCACAGAGAGAGGGAGAGAATCCCAAGCAGGCTCCATGCCCAAATGCTGAGTCTGACATAGGTCTCCATCTCACAACCTTGAGATCATGACCTGAGCTGAAATCAAGAGGTGGACACTTAACCAACTCTAGGGGTCTTGGTGGCTCAGTTGGTTAAGTGTCCACCAAGACCCCTAGATACAGTTTCTTAATAAAATAAATTTTTATGTCTGCTTATTTATTGTATCCCTCCCCATACCCCCAAGTAAAAGACTTTATGGGGAAGGTCATTTAGAGGAGTCCTAAAGAGAAGAAGTAGTGAAGGGATGGATGTTAGGACTTGTGGGTAAAGGAGAAGAGGAGAAACCGGGAGGGGTGAGGTAAGGGGAGGGGAGAGAAGGTGAAGAGGGGAAGGGAAAGTGAAGAAGGAGGGAAAGAAGACAAAAGAAGAGAAGAAAGGGAGCATGGGGAGCTTAGAGTAATTTCTGGGCAACAGAGATAATATTATATTATCAAGGACATGAGTAAATAAGAGTATACCTTGGGGAAAAATGTAAAAAATTATTAGATACCTTGAGCATTGTTGAGAAAGTCTTTTTCCCCTCTCCTTCCAAGAGTCTGGTTTCATGAATGTTAAAGTTTTTGTTATATTTGCATAGGTCCATACAAAATATTTCCAAGAAACAAAGTCATTTGCCTCAGACACAGTGAAAAACAAAATAAAACAAAACACCTAATAAGTTTTCAATGGAGCATCTGGGTGGCTCTGCCAGTTACGGGTCTGCCTTCGGCTCAGTTCATGATCCCAGGGTCCTGGGATCAAGCCCTACATCAGGCTCCTTGCTCAGCAGGAAGCCTGCTTCTCTCTCTTCCTGGCTCTTACTGCCTGCCACTCCCTCTGTTTGTACTCTCTCTCTTTCTCTTTCTCTTTCTCTCTCTCAAATAAATAAATAAAGTCTTTTTTTTTTTTTTAAGTGTTCAAAACATCAAGCCATGAGCCAAGGCATTACCCATTTTAAATTTCTTGGCAGTGTTTTCTTTACACCATGGTATCTTTTAACTTAAAGTTCTCTATTTCCATATCCACTGTCTGACTTGGTCTCTGCAATCTTAACAAGTTCCACTCCTAGCAAGACTCATGGATGTGAATTCTAGGACACACTGCTTGCTTATAAAATAGAGTTGCTATCTGATGCTAATTGGATCAACTTTCTAACTATTCAACACATAGACTCATTCCCTAGACAACTGCACGTTTAGAAGACAAAGAGACAAGTTTATGATTTGGTACAATTTTGCCAAGTTACTCTTAAATCTGAGGCAAATGACAACTAGGTAACTTATTTAAGATCAAATTTTTTCACATCAACAGGGTACATTTTGCTAATATGCCTAGAACATAATATTGATCAGATATCTAGTTTACATGGGAGCATTTTAAAATAATAGACTTTGTTGCATGTATATTTTACCTAGAAACACATTTTTATTTCTTAAAAAAATAGGCTGCCAAGTACAATTTACATTATAATTCCACATACCTCATAGTCTCAGTAGTTCTAGAGTGTGCTGTTAAAATATGTCTTTAAGTTTAGCAAAGCATATCTTTTAAAATGTCAAACATTTGTTAAACCTGACTGACAGCGATTTAGTAGCCCTTGGGCACTGCTTGCTTTTGAATAAAAGTTGCACTGAAAGAAGCCAGTAATAGATAGTAATATCTGAAAATGCTTTCTACCTGTAAAGTTGAAAATGAGTTAAACAGCTTTATTTTTTTCTTAACATAACCTCTAGGATTCAGGGGAAATGAAAGTTCCTTTTATTGAATTCTGCCAATTGACATAATTTATGAACAGAAGGGAGGCTAGGTGCAAGTTAATACTTCAAAAGGATAGCTAAAAATGCACGACTTTCCCAAGGCAGTTTGATAGGGCAAACTGGTCTTCAAATGACTCCCATTCAAAAATTATCTCCCTTCCACTCCTGCCTAATCCTTGATTAACTTTCACATACATCAACAAAGAAAGATAGTTGATCTCATCATAGTGCAAAAACTTTTACAAATTGGTCTCCAATAAGGGCAATACGAATACACAGGAAGTTTTACCCACCTAGCAAGGTTTCTCCATATGTTGACTGGTTTGATTAATTTCAAGAGTATCTTGAAAGAGTCATTCCTAGTCAAGAAATTAAAAACAAAAACAAAAACAAAACCTCAATGTGTAATCATTTGCTTTGTGAACATTTTTTCTCACATTGATTTGTAATGTTTACAGATAAACACCTAATACCAAACTTGGAAGACTGTAGGTGACTAAATAATACAAGGTCCAAATATGCTGAATCTGTCTGGCACAAAGTTAGCAATAAATATATGCTAGCTCCTTAATAGTCTCTCATCACTGAAAGTGGAAAAATAATAAAGTTATTTATCTGCACAAGTGTAACTCCATTTTTTTGAGCATCATAGTGAGTGGCATAATAATTATAACTCATTAATTTTAAATGTTTTGGTAAATTGTAAATTCAGTGACTTCTATAGAATGAAAAATATATGTGTAGCAGATCCTACAGAGAGAAGTACGGCAGAATTTAATATGGGTCACTTCCGTGAATATCGAATTATACTATGCATTTAAATTAAATAGACCATAAAGTTTTCACCAGATTAGTGCAGTGGCAATTTTTACTTTTTTATATGCTCCCATAGAATTCTCTACTGCAAGTCAGATTATTTTTGACAAGGACCCTTCTTCCAGTTGCTCTATCTCAGCTCTAAAATTTTTCTAAGGTTAACCATAGTTCTGGAAATTGGGGGCTAAAATTTACAAGTTTTTCCATTATTAATGAAAATACCAAACTCCCTCTTATCTCACAAATGTTCTGTTTGAGTCTGGCAAATTTTCCCTCAGACTGTAAAACTTGGGCTTAGAACAGGAAGCCCTTATTGTTCCAGGTCTAAAATTCCAGGTTTTATTCAATATGAAGACTCTCTCTGTTTACATATTCAAATAGGTGTGACTGTGACAATTCCAAGACTAATCTTGGCCACAACTGACACTAGCTAGAAGGGCTTAAACTCTTTTCTGACATCATATGTATAAGATTAGGAGGGTCATAATTACACCATTTCCCTCTAAAGAGTAAAAAGTATGTCTGCCATTCTTAAGATGAGTCTGAAAAATGTTACATGTTTTCTGCCCTTTTAGTAAAAGGAGATTAAAACACAGCCTAGCATCACATTATTATAGTTGTAATTTTTAAATCCTTATTAATGATAATGATAATAAAACTACTCCTTTGCTCATCCTGTGCTGTGCAATGTGCATGGTGTTTTACATAGGTTAGCTCAGTTAATCCCATAGGCCACACCTAGTGCTAGCATTTGCTGAGGCTTTAAGATAAGGTAAGCACAGGAATAGTTCTTTAGAACATTCATTTCTGACAATCGCCCAGGAGAAAGGTGCTAGGTAACTACTACCATACATACAGTTTCTTATCCTGGTGAGCAAGAGAAATGCAATGTCCATTTACCATGGAATTTAAAAATTTGGGACACAGGGGTGTGTGGGTGGCTGAGTGGGTTAAGCCTTTGTCTTTGGCTCAGTTCATGATCTTAGGGTCCTGGGATGGAGGCCCGCATTGGCTCTCTGCTCAGCAGGAAGCCTTCTTCCTCCTCTATCTCTGCCTCCTGCTCTGCCTACTTGTGATCTCTCTCTCTGTTAAATAAATAAATAAAATCTTTAAAACAAACAAACAAAAAACTACAGAGTGTTCACAAACATACTGAAGACAACAAATGAGGTGATTTTGACTCTGATAAGCAATCATATATTTCTAGGAATAACAAATCAAAATTATTCAAAGGAAATAATAGAGTTTACAATGACTAAACATTCAGAACACTTTTTTAACTGCTGATTTTTTTCTGATTTTTTAAAAAAATCATGGATGTATTCCTTGCATATTGCCAAAATCATGAAATTTCAAATTCAATAACACACTTAGAGACTCAGAAAAAGGAAGGAAATTAATTATTAACAGCTCCTAATCATGGATGGTTATTATTTATTTGTTAGTAATTTGATTATTAGCATCTTTCAGTATATATGTAATATATAATGATACATATACAATGCACCACGCATAAACATATATGTCATAAATGTATAGAGACTGGAATGTACTTAATGATACCTTTTCACATGTAAATTTCAATTTGTTTTGCCAAACAGCCAACCAGTTTTCTCAATGCTTTAATTTTAAAAATATCTTGTGTCCCATGATCAGCTTTGCCATTTTTAAACAACAGAAAAATGACATTTTTAAAAGCTAAGTTGTTTATGAACTTTATATTCTTTTATCCTCAGAGAAGTGTTTTACAAAGAACAAAAAACAAAGCAACCTCCGAGAAAGAGGAAAAAAACAATGTGTTCAAAATTCCAATTCTCTAATTTTTCTCAATATACTTAAGTATGCCTCACTTAAAACCCAAATATTCTTCTTTGCTTGACAATTCTTTCTTTGATTTAGTTTTACTAAACATCATCCCCAGACCATGCAACACAGGCTACTGTCTACTTAGGTATGTAAGGCCAACGATAAAGCTATTCTGAAATATCAGTGCATTGCTAAGACTTCCATTTTCCTCTGGGCAAGCTGACCCAATCTGGGATTTCCATTTCTGCGGACCTCAGAACAAGGACTGTGTCCTTCTTCAGTTTATTTTGGTAATATCTGTGCTCATGAAAAATGATAAACTAAGTAATTACAGCTTTTTCTTTAAATTCATCTTATTGCATTTAAGCAGTTAAATGTAATAAGAAAAATACAATTGGAATATTACTGAGGACTTTTTGTTTATACTGCAATTTTTACAAATTCCTATTTAATTCTTTGTAATAGTTTAATTTGTCGAATTTTATAGCAAAAATCATACTAAATAAAATGAAAGTTTATGAAATGGTATAATTTTTCTTTAATATTATATCTTCCATAGAGATTAGCAGAAATAAAATTACTGGAAGAAGTATATGAATGTATTAAAATGCATAGTACATATTGCAATTTAGCTTCCAAATGAAAATGAACGCATAATACCACTGGAATTATTGACAGTCTTATACACAAAACTGTACTAAGTTGTGGGTTTGTGTTTCATTCATTATTCATTTACAATTTACTACTGAGCACCTGCCACAGGCCAGTCACTGTTCTGAGTTATCTTGGGTTATTTTAACAGGCTTTTCTACCTGCAAAGATGTAATCTTCAGGTGTGACCTTTGTTTTTGAATTTTCTGCTCAGACTGGTTGCACAGTTTCCGACTGGATGTGTTTTGATTGTGTGGGTGTTTTATTTACAACCCTTTCTGATTAAAAACTCATAGTTTGTTAATTAATCACCACAAAAGTATGTAACACAAAACATCAAAGTCTCTAGCAGTAGTTGAGAACAGCTTTACCAGCTTTACACAAATGCTTTTCAATACTTTAAAACACACTGTGTGTAGTGAACATACATATATAAGCTACTATATAATATTATTTCTGCTAATATATATTGGAGCACTGAGGAGCAGGCACTACTCTATGCATAAATATCTCATTTAATCCCTACATCCATGTGGTATATGATTTTATTTTGTCCATAAGCTATTCGTTACTGTGATCTAACTGTATATGTTCAAAAAGCATTATTCTCATTTTCTTCCATCTCCATCCCACTATCATTTAGTTGTTCTCAAAAAACAAGTCGTCTCAGTCATTCTCACATTCTCCTTCCAATCCATAGTCACTGTACTCATTCTACCTACTACCTCTTACAAAACCTTATTATTAAATTTTCAAGAATCTTCTCCCACTCCAATCCTAGCCTGACTCAAGAAAACCCAGTACTTGCATATCAAAAAACTTAGAATTTAAAAAGTACTTTTGCCCTTAAGAACACGAAAAATTTACTTTTGGACCAAATACAAGAAAATTATTTGTCAAATACCAAGCAGACAGATTTTCCCCCTTTGAATTTCTGCTATAAGTTACTCTAGTTACACTTAGGTAATCTGAATAACTTTGATTCTTTTTTTTTTTTTTTTTTTGAGATATTATTTAGGGGTGAGGAGTCAAGATGGCGAAGGAGTAGCAGACTGAGATGACATCAAGTACCAGGAGATCAGCTAGATGGTTTATCAAACCATTCCGAACACCTACAAATCCAACAGGAGATAGAAGAGAAGAAAAGAAGAAATTCTAGAAAAAGAAAATTGACAATTTCCTGAAAAGTAGGACCTGCGGAGAAGTGAATCCAAAGCAACAGGAAGATAGACCGCGGGGAGAAGGGCTGGCTGAAAGCAAAGAGTGGAGCAACACAGCACAAAATCAGAATGTTTAAAAGTCTGCTCCACTGAGGGACATCGCTCCAGAGGTTAAGCTGGGGTGAAGCCCACACAGGGAAAGCGTGGTCTCAGGTCCTGCAGGGTCACAGAAGGATTGGGAATATCTCAGTGCTGCAGAGCTCACAGGTGTTAGAGCAGGGAAGCTGGCTACAGAGACAGAGCCAAGGAGTGAGCTCTCAACTCAGGGTTACCTTAAACTGTGATTTGTGGCACAGTCAGGCCACTGCTCTGTGAGCAGGGACCCACAAGATCTGGGGAGAACCCCATGGAAGAGTGCAGGGATCTGCTCGGTTTGGAGACTCCAGGCGGGGCTGAGTGTCTGAGGCACAGATGCTTGGTCACAGGTTGGGTGAGCTCAGAGCATGGCCGGAGACCAGGGAGACGGGAATGACTGAGCGCTTTTTTCCAAGGGTGCACTGAGGAGCGGGGCCCCAAATTCTAGGCTCCTCTGGGCCAGAGATTGGGAGGCCACCATTTTCATTCCCATCATCCAGAACTCTATGGAAAGCATTCAGGAAAGAAAATCTGTGGAAAGTGAACCCCAGTGGATAACTTAGCCTGGCGCCTGGTAAGGGCAGTGCAATTCTGCCTTGGGCAAAGACACTTGAGAATCACTACAAGAGGCCCCTCCCCCAGAAGATTAGCAAGAAATCCAGCCAAGACCAAGCTCACTTAGCAAGGAAAACAGCAGAATTCCAAAGGAGGAGAAAGCAAAGCACGGAATTCATGGCTTTCTCCCTATGATTTTTCAGTCTTGCAAAGTTCATTATTTTTTTTCCTTTATTTTTTTTCTGATGCTGAAAACATTTTTTAACTTTTACTCTTCCTATTTTTCTTTTTTTAAAGATTTCATTTATTTATTTGACAGAGAGAAAGATCACAAGTAGGCAGAAAGGCATGCAAAGAGAGAGGGGGAAGCAGTCTCCCCACTGAGCAGGGAGCCCGATGTGGGGTTCGATCCCAGGACCCTGAGATCATGACCCGAGCCGAAGGCAGAGGCTTAACTCACTGAGTCACCCAAGTGCCCCACTCTTTCCTGATGTAACGTTTTTTTAACTAGTTTATCTTAATAATACCTTTCATAAAAAAAAAAAAAACTTCATTGAACCTTCATTATTATAGTAATATTTTATCCTTCATTGTATCTAACTTTATTTTTTGTATACACATAGGGTTTTTTCCTCTAAAAAAATGTGGGATACAACTTGTCTAATAGACCAAACTATACCCTAAATCTAGCAAAGGGTTTTATTCTAGTCTCCAGCCTGAGCAAATTCTCTCCATTTTCTTTTTCTTTATTCTCCTAATCAACTTACCTTAACAACTACGTTTTTAGAAAAGTTTTTTAAAAAAATTTCAACTTTAGAGTCTTATTCCATCCTTTCATCATGTTTACCCTTATTTTGTATATATAGATAGATAGATAGATAGATAGGTCTATCTATCTATAGGTCTATATATCTGTAGATATATCGATATATCTACAGATATATAGATAGGTCTATCTATCTATCTATAAGATGAAACAACATTAGAATAATTGGGATTCCAGAAGAAGAAGAAAGAGAGAGGGGAGCAGAAGGTATATTGGAGAGAATTATTGTAGAGAATTTCCCTAATATGGCAAAGGGAACAAGCATTAAAATCCAGGAGGCACAGAGAACCCACCTCAAAATCAATAAGAATAGGTCCACACTCCATCATTTAGTAGTAAAATTTATAAGTCTTGGTGACAAAGAGAAAACCCTGAAAGCAACCCAGGACAAGAGTCTGTAACATACAATGGTCAAATATTAGATTGGCAGTGGACTTATCCACAGAGACCTGGCAGGCCAGAAAGAAGTGGCATGATATATTCAGAGCACTAAACGAGAAAAACATGCAGCCAAGAATACTATATCCAGCTAGTCTATCACTGAAAATAGAAGGAGAGATTAAAAAGCTTCCAGGACAAACAAAAACTAAAAGAATTTGTAAACACCAAACCAGTTTTACAGGAAATATTGAAAGGGGTCCTCTAAGCAAAGAGAGAGCCAAAAAGTAGTAGACCAGAAAGCAACAGAGAAAATACACAGTAACAGTCACCTTACAGGCAATACAATGGTACTAAATTCATATCTTTAAAGGGTTACTCTGAATATAAATGAGCTAAATGTCCCAATCAAAAGACACAGGGTATCAGAATGGATTAAAAAAAAAAACACCTATAAATATGCTGTCTACAAGAAACTCATTTTAGACCCAAAGAAACTCCAGATTTAAAGTGAGGGGGTAGAAAACCATTTACCATGCTAATGGACAGAAAAAGAAAGCTGGAGTGGCAATCCTTATGTCAGATCAATTAGATTTTAAGCAAAGACTATAGTAAGAGATGGTAAAGGACACTATATCACACTCAAAGGGTCTGTCCAACAGGAAGATCTGTCCAACAATTTTAAATATCTATGGCCCTAACATGGGAGCAGCCAACTATATAAACCAAGTAATAACAAAATCAAAGAAACGCATTGAAAATAATACAAAAACAGTAGGGGACTTTAAGAGTCCCCTTGCTGAAATGGATATATCATCCAAGCAAGAGATCAACAAGGAAATAAAGGCCTTAAATGACACACTGGACCAGATGGACATCACAGATATATTCAGAACAGTACATCCCAAAGCAACAGAATACACATTCTTCTCTAGTGCACATGAAACATTCTCCAGAATAGATCACATCCTGGCTCATAAATCAGGTCTCAAATAGGATCATTCCCTGCATAGTTTCAGACCACAAAGATCTGAAGCTAGAAATCAATAACAAGAGGAAATTTGGAAAGAACACAAATACATGTAGACTAAAGAGCATCCTTCTAAAGAATTAATGGGTCAACCAGGAAATTAAAGAATTGAAAAAAATCATGAAAACAAATGATAATGAAAACATAATGGTTCAAAATCTGTGGGACAAAGCAGTTCTGAGAGGAAAATATATAGTGATACAAGCCTTTCTCAAGAAACAAAAAAAGTCTCAAACACACAACCCAACCCTATACCTAAAGGAGCTGGAGAAAGAACAACAATAAATAAAATCACAAATGAAAGAAAAGATATCACAACCAAAACCAAAGAAATACAAACAATTATAAGAACATAATATGAGGGGCGCCTGGGTGGCTCAGTGGGTTGGGCCGCTGCCTTCGGCTCGGGTCATGATCTCAGGGTCCTGGGATCGAGTCCCGCATCGGGCTCTCTGCTCTGCAGGGAGCCTGCTTCCTCCTCTCCCTCTCTCTGCCTGTCTGCCTGCTTGTGATCTCTGTCTGTCAAGTGAATGAATGAAATCTTTGAAAAAAAAAAAAAAAAAAAAAAAAAAAAAAAAAAAAAAAAAAAAAAAGAACATAATATGAGCAACTATACGCCAGCAAATTTTGCAATCTGAAAGAAATGGATACATTCCTAGAGACCTTTAAACTACCACATCTGAATCAGGAAGAAATAGAAAACCTGAACAGACCCATAACCAGTAAGGAGATTGAAGCAATAATCAAAAATCTCCAAACAAGAGCCCAAGGCCAGATGGCTTCCCAGAGGAATTCTACCAAACATTTAAAGAATTAATTCCTATTCTCCAGAAACTGTTCCAAAAAATAGAAATGGAAGGAACACTTCCAAACTCATTTTATGAGGTAGCATTACCTTGATTCCAAAACCAGACAAGTATCTCATCAAAAAAGAGAATTACAGACCAATATCCTTGATGAACAGAGATGTAAAAATTCTCACCAAAATACTAGCCAATAGGATCCAACAGTACATTAAAAGGATTATTCACCATGACCAAGTGGGATTTATTCCAGGGCTGCAAGGTTGGTTCAACATCCACAGATCAATCAATGTGATACAATACATTAATAAAAGAAAGAACAAGAACCATATGATATTCTCAATAGATGCTGAAAAAGCATTTGACACAGTACAGCATCCTTTCCTGATTGAAACTCTTCAAAGTATAGGGATAGGGGGTACATATCTCAATATCATTAAAGCCATCTATGAAAAATCCACCACAAATATCATTCTCAATGGAGAAAAACTGAAAGTTTTTCTTCTAAGGTCAGGAACACGGCATGGATGTCCATTATCACCACTGCTATTCAACATAGTACTAGGAGCCCTAGCCTCAGCAATCAGACTACAAAAAGAAATTAAATGCATCCAAATTGGCAGGGAAGGAGTCAAACTATCACTCTGTGCAGATGATATGATACTATATGTGGAAAACCCAAAAGACTCCACTCCAAATCTGCTAGAACTTGTACAGGAATTCAGAAAGTACCAGGATATAAAATCAATGCACAGAAATCAGTTACATTTCTTTACACCAACAAGACAAAAGGAAGAGATATTAAGGAGTCAATCCCATTTACAAATGCACCCCAAACCATAAGATACCTACGAATAAACCTAGCCAAATAGGCAAAGAATCTATACTCAGAAAACTATAAAGTACTCATGAAAAAAATTAAGGAAGACAGAAAGAAACAAAAAAATGTTCCATGCTCCTGGATTGGAGGAACAAATATTGTGAAAATGTCTATGCTACCTAAAGGAAACTACATGTTTAATGCAATCCCTATCAAAATACCATCAATTTTTTTTTCAAAGAAATGGAAAAAATAATCCTAAAATTTATATGGAACCAGAAAAAACCTCGAATAGCCAGAGGAATACTGGGGAAAAAAAAAAAAAGCCAAAGTTGGTGGTATCACATCACAATTCCAGACTTCAAGCTCTATTACAAAGCTGTCAACATCAAGGCAGTATTGTACTGGCACAAAAACAGACACATAAATCAATGAAACAGAATGGAGAGCCCAGAAATAGACACTCAATTCTATGGTCAACTAATCTTCAACAAAGCAGAAAAGAATGTTAAATGGAAAAAAGAAAGTCTCTTCAGCAAATGGTGTTGAGAAAATTGGATAACCACATGAAGAAGAATGAAACCGGACCATTTCATGACCACACATGAATATAGACTCCAAATGGATGTAAGACCTCAATGTGAGACAGGAATCCATCAAAATCCTGGAGGAGAACACAGGCAGTAACCTCTTCGACCACAGACACAGCAACTTCTTCCTAGGAACATTGCCAAAGGCAAGGGAAGCAAGGGGTAAAAATCAACTATTGGGACTTCATCAAGATCAAAAGCTTTTGCACAGCAAAGGAAAAAGGTAACCAAACCAAAAGACACCTGACAGAATGGGAGAAGATATTTATAAATGACATATCAGATAAAGGGCTAGTATCTAAAATCTGTAAAGAACTTATCAAAATCAACAACCAAAGAACAAATAATCCAATCAACAAATGGGCAGAGGACATGAACAGACATGTCTACAAATAAGACATCCGGATGGCCAACAGAACCATGAAAAAGTGCTCCACATCACTCGGCATCAGGGAAATACAAATCAAAACCACAATGAGATACCACCTCACACCAGTCAGAATGGCTAAAATTAACAAGTCAGGAAATGACAGATGCTGGCAAGGATGCTGAGAAAGGGGAACTCTCCTACAGTGTTGGTGGGAATGCAAGCTGGAAAACAGCATGGAGGTTCCTCAAAAAGTTGAAAATAGAGCTACCCTATGACCCAGCAATTGCACTACTGGGTATTTACCCTAAAGATACAACTGCAGTGATCTGAAGGGGCATGTGCACGCGAATGTTTATAGCAGCCTTGTCCACAATAGCCAAGCTATTGAAAGAACCTAGATGTCCATCAACGGATGAATGGGTAAAGAAGCGGTGGTATATATATATATATATATATATATATATATATGACGGAATACTATGCAGCCATCAAAAGAAATGAAATCTTGCCATTTGTGACAACAAATGGTTGGAACTAGAGGTTATTATGCTTAGTGAAATAAGTCAATCAGAGAAAGACAATTATCATATGATCTCCCTGATATGAGGAAGTTGAGAGGCAATGGGGGGGTTGGGGGTAGAAAAAGAATAAATGAAACAAGATGGGATCGGGAGGGAGACAAACCATACGAGACTCTTAATGTCACAAAACAAACTGGTGGTAGGGTGGGGAGAGGGGGGTTGGGAGAGAGTGGTGGGGTTATGGACATTGGGGAGGGTATGTACTATGGTGAGTGCTGTGAAGTGTGTAAATCTGGCAATTCAGACCTGTACCCCTGGGGCTAATAATACCTTATATGTTAATAAAAAATAAAAAATTATATTAAAAAAGATTTTATTTATTTATTTGAAAGATAATGGGAGAGAGAGTGAGAGAGAACACAAGCAGGGGCGAGGAGCAGAGGGAGAACCAGACTACCTGTTGATCAGGGACCCAATGCAGAACTTGATCCCAGGACTCCAGGATCATGACCTTAGCAGAAGACAGACACTTAAACGACTGAGCCCCATGACTTTGATTCTTATTGAAAATTAAAACTTAAAAAAGTTCAAAAGATAAAAACCACAAAGAAGAATATCTCAAGATATCTTAGCATATATATTTACAAGGAGAATATATTTATAGAGTAAATATATTAGTCATCTGTCTGTCCTATTTACTACCTCTATCTTAATTTCTCTTGTAACTTCATTTTAAATGTTTTGCAATTAAAAAAATTATGTTTAGTTAACTTTTTTTAAATGCTGTTTTCTCTTTGTGGTTTTTCTGTAACATCTACACCAGTTATTGCTCTTGATGTCATGAACTGCCTCTGTGTCAAGTCATGTAAACCTTGACTTAAAAAGTATTCTATAAAATCTGAGTACTTCACATAAGTCAATATACTATAGCACAGTAATTATTTATTTATTTATTTATTTATTTATTTATTTATTTACATTTTGGGAGGACTCACAGTGAGGGATGTATCACAGTGTACACTGAACTTAAAATGTTATATATAGAGAGAGTGTTCCCACACCCAACAGGAAAAAAAAGTCTATTTAGTTAGTTAGTTTGTTAAGACAAAGAGCACAGTAAGGGGTGGGGGTGGCAGTGGGAAGGGAGAGAAGAGAGAATCTCCCTAGCAGACCCCCTGCCAAGCATGGAGTCAGTGCAGGGTGTGGGGATCTATCCCACGACCCTGAGTCCACAACCTGAGCCAAAACTTGAGCCAAGAATCAGATGCTCAACCAACTGAGCCACGCAGGTGCCCCTGAAAGTCTGTTTTTAACCTTCTACTTTGCATAAAGCCTCACTTCACCTCTATCCTTCTCCTTTTTCATATACTTCTTTCTTCTTCAAAACTAGAGGATGTTATGTTATTCAGAAATCAATAATGTTTACTGAGTACCATACACCCAAGAATGGAAATCATGTTGAGTGACACGTGGATCTCAAGAGTAAAAATCAAAGGTAGAAGTGCCAACAAGTTAGCTTTTTCTTGTTTCTTGTACATGTGGCACAAGCAAATTAATAATTTTAACTAAATGAGCTACAAAATTAATCCCATCTATCAAAAAGAAATATCACTATTTTGTGGGTTATATTATAAAGACCATAATAAAAATAAGATAATACAATCATCAAGGAACTTCATCTTACCTAGGACAATCAGTCCCCATATTCTCTTTAGGAAATTAAAAAAGAAAAATGGTTTTCTTTCCTAAACCATATACGATTCCTAGAAATTTTAAGAATTTGACTTGTTTTAGGCAAGCAATTCTGTATCTTTTCAGGCAGTCTGCTTTGTCTTCCTGTATGTTAACTTTATTCTTTTTTTTTTTTTAAAGATTTTATTTATTTATTTGACAGACAGAGATCACAAGTAGGCAGGGAAACAGGCAGAGAGAGAGGAGGAAACAGGCTCTCCACGGAGCAGAGAGTCTGATGCGGGGCTCAATCCCAGGACCCTAGAATCATGACTTGAGCTGAAGGCAGAGGCCTTAACCCACTGAGCCACCCAGGTGCCCTGTTGACTTTATTCTTAAGGAGGCTTTTTCTTAGGTACCAAAGATGGAGGATAGGCATACCCCTCTAAAGGATTCACATAAGGCTTTATTTTGGTGAAGGCCCATTCTTGGACAATGACTGCATCCAGCAGATGGGGTATTGTGATTGAACTGTAGCATATGTGTCATATATGAAGGCAAGGACATACAACTGACAACCACACCAGCTCCCCTACACAAAACAAAAATCATGGACAGGAAAGAAAAAACTAAATTTAAAAAGATTCAATATTATCTCTTATTAAAAGTGGATACTGGCAGTGTTTCTAATTAAGTGGAAGCTACAAAATAGGTGGGAGGACCTAGCAATCTATGAGAACAAATACCGAGCTCAACTCTGCATTCAGAGACCCCTTCCACTTTCCAAAGTTGTCTGTGAGATCAAACTTAATATACTGTGAGCCATCCTTTAGGGGTAATGGAACTGTTCTAAATTTTGATTTCATGATGACTGTTCAACTCTCTACATTTACTAAAAATTGTAGAATATTATCGAACAAAGAGGCAAATATTAAGATATTTTAAATTATTTTCATTAAATGTTAAAATAAAGTACAACTTAAACAAAATGTATTTCCATATCCCAGCTTCACCACTGACTCATGGCTTGCATTCACACTGAACCCCAGTGATTTCTGCTTAAATTTTAGTTTCATTCTTCGAACATTCATTTCAGTTCTCATCCAGCCAGACATTTCCATTAGTCAAGAATTGTGGGTTGGTTGGCCTTTCCAGTAGATTGATCTCTCCTGAATTATGCATCAGAGAATTTTCTTAATATTGCTAGAACACCTATGGTGACCTTTTCTATTTTGTAGACTGGATAGAGGATATTTTTATATTTTGCATTTTCAATTATTTTAATTAATTTTTCCAGAGGAGGGAACTAAACCCACAACTCAGACTAGTGTTTTGATTTATAATCCCAATATCCTTTTCATACATATTTTGCAAAGATCTATGCAGTATCTGTCACTGTATTTGATACTTGTATTAGCTGGCTAGGGCTGCTGTAACAAAGTGGCACTATCCAAGTAGCTAATGCAATAAAAATTTATTTCCTCACAGTGTCAGAGACTAGAAACCCAAGATCAAGGTATCAGTGGGGTTGTTTTATCCTTAGGGCCATGAGGGAAGGATCTGCCGAAGGCCTTTCTCCTCAACTTATAGCGATCTTCTCCATTTGTCTTCACATTGTCTTCACTCTGTAGGTGTTTTGTGTCCAAATGTTCTCTTTTATAAGGTCACCAGTCACATTTAATTAGTGCCCACCCTAATGACCTCATTTTAACTTAATTACTTCTTTGAAGATCCATCTCCAAATACAGTCATATTCTGAGGAACCAAGATTAGGACTTCAACATATAAATTTCTAAAAAGACACACTTCTGCCTATAGCAATACTTTCAACTTAAAAAAATATATATATATACACATATATATAGTTAATGATATTATATATCATAAATATTAGGCTGGATTATTGATGTGCCAGCAACATAGTAAGAAAACCTACTTAATGGTAAAGTTCTATTTCTAACCAAAATAGATTATTTTAATCATCTGCAGAAGCTCCTATACCAATACCACAGTTTGCTTTTATATGACCATTTTGGTGTCTTTTTCATTCAAGCATATCTTCCAAAAGAAGTATTCAATTATAAATGTTTCTTTTTTTTTTTTTTTTAAGATTTTATTTATTTATTTGACAGACAGAGATCACAAGTAGGCAGGGAAACAGGCAGAGAGAGAGGAGGAAACAGGCTCTCCACGGAGCAGAGAGTCTGATGCGGGGCTAAATCCCAGAACCCTGGGATCATGGCCCGAGCTGAAGGCAGAGGCTTTAACCCACTGAGCCACCCAGGTGCCCCTAAATGTTTCATATACAATATTAAAAAGACATATATAGATTTATATTTATATAAATCTATATATAGATTTATAGTGAGTTTAGGCATTTTCGAGATCTGAGGGAAAATCATAAGCCAAAGAGAGAAAATAATATAAAAGGAACTAAATATTGCAATGCACACATGATATGCTATAACTATTTTAAGTTTTAAATCTATCGCCGTAATGTTTATTGACATTGCAAGGACCAGCTGTGAAAAGAACATGATCTTGTACTCAGCTTTTATTCCTCATTGCAGGCTGCTGCCTCTGCTGTCAGATTTTCTACCTGTAACTGAGATCTACGGTGTGTAGCTCTTACTGATACCTAAGGGCATTTCCAAAGTAACCATGCGAAACACAATCACCAAAAACAACTGGCATCCCAATTGCAGAAGACTGTGTATATAAGAGCCTGTTCTAAGTACTTACATGCCCCCTTTAATGAGCAATCTCCTCTGGTAATTTTAAAATAGATATACAACAAATTTATCAGTAAAACTGAAGCAGATAATATCATTACAGAGAGATAAAGTTAGTGTCTACCATGTCAACATTTATCAATTCATCAGGTCTCTATGGGGGTTTTAGAAAAGAAGCCCATTTTCACTAGATCCCATTAATTTAAAATGACCAGCAGCATATACTGCAAAGATAAAATGCTAATGTTCAAAAAAGGTGAAATTTGATTTTTAAATTAAAGTTCCCAAATTTTCTGAGGCATATTATAAAAACTATTATCTTTGGGTGTGAGTTATACTTGGTTGCTTCCATCACCATGAATTCATCAGCATTATAGAGAATCATAAAATAGGAAAAGGAAGTAAAATCATCAGTCACTGGGCTACTGTATAAGAGTACAACTTTTAGGGACGCCTGGGTGGCTCAGTTGGTTAAGCAGCTGCCTTCGGCTCAGGTCATGATCCCAGCGTCCTGGGATCGAGTCCCACATCGGGCTCCTTGCTCAGCAGGGAGCCTGCTTCTCCCTCTGCCTCTGCCTGCCATTCTGTCTGCCTGTGTTCGCTCTCTCCCCCTCTCTCTCTCTGATAAATAAATAAAATCTTTAAAAAAAAAAAAGAGTACTACTTTTAATAGAGACTCCGGACGTGTGTGTATATATACATATGACATATATATTCTATATATACATAGACTCATGGAGGAAAAAAATCTATTGTCAGGAAAGTCAATGTAAATTAAAAAATGTGGTTAAGGGAAAAGCCAAAATAAATTTTTATTGGTGACTGTTTTTTCTTATCAAGAGATCAACGCAGATTGTCCCATTATTCTCAGCTCCGTGATGAACAGTTACATAAATTTTTATGCAGTTTATTCTCTTAAGACATGAGAAATACACTACAAAGTTGATTACTGTTATTTAAAATAGCATTGTCTGTGTTTTCTTAGGTCATGATACTCCTGCTATAATATTGCACTATTGGGCATTCTCTAGAGAGATCCTCATAATAGTAGTACCAGCTTACTTCATTATTTTCCTCCCTTGGCTACTTAATGTAATTCGAATCTCACTGACCTTAACTTTAATTTTAAGATTTACTTATTTGAGAAAGATCAGGAGGGATGGGCAGAGGGAGAGGGAGAGGATCTCAAGCAGACTCCATACTGAGCGCAGTGCCAATGCAGAACTCCATTCCAAACCCTGAGATCATGATCCGAGCCAAACTAAGAGTCAGACACTCAACCCACTGGACCGCCCAGGAGCCCCATCTTTATTTATAATTCTGTTACCATTTGGTACTGATCTACTCTTTAAAATAATATAAAGTCAGTATAAATCCCTGATGCGAACAGATTTAGAAACATTTAAAAATCACAAGCTGAATAGAACCCGCAACCATATAGCTCCTAAGTTATTAAAATATAGTTATTTTCAAATTTACTCTTATACCTAAGAAAATGTCTCATATGATGAAATACAGTGCTATCATGTTCTATTTTCTATTATTTAATGTAGCATTTAAGTGACATTTGCAAAATGTTTTATAAAATTACATTTCATCTTTATACATATTTCAAAACTTTACTTAGGTTTTATTATATTTTTTGGCTCATGAGGATTTTAAACCTTAAAAAAGTTAAGCGAATTGCTCAATATTATATAGCTAGTACGAACAGTAATTTGTCTGTTCGTTGAAGACACATCTCCTTTCGGTACTGTCCTTTCTCTAATACCCATTTTGAATACAAACACCGTGAATAGTTTATCTATTAGTCACTGGGTCTACTTTTTCCAATTATAGCTCACTTTATTGTAATAAGGCTTTCATCTTTAACCTACAGTGACATTCTTCTCATGAAGATCACGAGTAACATATCTGTAGCTATACTCAAAAACTAGTTATCTAAATAAATGTACATCTTTGCACATTTGACACTGGTGATAATTTCCCTTCCCTGGTCGGTGTTACTAACAAATTCCTTAGTTTTTCCTTAAACCTGACCACTCTTTCTTACCCCTCTTACTGGCTTTACATTCTGCTCTTTAAATAATGTTTCATCATAAAGTGCAAGCTTTTATCTCTTCATTCTGCATATTCTTCTCAAGAATTTTACTTTTGTTCAAGGCTTCAATTTCTGTCTATGTGCTCAGGACCCCTAATCTGTGTCTAGAGTTCAGAATGCTTTTCCAAGGTCCATACTTTACATATAAATCATATTCTTAAAAATTATTTATTTATTTATTTGAGAAAGAATACAAGAGTGCATGAGTGGGGGTAGGGGCAGAGAAAGAATCCTTAGACACCCTGCTAAGCACAAAACCCATTGTGGGGCTCAATCCCAGAACCCATGAGATCATGACCTGATCAAAATCAAGATTCAGATGTTTAACCAACTGGGCCACCCAGATGCCCCTAAATTAGATTTTAAAATGAAAAAAATTTAAGAACACATTTCTTTTATAGTGTATGAAGTATATAGGTCAGTATATAAATTATATATGGTTACCTTAATGTCTTTTAACACATATTGTAACCCCAACTCATATCAGGAAATGGATTATTATAGTACCCCCAAATGCCTCAAGCCCTTCCTTTTCCAGTTACTACCCACCTCATGCATAAAAGCAATTTTTATTCTATCTTTTATTACCCTATATTTAGTTATAATTAATTTGTTTTAATTAATTCAAGATCATTTTTATTGGAGAAGGACATATGAATTGTCTCCAAGTTTGAGCCATTATTTGTGTATCTACTGTGAATGTTGATTTCTACATCTTTTAGTGAAAATGTGCATACATTTCTGTTCTAAAAATGGAGTTGATAGGTCATAATGGGTAAGTTCAGAGAAGGTACTGACAAAGGCTTTTCAAAGGCATTTTAGCAAGTTGCACTGTCAACACAAACATGAAGATTCCATTCATTCCTCACTCTTGCTAATATTTGGCACATTCTTTTCCTTTTACCATTCTGGTATGTGGGAGGTGGTAGACATCTGGGGTTTTAATCTTCAACTGCATAATGAATTTTAATGTCAAACACCTTTCCAGATGTTTGCTGAATATCTGGACTTACTCCTTCGTGAAATATGTTAAGTTTAAAAAAAAATTCCTCTTAGAACTGATAGGCAAATACAGCAAGTTTGAAGGATACACGCAATATGAAAAGATCAACTATTTTCCTATACATCAGGAATGAATAGGTGAAACTTAAAACAAAAAACACAATTCTATTTATATTAGCACCCCCCAAAATGAAATAAATATAAACCTAACAAATCAATATGAGAAAAATTACAAATTTTGATGAACATGATCAAAGAATAATTAAATAAATGGAGAGATATTTGAAGTTCATAGAGAGGAAAAATTGGTAGTGTCAATATGCCAGTTCTTCCCAATTCTATCTATAGATGCAATGCAATTCTGATAAAAATGCCAGCTAAATCTTTGTGGATATCAACAAGCTGATTCTAAAGTTTATATGGAGAGGCAAAAAAAAAAAAAAAAAAAGCCAACATAATATTGAAGGAAAAGAACAAAATTGTAGGAATGATGCTACCCAACTTCAAAACTTACTATATAGCTCTAGTAATCAAGATTATGTGGTACTGGTGAAAAAAATGGAAAAACAGATCAATGAAAGGGAATGGAGGGCCAAAAAAGAGACACACATAAACTGATCTTTGATGTAGCAAAAACAACACATTGCAGCAAGGATAGTCTCTCCAACAAATGGTGCCGGAACAAAGTTATATCCATATGCAAAAAAATACTAATCTAGACAGAGACTGACATCCTTCACAAAATTAACTCAAAATGGATCACAGGGGTACCTGGGTGCCTCAGTGAGTTCTCTGCCTTTAGCTCTGGTCATGATGCCAGGGTCCTGGGATCAAGCCCCACGTTGGGCTCCCTGCTTAGTGGGGAGTCTGCTTCTCCATCTCCCTCTGCCACTCCCCCTGGTTTTGCTCTATCAAATAAATAGTCTTAAAAAATGGATTACAGCTTGAAATATAAAATGCAAAACTCTAAACTCCTAAAAGATAACACAGGAGAAAATCTAGATGTTCTTGGGTATGGTAATGACTTTGGATAGAACACCAGAGACATAATTCATGAAAGAAACAATTAGTAAGTTGAAATTCATTAAAATTACAAATTTCTGCTCTCTTAAAGACAGTGTCAAAAGAATGAAAAGACAAGCCACAGTCTGGGAATAAACATTTACAAAAGGCAAATCTGTATCAAAATACAAAGAACTCTTAAAACTCAACACTAAGAAGAAATGATTAAACATTGGCCAATGACTTTAAAAGAAACTTCATAAGGAAAATATACCAGTAGCAAGTAAGCATACAAAATTACAGGCATACCTCAGAGATATTGCAGACCACTGCAATAAACTGAGTATCACAATAAAGCAAGTCAAATGAATTTTTTTGGTTTCAGAGTGTATATGTAAGTTATGTTTAATACTACCCTATTAGGGTATTAAGTGTGCAAGACCATTATGCCTAAAAAACAATGTATATAGCTTAATTAAAAATACTCTGTTGGTAAAAAATGATAACCATTACCTGAACTTTCAGTGAGATGTGATCTTTTTGCTTGTGGGGTCTTGCCTTAACATTGATAGATGCTGACTGATCTGCATGGTGGCTGCTGGAGGTTGAGGTGGCTGTGGCAATTTTTAAAATAAGATAAAAATGAAGTCTGCTGTATCATTTGACACTTCTTTCACAAATGATTTCTCTGTAGCATGTGATGCTGTTTGATAGCATTTTACTCAAAGGAGAACTTCTTTCAAAATTGGGAGTCTCTCCTCTTAAACCCTGTTACAGTTTTGTCAACTAAGTTTATGTATTATTCTAAATCCTTTGTTGTCATTTCCACAATCTTCATAAGGAGTAGTTTCCATCTCAAGAAACCACCTTTTTTTCCTCTTTGATATAAAGTAACTTCACGGTATTCAAGTTTTATCATGAGATTGCAGCCATTCAATCCCATCTTCAGGCTTCACTTCTAGTTCTAGTTCCCTTGCTATTTCCACCACATCTGTAATTACATCTTCAGAATTATCTTGAATTTCCCAATGTCTCCCATGAGGGCTGGAATCAACTTCTTTCAAACTCCTGTTCACAGTGATATTTTGACCTCCTCCCATGAATTACAAATATTCTTAATGGCACCTGGAATAATGAGTCCTTTCCAGAAAGTTTTCCATTTACTTTGCCCAAATCCATCAGAATCATCATCTATGCCACAATAACTTTACAAAATGTTATTTCTTAAAATTTCTTAAATAGGAAGACTTTAAAAATGAAATTGGTCCTTGATCCATGAGCTGGAGAATTGATGTTGCGTTAGCAGGCATGAAAACAACATTCATCTGGTACATCTCCATCAAAGCTCTTGAGTGACCAGGTCGATTGTCAATCAGCCTTAATATTTTCAAATTCATCTTTTTTTTCTGAGCAGTAGTTCTCCACAGTGGGCTTAAATTATTCAGTAAACCATGTTGCAAACAGATGTGCTATCATCCACTTATAGAAGTTTTGTTCATCCATTTACAGAGCACAGGGAAAGTAGATTTTGCATAATTATTAAGGGCCATAGGATTTTTGGAATGGTAAGGGAGCACTGACTTCAATTTCGAGTTACCAGCTGCATTAGCCCCTAACAAGAGAGTCAGTCTACCCGTTGGAGCTTTGAAAGCAGGCATTCAATATCCCTCTCTAGCTATGGAAGTCCTAGATGACATCCTCTTCTAAGAGGCTGCCATCTACCTTGATGTACATAGTTGATTAATGTAGCCACCTTTATAGCTAGATCTTCTGGATAACTTGCTGTAGCTTCTACATCAACACCTGCTGCTCTATTTTGTACTTCAATATTAAGGGACTGCTTCTTTCCTTAAACTTCATACATCAACCTTTTCTAGCTTCAAACTCTTCTGTAGCTACTTTACTTCTCTCAGCCTTCATAGAAATAAACAGAGTCTCACTCCAGATGAGGTTTTGGTATTAGGGAATGTTGTGGCTGGTTTGATCTTCTATCCAGATCACTAGAAGTTTCTCCACATCAGCAATAAGGCTGTCTTCTTTCTTATTATTTGTGTTCATTGGTTGGCTAACTGGTACGAGGGGCCTAGCTTTCAGTCTATCTTGGCTTTTGACATGCCTTCCTCAGGAAGCTTAATGAGTTTTAGCTTTTGACTTAAAGTGAGATATATGGATGAGATATATGGATAAGGAATGCTCATTCGCTGCTGCTGAGAATACAAAGTGGTACAGGCACTGTGGAAAACAGTTTGGCAATTTCTTACATAATATAAAATATTCTCACCATATAATCCAGCAATCACATTCCTTGATATTTACCTATAGGTGTTACTACCTTAGGTCTACACAAAATCCTGTGAAAGGATGTTAATAGGCGGTTTATGTGTACTTGCCAAAACTTGAAAGCAAACACAGATGTCCTTGAGAAGGTAGATGGATTAATAACATGAATTGAAAGACACAGAGAAAATGTAAATGCATATTGCTAAATAAGAGAAGTCATCTGAGAAGGTTATTTACTCTATGATTCTAACTATATGATATTCTGGAAAAGGCAAAACTATAGAGATGCTAAAAAAGATCGGTGCTTACCAAGAGTGGGGGATTGTGGGGTAAAAATGAAAAGACAGAGAGTCCAGAGAACTTTAAGGGAAGTGAAACTACTCTGTATGATACCATAATGATGGATACACGACATCGCACATTTATCTGAACACATAAAATAGACACCACCAAGAATGACTGCAATGTAAATTATGTAAATTAATGTAAATTATGAACTTAGAGTGATTCTGGTGTGTCAATGTAGCTTCATCAATCCTAACAAGCACACCACTCTGGTGGAGGATGCTGATAACGCGTGAGCTCTGTATGTCTGGGGCAAATGGTATATGGGAAGTATGTCCTTTTCAATTTTGCTATAAACCTAAAACATCTCCAAAAATAAAGTCTTTAAATATGAATAAATAACAAATTTTTAAATGAACTATTCTTATCAATAGGATTAGATAATATCTATATCCATTTCTTTAGCTTCTATGAATGCATTAGGATATAATGACATAGCATGAATTTATTCCTTCCACTTGTCCAATTTCCAGATACTTCTATATATGCATTAATCATAATAGTACTTTTACATAGAAACATTATTATTTCTGTAGATCATTTTTAATAGTATGCTATGAAATGAATTAGTCACACAAAGTCATGCTATATAAGCTTATTCTTTTGTTTTTCTTATAACAATTTCTTTATATGATGCAGATTATAAGCAAAGATGGGAAACTGCTGGTAACACCAAAGTTGCTAAATTGGGCCCCAAGAAGTGAAATGTTGTCACAGTATTTTGGGATCAAATTAAACATTGACTGTTCTCTTGTTTTCTTTTAAGCAACTTAGAAGACCTAAAAAGACCTTCATGTGTGTTTTTTTTCCCCTAAAATCCATTTCTTGTTATTTCTTCCACAAGATAAGATTAGAGATAGGCACCACTTTTCAGGCAGCCATGTCCCCACATCAATGTTTTTTTTTAAAAAGGATAAATAAATGTAAATAAATAAGGGAACTATAATAAAGTAGTAATAAAAGAAGCATGCTAACTTCAAAGAAGTTGTTAAATTCCTTTTGTAACTTTGCAACTTTAATACTCTGTCCATAAATATACTTCTATTTCTTAATACCGGGCCAGTATATATTTTAAGGATATGCTTATCCTCAGAAAACAAAACAAAACAAAACAAAAAAACAAATAATATGCCAGGAGAAATAAATAGCCCAAATTGCTAGAGGATAGGATGTCTAAACATATAGTCAATTCAAATAAAAATTCTTCCAAAATGTGGCAAGGCAGCCACTGTCATTTCTCTCACTGACTGCCAAACTAATCATTTATAGCAGATCAAGATGGTCAAAATAGACCCTTATCATAGGTTTTGAATTCCATTCCCGGGACATTTGCCATGCTCCAGAATTACTAGCAGTGTAAACCAACATAAAAAAACAGCAATGCCAGGAAATGCCTGAAACCATGGATAATACAAAACTCTATAAGTACTACATTTTGTTTTGTTTTATTTTCCTATACAAACATACCTATGGTAATGCTTACTTTATAATTTAAGCACAGGAAGAGATTAACAACAATACTAATTGAACAGAACTATTATAACAATATACTGTAATAAAAGTTATGTGAATGTGGTTTCTCACTGAAAATATAAAAAGAAAAAGAAAACAGCAATACAATGTTTAAAAAAAAAGAAATTAATCTTCAAAGTCAAAACTTCGTTTTATTTTCTAAAGGACAAATCACTGCTTCTGATTTTAAGCTTGAGGCTGTCTGATTACTCATGGACCCTGGCACTTCCTCCTCAGTTTCTAGAAGTTATTTGTCACTGAATTCACTTTGACAGTTGGGCTAAATATCCTCATGGCCTTGTTAAAACACCAGAGAGTATAACATGCTGACCTGGAGATTTCTGGGGCAATGCTACTCTACTCCTTAATTGAAAAATACACTGTTTTTTATTCCATTTAGCGGAGAACTAAACAATCAGAAATCAGTGATTACAGGCAATTTACACTGATGAGCTCTCAGAAGGGATCTTGGTATCAGCCTGTGAAGCTACAATCCTTTCATATGATTGGATGGCAGAAATAACATGGATTTCAGGGAGAAACTAGGAGTGGTCATTTCCTAAATGACTGGTGCTCTTCTGGTTACTTCTCACTTGGAATAGAGATTTCTGTTTCACATTTTCCAAGTTGTAAGAAAATATAAGCCAAGATTTAGCCTGCCCATAACTGGGGATCAGACACATTAATTTACCCTTTTTAAGATTATCTCACATAGAGGATTAAACTTTCTCTGCATTTAATTTTATTGAGGTTTTCTTAATGAAGGGAAGAAGCAAGGAAGGAAAGGAAAAAAGGAAGAAGAAAAGAGATCAGTTAGATATTACTGACATTTTATAAGAAATGGTAAAAAGGATAATGAATTAGGATCATGTCAATTAACAATGGGAAAAGAGCTAGATTTTTATAAAATTTACAAATAAATAGTTGACCTAATTAAGGCAATAATTTTATATGTAATATAAGACAGGTAACGCTCAAAATCCCTTGAGATTTATAAATGAAGACTGAGATGATTTTAATAAAATATAAAAGTATAAAAGGAAGCAATTTTCAGTAAAAGTGAAGAAATTCATTTTACACAAGTTGTCACATCTTAAAAAAGGAGCATAGGAAATAGAGTTTACTTTATTCTAAATTGTTCTGTCCTTGTCTTTTTCCTTTAGTGCTGATACCCAGAAATTTTATCTCATCAGCTAGTTTTACAGACTTAACAAGATAATATTCAAAAAAGACTACGAAAAGATTGAATAGTAAGTAATGTTTGTTTGTATACATTTCATGATTCTTGCCTTTCTAGAAGTTACTCATTTGTTAGGCTGCTGAATATGATATTCCTTTTTTTTTTTTTTTTAATAGTCTTAGGACAAAGCAGATTCTTCCCTTCTAGTAAGTGGAGTTTGTGACACTCTACATACCACTATTTTATCACTGAAATAAATTTTTATTTAGTAAATGGCAATTGCTTTTTGTTGCTATTCTATGTTTCAGTTGAAAATTTCATTTTAGGGCACCTGGGTAGCTCAGTTGGCTAAGTATCTGCCTTAGACTCAGATCAGGATCTCAGAGTCCTGGAACTGAGCCAAATGTTGGGCTCCTGGCTCAGTGGGGAGTCTGTTCCTCCCTCTTTTTGCCCCTCCCTATTGTTTGCATGCATGCTTTCTCTCAAATAAATAAGTGAAATTTAAAAAATAAAATAAAATAAAAATTTTATTTTAAATATTATTGCAGGGCACTGCTCTTTATTTCATAAATTTAATACAAATATTGAATCTATGACATTTCTCATGATCAAATATGGCAATGAAATTAGGATTTTAGGATTTTTTTCAGCTTTATTGCACTATAATTGATAAACTGCATATACTTTCAATGTACAATGTAGCAAATTTCACAAACATAATATAGCATTATTAATTATAGTCATCACGCTGTACATTTCATGCCCAGAATGAATTCTTTTTATAACTGAAGGCTTGTACACTTTGATCAGCATCTCCTCACCTATTCTACCCCATAATCCTGGTAAATAACATTCTACTCTGTATTCTATGAATTCAACTTTTTAAAAAATTCTATATATGAATGATACATAGTTTTGTCTTTCTCCATCTGGCAAATTTCACATAGCTTAATGCTCTCTGGGTTCACTGAATTGTTGCTGCAAATGGCAGGATTTCCTTCTTTCTCATAACTGCGTAACATTCTATATATATATACATACATATATATATTCTAAATATATATCACATATTTTTTACCCATTTATCTGTCAACACACACTGCAATGAGCATGGGAATGGAGACATCTCTTCAAGACAGTGATTCCCATTCCTTTGGATATATACCTAAAAGTAGGATTTCTGTATCATATGGTAACCATATTTCTAATTATTTGAAGAATTTATAGTCTGTTATCCATATGGCCACCCTAATTTACATCCCCACCAACAGTGTACAAGGGTTTATCCTCACATCCTCCCTAGCCTGGGTTATCTCTTGTCTTTTTGATAGTAGACATCATAACAAGATAAGGTGATACTGCATTGTGGTTTGGATTTGTATTCCCTGATAACTAAGAATGTTGACCAACTTTTCTTTTACTTGTTGGCCATTTGAATAATATAGCTTTGTAATATACTTAGAAATCAGCAAGTGTGAAACATCCAGTGTTGCTTCTTGCTCAAGATTGCTTTGACTATTCCTGCAGTGTTGGGCAGCTCTCTGCATATATTCACTAGGTATCTGCAAAGGCTTGCCCTCACTGCCCTGGGATCATGCACAGAGGGTTGGAGATGTGTGTGGGTGAAATATGCAGAGCCCTTGGGGTACCCATGGACCAGGTGAGGGGAACTGCCAGTGAGATATCCCCAATGACCTGGGGATTTTTTTTTGTTGTTGTTGTTAAGATTTGTTTATTTGGCGGGAGCAGAGGGTGGCGGGAGGGTGGGGGACACACAAAGGGAGAGGGAGAGAAAACCCAAGCAGATTCTGTACTGAGCATGGAGCCCAACATGAATCTCTTGACCCTAAATTGCTACCTGAGCTGAAATCAAGAGTCAGACACTTAACCAACTCTACCAATCCAGGCGCCCCGTGGGTGTTCTTACTAATGGAGTCTGTGAACCTTTTAGAATTTACATGTCCTAGATGCCCTCCAAGAGCACAGGCTACTGTTCTTCCAGCCCTTCCTTATTCCCTATCTTCCAGAACCTCAATATTCTACATGGGATGAGACAGAAGTAGGCCTTGTGGTAGCATTCTGCAGAGCTGAGGAAGTAGGAAGCTCACACACACACCCCTCATTTTTGTCCATGAGAAAAATGGATGCGGTGTCTCTTGGCACTGAGCTATGCCACCTGGGAGGGGTGATGAGGGTAAAGTGAAACTGTCCTTCTACCTTCTTAAATTTACGGCCAGCCTCAGATTTTTGTTTTTCTCCAATAATGTGTTGGAACTTCTCTGTGACTTCCTGACTTCCAAAAAGGCACTCTTGTCAATGGGTGGTTGTCAAAATTGGTGTTCTTTGGGGGGAAGATGGGGAAAAAAAAAACCCTCCTATTCTGACATTTTGCTGTTGTCCCTCTTTAATGATGAATTATGATGTCCTATAAAAATAGTAATTTTTATTTATTTAGAAATAAATGGGGAAAGACGGACTTTACAAGTTCATGTAATAAGACTTAGAAGAGTCCAATAAAATTCAACAGAGTGCAGTGAACTATAAAAATCACCTATTTATACTCAGTGAATCTGGTATTTTCAAAGATTTGTCTGTATATTTCTCCTCATACATTTGTAAGTAACAGATTATCATCATTGTCTAGACATTTCTAATGTTTCCAACTTTTCATGGATATTTGTTATCTTCCCAAAGTATACACTGATTTTTGTGTAGTTTTTTTCTCTCACTCTCATGGCCTTTCTCCTTTACTCCATACCCTCTAGGTCTCAGTCATAAACTCTGTTTATATAGATTTAAAGCATAAATCAGTTTGCATTGGAGGACGATTAATGACTAGTGATTTCAAAGAGAAAAAGAGATAACAGACATTTCAAATGAATTTCTAAAAATATATCTTTCTAAAAATGGACCAAAGAAGAGAGATTAGGTCTATTATCATAAGTAGACTAGGAGCCATAAATATAGAATACAAGTAAAAATTTAAAGCAAAATTACTACGTTTTATCTTCTTCACCCTCACCTCTAGAATCATCATGACATTTCTTAAGTTCTTATTTAATATTTGCTGTATTTAAAGAAAAAAATGCTACTCTGAAAGACACAGCAATGATGCTGTAAGATAGTTATTCAAGGCTACCCAATCACATCTGCAGCTTGCAAATGAAAAACAAATATGCTGCTGGCCCATTAGGAAACCATGGAACTTTGACAAAACCAACAAGTAAGAAAAAGCAAACTGGAATGTGAAGACTCTGTGTTAGTGGGGCTGCTTGAGCATCACAAAAGTCTGTCGACCCATGATGGGACCTGTTGCAAGACTGCTTGCTACAGAGCCTGCAGATGAGATCCTGGAAGACTGGCAGATGTTGGCAAAACACAATTACTTTTTTACTCTGATGCTCCTGCAAAAGTGTTTCCTCTTAGGAGATGCAGAGAAAGGACTCTGACAAGTTCAGGTTTCTGATAACTTTCAGATGACATCACTAAAGTGGGTAAGAATTTATAAAACTCTAACAGAGACCCTGATGGATTCATAAAACTGCTAACCATAGATCAAGATCAACAAGAACTAATTAGATGGGACTGAATGAATTCATGCGGATGTCTTTTTGTTCAAAAAACTGCTGGTTTTTTTTTTTTTTTTTTTTTAATGCTTTGCATTTCCAGATGTAAGGAAACATTTTTCTCTGTTCTACAACCTGTAGCGATTTGGTAAGCTATCCCATTATAACTAGATTTTAAACAATTACATTTTCTCCCTACCTGATCTTTTCAGTTTGGAAACTTGAGCAGAATATTCTTATTCCCACAGTTATTTGCATTAAGTTCAATAAAGATATGATCTCTTTGTAACAGAACACAACTGGAAGCACTGCTGATAGTTCCAAGGTTTTGACTAGAATATCATGCTTGTGAGTAACGTGCACAGAATCAAATATGACCAGTTTTAAGGAACTAAGGTTGACTTTATGCAAACAATAAAGCCCCTTGGAAATATTTCCTGGTAATTGCTTATACTGTTCCCATCAGCTTTGTCTAATGAATAAAGAAAGTCACTTCCTAGCAGGTACAAGAAACTAAGAATATTTTAGCAACTTTGAAAAGAGGAAAATTTACCCAAGTCTATAGGTCTTACAGACAAATTCTGATGGGGAGTCTTTGGCTTCGCTTCAGAAGACTCAAGGGGTTTTTAAATGTCCAATGTGAGATTCCTTATAAAAAGTTCCATCAAAGCAGACTTAAAATGAACCTGTAAGGTTGATCCCTGTTCTTGCTGCACTTATGTAAATAATCATGTGAAGTTTAATGAAACTAGACTTATCTTATCAAATTATTCTTATTATGATGACCTCTGGTAGAAATGAGGGTGATCATAGAGAAGAAAAATTATGCTTCAGTAGAAAATACAGTACACCTTTGTGGATATATAAAAAAAAAGTTAGTTATTCAAATCCTTACCACAAATCTACTTCTTTTATGATGTTTCTGATTTCAGCAAATAGCAATGTGATCCTTTCCATTATTCAGGTCAAAACATAAGTTATTCTTTTTTTTTTTTTTTAAAGATTTTATTTATTTATTTGACAGGCAGAGATCACAAGTAGGCAGAGAGGCAGGCAGAGACCCTGACACGGGGCTCAATTCCAGGACCCCGGGATCATGACCTGAGCCAAAGGCAGAGGCTTTATCCCACTGAGCCAACCAGGTACCCCAAAACTTAAGTTACTCTTAAGTAATGAGAGACTATCTTTTTTTTAAACATTCCAATTTGTCAGAAATTATTCTTTGCTATAAATTCTAAATATTTCTCTTCAATTTCACTGCAACCATCATTACTTCAAAATTTAATAATGTCCAAGTGCCATAAATTAATTATACAAAAATATGTACAGTAAGAGATAGACTTTAAAAGACGAATGGATGTATGGATGGATGGCTATATCACCATCAGTACAGATATACTGATCTAGCTATCTATCCATGTATCTATCCATCTCTCCCCCAGGTAATTCTAATTGACAAGAAAAGTTAAAAACCACTATATTAGATCTTTTGTACTTGGCCTCTGATCTCATGTCCAAACAATTATCCTTCCATCAACTTTTTGCTCTCACTACATTGGCCTTCATGGATTTCACACTAGTTTTGATGTTATTATCAAGGAGATTATTTTCTATTTCTTTTTTCAGACATTTTAACATATAGAAATGCAACTGATTTTTGTATTCTGTAACTTTACTGAATTCATTTCTTAGCTCTAGCGTTTTTTTATTATGTCTTTATGTTTACCATTAAAAAATCATGGGGCACCTGGATGGCTCAGTCAGTTAAGCATATGACTCTAGGTTTTGGCTTTGGTCATGATCTCAGGGTCATGAGATCAAGTCCTGAGCTGGGATCTGCTTGAGATTCTCTCCCTCTCCCTCTGACCCACGCCCCTGCTCACACAGTTTCTCTCTCTCTCTATGCTCACAAATAAACAAATGAATAAATAAAATCTTTTAAAAAATAATGCTATATGCAATCAAAGATAATTTTATTTATTCCTTTCCTAGTTGGATGACTTTCATTTATTTTTCTTGTCTAATGCTATGGCTAGGATTTTTCATACTATTATGAAAAGAAGTGGCACTAGTGGGCACTCTTGTCTTGTTCCTGACTTAACAGGAAAGACTTTCAACTTTTCACCCACCCAAGCTGTGGGTTTGTTATAAATGTCCTTCATTGTGTTGAGTTATATTCCTTCTATGCCAAATATGTTGACAGCTTTTATCATAAAAGAATATTGAAGTTTCTCAAATGATTTTTATGCATCTATTGGGATGACTGTATGATTTTTATCCTTTTATTGATGGTCTATCGTGTTTTTTGATTTGCATATGTTGAACTATCCTTGCATCCCAGGGATAAATCCCACTTGATCACAGTGTATGATCCCCTTAATGTGCTGAGAATTTTTATATCTATATTCATCAGGAATATTGGTCTGTAGTTTCCTTTTCTCGTAATGTCTTTGTCTGGTTTTGGTTTGTCATTGGCAACTGAAATATAAAAATAGAGTTTTGAAACTCATTATTTAAACACAATCTACATGTTTTCTGAAAAGTACTGAAGTACTGTTCCTTGATTTTTGTAATAAAAAAGCATGATCTTCACAAAGCTACATCATGGAACACAAAGAATTATATGTCATTACTTTATCCTTGATAAAAGCAACACATTCAAACATAAATATTGGTGAAGGCATGTTACAAAATCTATTCAGAAAACTACATTAAGAAATGAATCACATCCTTTTTCTTTTTCACTTTGAAAAGTAAGTGTTTCCTGGACAACTTTAAGTTCTGATCAGAAATGATAGAAGATGGCACTCTAGGAACAATGGATTCTGTTATGTTTGAATATAAAGTTTAAAGAATCCAACTCACATTCCTCACATTCATTTATTTTAACGATTTGCATCTTACATTCACCTGTAAGATGGAGATTAAAATTGATTCTCGTATCTGTGAAAAAATCTACATATGTAGTCCTGACAGATAGAATATGGACTCTCTTTTAGTATAGAATATTCTATCACTTTCTATTTACCTACTTCCTCAAAATTATTAATAAAGACTTAAGAGAGGAAAATTGGGAATTAAATTTGGTTTGGGGGTATTGGATAAAAATGGGTAAATAGAAAAATTATTTTGTTTTCAAATAAGGGGAAAACATAGTTTCTAAGAATGTTCATTAAAATTTCATTTTATTTTTTTAAATATTTTATTTATTTATTTGAGAGACTGAGATCACAAGTAGGCAGAGAAGCAGGCAGAGAGAGTGAAGGAAGCAGGCTTCCCGCTGAGCAGAGAGCCCGACACGGGGCTCTATCCCAAGACCCTGGGATCATGACTTGAGCTGAAGGCAGAGGCTTTAACCCACTGAGACACTCAAGTGCCCCAAAATTTTGTTTTTTGATTTAACAGACACTATGTATTTGTGAAAATGGGGAAAAATATGTAAGTTTCCATTTTCAAAAACAGAAAACACAAGTAGGTTTTTGAATTTCAAAAATATTGTTTGTTCCACATTTACAAAAAAAAATTATAGTCTAAATTTAGAATAAAAATTTTATAGCTTTAAACACACACCATTTTAATTTTTCCACCTTCTGAAAGTGCCATTAGTTCTTATATATTTATTTTGTCTTTGACTCCAACTACAGTGACTATATCTCGAAGAAACTCCTTATTAAGAGGCAAGTTCTCTGTATGATGTGTTACCACATATGAGCATAAACTCATCAAAGAAAGTGTCACAATAACAGATTCTATGGTTTCAAACAGCATTATTATTGAGTTTTCACTTAAGATTTCAGTGTCTGTGGAGGCATCTTGGTACTACTCAGAATTCTGATAACAGATCAAATCAAAGCTCCACAAGTAAATCAAAGTGAAAATTGGTATAAATTAAGTTGTGCTCTATATCAAAGATGACACAGATTAGTGTTTATCCAAAATTTAAATCTGATTTTCCACAAAATAATAGGAAACTTAAATAATTTCCCAGAAAAGTGCATCAGAACCCAGAGCAGCTTACTAAAAACTAGAACTTTACTGGTTGCTTTGTATTGTATCTTTTGGCACAGTTGCCAAACTGTGGAAAGAGGCAAGAAGCCCTTCGATGGACGAATAGATAAAGATATGGTCCATGTATATAATGGAGTATGATGCCTCCATCAAAAAGGATGGATACCCAACTTTTGTATCAACATGGACTGGACTAGAGATTACGCTGAGTGAAATAAGTCAAGCAGAGAGAATCAATTATCGTATGGTTTCACTTACTTGTGGAGCATAAGCAGTAACACAGAGAACATTGGGTGAAGGACAGGAGAAGTGAGTTGGGGGAAATTGGAGAGGGAGATGAACCATGAGAGACTGTGGACCCTGAGAAACAAACTGAGGGCTTGGAGGGGAGACGGGTCAGGGGTTGAGAGAGCCTGGTGGTGGGTATTAAGGAGGGCATGTATTGCATGGAACACTGGATGGGTGCATAAAGAATGAATCTTGGAACACTGAGAAAATAAAAGAAAAGAAAAGAAAAAAGAAAATAATTGAAAAGGCCAAGTAAAGGACAACTCTAGGATGCCCTCCATCCTTGGGAGCTTTGGACTATCACTAGGCTATTGCTCAAGCAACCTTGCTTTGCTGCCCACCAAGAATGAATGAATGAAGGAATGAAAGAAAGAAACAAACAAGGAAATAAATAGGCAATGAAGAATCTATGAATAAAAATATAAATTCTAGTGGAAGAAAAGCATGTAATAAAGTTCTAGATATCCTACTTCCACCTTATGAATAAAGATTTAAAAATTAAACTACAAAATAAATTAATAAAATTTGTGAATTTTATATTACAAATGATGCATCTTTTAAAAGTAAAATTAATGCTCTAAGAAGACATTCTAACATTTATCCTTGTCTTTTTGGCTCTCCTGACATATTATTGTGTAACTAAACGAAACAACAATAAAACCTAGTTTGATAAGCAAGTGAATTTGCAAGAAGTTATGACATCATACCAATGTTTTACAGCAACCCTATCAAAACCACAACTTTGTTGGCAGTGTGGTAGCATGAAAACACTTCGGGTTTCCTAATAAAATGAAATATTCACATTTCTCTTAAGATGGGAAAGGAATTTTACTAAGTATAGTACCTGTTTTACCTGTTAAATCTTCAGAAAATATCTTTAACTTAACTATGATTATTATCTTCATTTTTCAGATGGGAAAACTGAGAAACAATATCCAAAAGGAACAGGTGAGCAAAAGAACATGAATGTGAAGCTTGGGAATTCCCCTCAAAAATCTGTGTTCTCCAATCTATGACAGGCTGCTCTTATGAGAGCTGTCATATTATAACCCTGACATTTTATCTTAGTCTGTTCAGAATGTAATACCAAAACACCTTACCCTGGGTCAACTATCAACAACAGCAACTTGCTTCTCACAAGTCTGGAGGGTGAAAGTCTATCATCAGGGTGTCAGCATGGTTTGGTTCTGGTGAAGGCACTCTTTGAGTTGAAGACAGCCAGTTCCTCATTGTGTCCTCATATTAGTGAAGAGATAAGGGAGCTCTCTTAAGTCTCTTTTATAGGGACACTAATGCCACTTAGAGTGCTCAACCCAAGTGACCTAAGCACTTCTCAAAAGCCTCGCATCTCTAGTACCACCATTTTGGGAGTTAGAATTTCACATATGAATTTGGGGAGTGCACAAATATTCAAACCAAAGCACATTTTTTAGTAAGTCACATGGAATTTTTTATCATTATCCATTTCCTGATCTATAAAATAGGGCAATAAAGACCATGTTTCAGTCCTATTGAGAGAATTCTTGTATGTGTGTATAAGAAGACCAATATTAGTAGATTATTAAAGTCTGTATGGGAGTTACATGTTGTTATTATTATATTTTTGTCTTAGATTATACGGTTAGCATTTTTTTAATGTTTTATTTATTATAAACATATATTTTTATCCCCAGGGGTACAGGTCTGTGAATCGCCAGGTTTACACATTTCACAGCACTCACCAAAGCACATACCCTCCCCAATTTCCATAACCCCACCCCCGTTCTCCAAACCCCACTCCCCCCAGCAACCCTCAGTGGTTTTTCTGAGATTAAAAGTCACATATGGTGTGTATCCCTCCCAATCCCATCTTGTTTCATTGATTCTTCTCCTACCCACTTAAGCACCCATGTTGCATCAACACTTCCTCATATCAGGGAGACCATATGATAATTGTCTTTCTCCGCTTGACTTATTTCGCTAAGCATGATACGCTCTAGTTCAATCCATGTTGTCGAAAATGGCAAAATTTCATTTCTTTTGATGGCTGCATAGTATTCCATTCTGTATATATACCACCTCTTCTTTATCCATTCATCTGTTGATGGACATCTAGGTTCATTCCATAGTTTGGCTATTGTGGACATTGCTGCTATAAACATTTGGGTGCACGTGCCCCTTTGGATCACTACGTTTGTATCTTTAGGGTAAATACCCAATAGTGCAATTGCTGGGTCATAGGGCAGTTCTATTTTCAACATTTTGAGGAACCTTCATGCTGTTTTCCAGAGTGGTTGAACCAGCTTGCATTCCCACCAACAGTGTAGCAGGGTTCCCCTTTCTCTGCATCCTCGCCAGCATCTGTCATTTCCTGACTTGTTTATTTTAGCCATTCTGACTGGTGTGAGGTGATATCTCATTGTGGTTTTGATTTGTATTTCCCTGATGCCGAGTGATATGGAGCACTTTTTCATGTGTCTGTTGGCCATCTGGATGTCTTCTTTGCAGAAATGTCTGTTCATGTCCTCTGCCCATTTCTTGATTGGATTATTTGTTCTTTGGGTGTTGAGTTTGCTAAGTTCTTTATAGATTTTGGACACTAGTCCTTTATCTGATATGTCGTTTGCAAATATCTTCTCCCATTCTGTCAGCTGTCTTTTGATTTTGTTAACTGTTTCCTTTGCTGTGCAAAAGCTTTTGACCTTGATGAAATCCCAATAGTTCATTTTTGCCCTTGCTTCCCTTGCCTTTGGCGATGTTCCTAGGAAGATGTTGCTGCGGCTGAGATCGAAGAGGTTGCTCCCTTTGTTCTCCTTAAGGATTTTGATGGATTCCTTTCTCACATTGAGGTCCTTCATCCATTTTGAGTCTATTTTCATGTGTGGTATAAGGAAATGGTCCAATATCATTTTTCTGCATATGGCTGTCCAATTTTCCCAACAACATTTATTAAAGAGGCTGTCTTTTTTCCATTGGACATTCTTTCCTGCTTTGTCGAAGATTAGTTGACCATAGAGTTGAGGGTCTATTTCAGGGCTCTCTATTCTGTTCCATTGATCTATGTGTCTGTTTTTGTGCCAGTACCATGCTGTCTTGATGATGACAGATTTGAAGTCTGGAATAGTGATGCCACCAACTTTGGCTTTCTTTTTCAATATCCCTTTGGCTATTCGAGGTCTTTTCTGGTTCCATATAAATTTTAGAATTATTTGTTTCATTTATTTGAAAAAGATGGATGGTACTTTGATAGGAATTGCCTTAAATGTGTAGATTGCTTTAGGTAGCATAGACATTTACACAATATTTATTCTTCCAATCCAGGAGCATGGAACATTTTTCCATTTCTTTGTGTCTTCCTCAATTCCTTTCATGAGTACTTTATAGTTTTCTGAGTATAGATTCTGTGCCTCTTTGGTTAGGTTTATTCCTAGGTATCTTATGGTTTGGGGTGCAATTGTAAATGGGATTGACTCCTTAATTTCTCTATCTTCTGTCTTGGTGTTGGTGTAGAGAAATGCAACTGATTTCTGGGCATTGATTTTATATCCTGACACTATACTGAATTCCTGTACAAGTTCTAGCAGTTTTGGAGTGGAGTCTTTTGGGTTTTCCACATAGAGTATCATATCATCTGCAAAGAGTGATAATTGGACTTCTTCTTTGCCGATTTGGATGCCTTTAATTTCCTTTTGTTGTCTGATTTCTGAGGCTAGGACCTCTAGTACTATGTTGAATAGCAGTGGTGATAATGGACATCCCTGCCATGTTCCTGACTTTAGCAGAAAAGCTTTCAGTTTTTCTCCATTGAGAATGATATTTGCGGTGGGTCTTTCATAGATGGCTTTGATGATATTGAGGTATGTGCCCTCTATCCCTACACTTTGAACAGTTTTGATCAGGAAGGGATGCTATACTTTGTCAAATGCTTTTTCAGCATCTATTGAGAGTATCATATGGTTCTTGTTCTTTCTTTTATTGATGTGTTGTATCACATTGACTGATTTACGGATGTTGAACCAACCTTGCACCCCTGGAATAAATCCCACTTTGTCGTGGTGAATAATCCTTTTAATGTACTGTTGAATCCTATTGGCTAGTATTTTGGTGAGAATTTTCGCATATGTGTTCATCAAGGATATTGGTCTATAGATCTCTTTTTTGATGGGATCCTTGTCTGGTTTTGGGATCAAGGTGATGCTGGTCTCATAAAATGAGTTTGGAAGTTTTCCTTCCATTTCTATTTTTTGGAACAGTTTCAGGAGAATAGGAATTAGTTCTTCTTTAAATGTTTGCTAGAATTCTCCTGGGACGCCGTCTGGCCCTGGGCTTTTGTTTGTTTGGAGATTTTTAATGACTGTTTCAATCTCCTTACTGGTTATGGGTCTGTTCAGGCTTTCTATTTCTTCCTGGTTCAGTTGTGGTGGTTTATATGTTTCTAGGAATGCATCCATTTCTTCCAGATTGTCAAATTTGTTGGCATACAGTTGCTCATAGTATGTTCTTATAATAGTTTGTATTTCTTTGGTATTAGTTGTGATTTCTCCTCTTTCATTCATGATTTTATTTATTTGGGTCCTTTCTCTTTTCTTTTTGATAAGTCTGGCCAGGGGGTTATCAATCTTATTAATTCTTTCAAAGAGCCAGCTCCTAGTTTCGTTGATTTGCTCTATTGTTTTTTTGGTTTCTATTTCATTGATTTCTGCTCTGATCTTTATGATTTCTCTTCTCCTGCTGGGCTTAGGGTTTCTTTCTTGTTCTTCCTCCAGCTCCTTTAGGTGTAGGGTTAGGTTGTGTACCTGAGACCTTTCTTGTTTCTTGAGAAAGGCTTGTACCGCTATATATTTTCCTCTCAGGACTGCCTTTGTTGTGTCCCACAGATTTTGACCGTTGTATTTTCATTATCATTTGTTTCCATGATTTTTTTCAATTCTTCGTTAATTTCCCAGTTGACCCATTCATTCTTTAGAAGGATGCTGTTTAGTCTCCATGTATTTGGGTTCTTTCCAAACTTCCTCTTGTGGTTGAGTTCTAGCTTCAGAGCATTGTGGTCTGAAAATATGCAGGGAATGTCCCAATCTTTTGATACTGGTTGAGTCCTGATTTAGGACCGAGGATGTGATCTATTCTGGAGAATGATCCATGTGTACTAGAGAAGAATGTGTATTCTGTTGCTTTGGGATGAAATGTTCTGAATAGATATGTGATGTCCATCTGGTCCAGTGTGTCGTTTAAGGCCTTTATTTCCTTGTTGATCTTTTGCTTGGATGATCTGTCCATTTCAGTGAGGGGAGTGTTAAAGTCCCCTACTATTATTGTATTATTGTTGATGTGTTTCTTTGATTTTGTTATTAATTGGTTTATATAGTTGGCTGCTCCCACGTTGGGGGCATAGATATTTAAAATTGATATAAAGATTGCCACTCCTGCTTTCTTCTGATGTCCATTAGCATGGTAAATTCTTTTCCACCCCCTCACTTTAAATCTAGAGGTGTCTTTGGGCTTAAAATGAGTTTCTTGGAGGCAACATATAGATGGGTTTTGTTTTTTTATCCATTCTGATACCCAGTGTCTTTTGATTGGGGCATTTAGCCCATTAACATTCAGGGTAACATTGAGAGATTTGAATTTAGTGTCATTGTATTGCCTGTAAGGTGACTGTTACTGTATATGGTCTCTGTTCCTTTCTGATCTACCACTTGTAGGCTTTCTCTTTGCTTAGAGGACCCCTTTCAATATTTCCTTTAGAGCTGGTTTGGTGTTTGCAAATTCTTTCAGTTTTTGTTTGTCCTGGAAGCTTTTAATCTCTCCTTCTATTTTCAATGATAGCCTAGCTGGATATAGTATTCTTGGCTGCATGTTTTTCTCATTTAGTGCTCTAATAATATCATGCCAGCTCTTTCTGGCCTGCCAGGTCTCTGTGGATAAGTCAGCTGCCAATCTCATATTTTTACCATTGTATGTTACAGACTTCTTTTCCCAGGCTGCTTTCAGGATTTTCTCTTTGTCACTGAGACCTGTAAATTTTACTATTAGGTGACGGGCTGTGGGCCTATTCTTATTGATTTTGACGGGCATTCTCTGAACCTCTTGAATTTTGATGCTCATTCCCTTTGCCATATTGGGGAATTCTCCCCAATAATTCTCTCCAGAATACCTTCTGCTCCCCTCTCTCTTTCTTCTTCTTCTGGAATCCCAATTATTCTAATGTTGTTTCATCTTATGGCGTCACTTATCTCTCAAATTCTCCCCTCGTGGTCCAGTACCTGTTTGTCCCTCTTTTGCTCAGCTTCTTTATTCTCTGTCATTTGGTCTTCTATATCACTGATTCTTTCTTCTGCCTCATTTATCCTAGCAGTGAGAGCCTCCATTTTTGATTGCACCTCATTAATAGCTTTTTTAATTTCAACTTGGTTAGATTTTAGTTCTTTTATTTCTCCAGAAAGGGCTTTTATATCTCCCGAGAGGGTTTCTCTAATATCTTCCATGCCTTTTTCGAGCCCGGCTAGAACCTTGAGAATTGTCATTCTGAACTCTAGATGTGACATATTACCAATGTCTGTATTGATTAGGTCCCTAGCCTTCGGCACTGCCTCTTGTTCTTTTTTTGTGGTGAATTTTTCCGCCTCGTCATTTTGTCCAGATAAGAGTATATGAAGGAGCAAGTAAAATACTAAAAGGGTGGCAACAACCCCAGAAAGATATGCTTTAACCAAATCAGAAGATATCCCAAATCATGAGGGGGGATAAAGGGGATAAAAAGAGGTTCAAAAAGAAAGAAAGAAAAAAAAGGAAAAGAAATAAAAGAAAAGAATAAAAAAAAAAGAAAACGAATAAAGAAAAATATAAAAAAGAAAAAATATATATATTAGATAATCTTTCAGAAAGTGGTTGTTTTTCTGTTTCCAGAATTGCTGTCTTCTTCTCTTCGATATGCCGATGGATTTGCAGGTGTTTGCAATTTTTAGATAAGCTATCTAGCTGATCTCCTGTTAGCTGATGTAGTCTCAGCCTGCTACTTCTACGCCATCTTGACTCCTCCCCCCTGCTAGCATTTTTTTAAATAAAGAAACAATTAACTGCTAATTCCCATATTTAAATTAGTATCCATTCTTATTATGCTTCCTTCTCTCAAGTTTCAAGAAAACCTTATGGCTCAACTGTTTAAATTTCAAATGTTTTAACTTGTCAGACTAATAAAAACACAAAATCTGACATTTCTAATAAGGCTGGAGTATAGAAATTCATACCATTATGTAGAATCATTTGTCTAAATGTCCAAACCTCTGCCCAAAGGTTTTCAAGAATACCTTTAAAATACAAATTCAAACTGATTGCCACAGCTAAAGGTTTTTGAAAAGTAACAACTGTTTAGATAAATTCTCACTTTAAGAATTTTTTTCAGGAAATACATCAAGAAAAGCAAATATTAAGTACAATTTTGCAGATAGCTACCCATCTCAAAGGACAAAGACATCTGTGTATAGGTCTGCAAAATGAGTTGATACAGCATTTTTCTTTTCAGACAATTCTGATTAAATAATGACTGAACATTATCATTGTCATCTTCTTTTACTGTGAGAGCTGATACTATAAAATTGTATCATTTTTGGTGAAAATTATACTGTATTATCTGCATCACTAAATGCTATGCTTAGTAAAATGTGAAACATTTTCTATTGTCTTTCTGTATATTTGCCTAAAAAACTAGAAACACACACTTTGCATGGTTATTCTGAATTGAAATAAAGAAGTTTCAAAATTGTCTCTTGATTGCTTTTCAACAGAGTTTTTTGTTCCCCTTCTCAACAGTACTAAATCTGTTAACTGTAAGATTCAGACAGAATTGATTTTTCTCCTTCCAGCTCCAGAGTGGCAACACTGGCTGTAATGATTTACTGCATTGGACAAATAACTTAAGTTTCTACAAACAGAAGGCATGAGATTTTATTTACTATTATTTATTAGAAATACGATGAAATAAATATACTAGCCCTTTCAATTGCCTTAGAAGTATGAAGTTATGAAACTAAGAACTACTTCATCCTTAAAACTTCCAAAGAGCCCCTTATGAGGTCAATATTACATCACAGAAGAAAGAGACAGAAAGAAGCTGAGAGAGAAGGCACAGATTTGAGAAATACATTCTGATGAGTCTTTCTGCATTCTACATCAAGCCTCAAACTGAAACCTAGGCTATCTCTGGTCTCCCAAATTAATGAGTTAATACAGTGTCTTTTAAAACAGTTTGAGTTGGCTTCACATCATGTACAACCAATAGCATAACATAAAACAGCAGATAAGTACTCTATGGTATTATTTCTCCCTGTGTAAAGAACTGACTTACTAGAAATGATCTTAGATCTTTGTTCAGTTGCTAAATATCAGAGGATTAAGGAAGTGGCTTATAAACTGAGTTACTTCACAAAAAAAAATTTTTTCCCCCCAAATTAGGTTTGAGGTCTTGTTTATTATAGAACGATCAATAGAAGATGAAAAAAGTGAGATGCTTAATTTATACTTTTGATGATTGTGAAAGATTCTGATAAGGCAAAACTGGAAAACAAAGTCTAATGGTCCCATTATGTGCTTTTGTAGATATAATAAAAATGATGTCTAGCCTTATAAGCATTAGTAGTGAAACATATTAGTAGCACTATATATCAGTTATCAGTCAGGGACAACTCTTTGCAATTTCTCCAGGGAATTCTGTGATGACAGTAAATATACCATTGCTCCAACAGATGCTTTATTCAGAATTCCAATCCCCTCTAAACATAAATAAAATTTTTCAGTAAGTTATCCTTTATTTGAGGGTCTATTGTACTAATCATACTCTTGTATGCTTTCCTGAGAAGGTAAATCCCCAGAAATTAGCAAAAGTATGAATTTTTTTTTCCACAGCAAAAGATATGGCAAGACAATTAGGTAACAGGGGCACCTGCCCACTGACCACAACCTGATGAAGTTAGCTTCATAATTTTCAACCAAGCCATCTGGCCTTTAACTCTATTGCTTTCTTGCCTAGAACTCCAGAATATACTGTAAAGTACTTGCAGGTTCTAAATTCTATAAATATAGAGTATACAAGAGCTACTCCTGTTGTCTTCAGCTGAGGTTTGTTTTGTTTTGCTTTGTTTTGTTTTAGTTTTTGAACTTACTTATTTCCTAACCATTAGAAAATTTGTGAGACTGGTTTTAAGGATTCACAGGTCTCAGTGAGCCTACATTCCTCAATGGTTCCAAAGAAACCACATGGCTATTCAGTTGTAGCATAATCTGTGACATTCACTGGCAGAAAACACCAATCCTGGGAATAAAGAACATTTTGGACACCTTCCCAAGTCATTTGTACCAGGTTGCTTGGTCATAATCTTTGTGCTTTTCCAAGGATAATTTTCTGTTTGAGTGAATGTCAGGTATAGGGCATATAAAGCAATTACTTATACCAACCACCAAGAAGATAAAAAACAAAAACCAAAGAAACTTTTTCACTGAGGCAATATTGTACAGATTCTAATATATTCAAGTTCCAAAGAAAATATATTAATCTCTTATTTCAAATGTTATTACATTAACTCTCCCATGTTTGAGGTTCAATATAAGAAAGGTGAAACTAAATTTTTACTTTAAAAGATAAGAATGCTAAGTCATGGAATAGAGACTTGATTAAATACAATGTAAACCATCTTAATCCTCATGTGTATACTGGATTCAAGTTTGTTAATATTTTCATCTTATCATTTAAGAATTACTGAGTATCCCACGTGGTTAGGGTCACGCAGCTTGTTAGCAGAAAAACCTTGATCAAATATAAGTCTACACATCCCCAAAGCTCATGCTCTCCCAGCAGCATATGGCTAGCCCAGGGAAGAAAAAAAAAAAAAAGGTTGATGTTACAAATCCAACGACAGGAAGGTATGTTCTTCCTGATACTTCTTCATATTTTGCAATAAGTTAACATGCTACATTGTAAATAGGACTGGGATTTCATTCAGAAGATTTGGGGATACAGAATTGCAGATACTCAGAATGTTATTTCAAGGAAGGTCAAGAGAATACCTTAAGTACCATGCCATTTTACCAGCTGAAATTATTGTTCAAAGATTTTTTTTTTTTTGGTCACAAAAAAATGTAGGTGTCCCTTAAATAGGATATTAGAATATAGAATAGAATATATTCTATATATAGAAATATAGAATAGAATATTAGAACAGCCTATAAAAATAGAACACAGATAAAAATTAAATCAAGTACTGATGTTTCCTTTTTTTTTTTTTAAAGATTTTCTTTATTTGAAAGAGAGTGAGCAAGGGAGAGCCCATCATAAGCAGGGGTAGGGGCAGAGAGAGAGGGAGGAACAGACTCCATGCTGATGAGGAGACTCATGTGGGGCTTGATCTCAGGCAGAGAGAGAGGGAGGAACAGACTCCATGCTGATGAGGAGACTCATGTGGGGCTTGATCTCAGGACCCTGAGATCATGACCTGAGCTGAAGGCAGATACGTGACCAGCTGAGCCAGCCAGGTGCCCCATGAACTGAAGTTTCAAAGACACCAGCTTCCTATATGGTTATAGTCATATGATCAAATATGTACGTGTGTACACACACACTCACACACATCAAATATCTAAATGCTTGTACCTACACATTTGGAAAAATTAAAATACTGTAAGTAACATAATAAAATAACTCATCTATGAAATTCAAAATGTATTGTCTATTGATGCTATTGATGTTAGTGGATTTTTTTTTCTTATTTTTTGCACTGATTGTTGGGTCAAATCCTGTTCTTTGCATAAAAATACTAGCAGGAAATTTCAAATACTAGCCAAAGGAAGTGCAACATTCATGACTATAAGCACCATCACCTGTTTCTCCACCTTCTTGTACAGTTTACAACTTACTATTTAAAGTTACTTCTTAAAATTAACTTTAAAAGTTCAGTATTAATAATTCTACTGGAGGGAGCTTATTCTACCAGTTCTAAAAATACAGTCCTATATATCATCTTTGTACTCTTACTTTTATCAGCCTTTTTTTTTTTTAAAGATTTTATTTATTTATTTGACAGAGAGAGAGCACAAGCAGGGGGAGCAACAGAGGGAGAGGGAGAAGCAGACTCCCCAGTGAGTAGGGAGCCTGAGGCAGGGCTAGATCCCTGGAGTCAGGACTCCGGGATCATGACCCAAGGCAATGGCAGACGCTTAACTGACTGAGCCACCTAGATACCCCTCACTTTTATTTGCCTTTATGCAGTCTGACATCTTCATCAATTTGACCTTTTGACTTATAAACTTCTTCTGATCATCTTTATGACTGAAATATTTTTGGAAATTCATTGTGGCAATTCAGAAATTGAGCTCTGATTGCAGGAACAGATGATGTATTCCCTTCTGATTTTATTGTGAAAAGAAAAATGACTATTTTTTGCATATGTTCAAGAAGATCCAGAAAATTACATCTAAACCAACATAATTAAAGAAAAAATATCATTCAAGATATAAAATATACTTTAAAACAGCTTTCAGTATAATAGTTGTTTAAGTTTAAACACCAAAGTAATATAAAATATAATGAAGCAACTTCCTTTTCTATCTAGTGATTGATGGGCTGACATAATTGTTTAGCAAACAAGTAACATCAACAAAATTACCCAGGCAATAATTCCAATAGTTTTTGGTTTTATGTCAGATAGATTACTTGCATGTCAGTGGTTTCCAAAAGAAAACATCTTGAAACTTTAATCTCCTTTATTTTATTTTTTTTAAAGATTTTATTTATTTATTTGACAGAGAGAAATCACAAGTAGATGGAGAGGCAGGCAAAGAGAGAGAGAGAGAGAGAGAGGGAAGCAGGCTCCCTGCTGAGCAGAGAGCCCAATTCGGGACTCGATCCCAGGACCCTGAGATCATGACCTGAGCCAAAGGCAGCGGCTTAACCCACTGAGCCACCCAGGTGCCCCCTTTAATCTCCTTTAATACCCAAAACAACTGGAAATTTAGAAGGCAATGTTTGTGAAGAAACATGTTACATTGGAAATCAGGAGACTTCAATTCTACTTGTGACAATCTTTTTCACTACTTAAAGACTTTTGGGAAAAAATATATATATAAAACTTCTCTTTGGTCCACTATAAAATGTACAATACACATGAAATCTGGTGATACCAAGTATATCTACATAGAATGCCTCATTTTCCATTATCTACCATAAGTTTTTACTCAGTTAACTTTTGTTATGGGCATTTTGCAATAAAGAAATAAATAGATTAAATGATAGCCAAAATGTTCAAAAGTTTTCTAGCTCATCTGAAGTTTACTGTAAATTATAAGGATAAATAATTTAGCATGTGTCAGAATTTCCCCATTAAAAAAGTCTAGACATTAAGATGATATAAACTTTCTATTGATTTTAAGGCAACTCAATGAAAATCTGGTCATGATATTTATCTGATGGTTGGGGAGGACTAGGAAATACCTGTGTATGTGACAAATAGTTTACCTGGCATGAATTTATATAATGTTCCATTTTGTAGTCCCAATCCACTCAATGTTTAACGAATATATTAATTGAAGCACATATAAAATTAATCTTACATCTTCTCAAGATCTTTTAGCAGACCATTTATATCATACTTTGTTGAAAAAGTATAAACCATCAAATTAGAGTATCTTCAATCTTTCTATCAATTTCCATGTTTCTATACCCTCTTTCTCTTTTGTATTTTTCCTTTATGGTAAAGGAAGTACCTCTCTTCCTATCAAAGCCCCTTCTATACCTGCTTTGAACGGTCTCCCCTTTCTCAGGGGCTTAGTTCGTTTTTACTTCTCAATTGTCAATACTTACATCTCCACTCTTTTCTTTCCATCAACCCATAGGGAGGGTCCAATTTCTTCTACATTTAAAAAGTCCATTTTTACTTTAAATCCTCTTCCATCAACCACACCCTCTCTCTTTTCTTAATACATAAAAAGTTAGAGAACACTGTCTTTATATTTAATTTTCCCTGATGCTGCTATTTATCCAAGTTGTTCTAATACAACTTTCCCTCTTACCACTTGGTTCTACTCTTACCACTGTAACCAAAAATGTCTTGTAAAATCCTGGACCTTTCTCATTTGCCCTCATTCTTGTACTTTTATTGCTATTTCAAAATGCTAAAAACATTATCATTCTTAAAAAACTTTCTTCTCTTCTTTGACACCACTAGCCTTGATTTTTCTCTAAACTACATACTATATATCCTTCCTTTGATCCAAATTCTAAATATTGAAATTCCTAGGCTCTTTTCATAGCCTTCTGATTTTATCTATGCTCTCTCATTTAATTATCAAATTAATTTCCATAGATTTAAAATTATATAAAGTATAAGACTTTCACAATTACATATTTAGTAATAGGTTTTCTTTCTATGTCTAGATTTATGTCTAGGTACCTTGAATCTCCTCTCTCCTATTGTGCTTGTCTGTTGTCCCTACCTCTTGAACACTCAACTCTCAGACATCAAGCTTTCCTTGACCAGTCCGATTAGGTCACTCAGACTGCATATGTTTCCCTTCCTGAAGTTGTATTTAAAAAAAAAAAATCAACTTTTGTCATGGCTGGCTCTTTTTCATTTTTCTTTCACTTACAGAAGTCCACTCATTTATTTCATTGCAATATATAGTTGATTACCCTAACTTCATTATTTGTTGATTATTTGCATTTCCCATAAAATGTTATACTTCTAGAGATCAAGGACAATGAACACCTTTTTACTATTATATATGTGAGGCTTAGCATTAAAAAATGAATGGTTAATGAGTGAACCAAAATTTCCCTCCCCCACAAAGTTTACCAACACCAAAACCTGTAGGTTCTCACTCTGCCAGATCACCTTCTAAACCCTAAGCACAGTCTCTCCAAAGTGATGATTTCTACAATGACCTTAAAGCAAAACCAGTTTTTAAAAAGTCATGACACATAAAGAACTCACAGGCAATTGGGTACATAGAGTCATGGGTTGACATGCTGGGTTTTTTTTTTTCTTTTTTTGAGATTTTTACTTATTTCACACACACACACACACACACACACAGAGCTTATGCACACACACACATGCACACGGGCACACACACAAGTCGGGGGAGGGGAAGAGGGAGATGGAGAGCAACTCTCAAGCAAAATCCCCACTGAGTGCTGAGCCTGATTCGGGGCTGGCTCTCAAAACCCCGAGATAATTCTTGTGCTTTTATTGCTATTACAAAACTGTTAATAATGTTATTATTCTTAAAAGGCTTTCTTTTATTCTTTGATACCACTATTCCTTGATTTTTCTCCCAGGCACCCCTGAAATGCTGGTTTTCATGAAATCAGAATATATGAGCAGTAAGTATATGCATAATTTTTCTCCAGTTCAATGACATTGTCCCTAGTTATAACCAAAGGAAGCAGATGAAATCTCGTTTCCTCTCTTGGCATAATCTAGAAAAGATTATCCATCCCAGGAGTTTCAGCACCTACTGCCTAAAGCTTCCCCTTTAGCTTTATCTCCACATCTGTATTTATATTTATAATTATTCACTCACTTAGCACCCATAATTTCCCAGGTATTGCACAAGATATCACCCAATAAAAGGCATATAAGGGCAGTGATTCTTTAAAAACATTTGAAGTTTAACAAAGGAGATACATACATAAAGAATAATTATAAGATCATCTGATTAGCAGAAAGACAATGATAGCAGAAGGCATGATAGAGCCACCAAGATGAAATGAAGAATCAGTGCAATCTATGAAAGAGCTATTCTTGAATGTTCCTAAATTAAGAAGGAAAATGTATCAGCAACAACACCTCAGGCTAAGGGGCCTGGCATCAATCTCGCTTGTATCTCAGATGAGAAGAATAAGCCATAAGGCCTCTTCTGTTTTCTACACTTAACTCCTTCTCCTCCCCACCATGATAATCTGATTTCAGGACTGAAATTTGGTCATCATCATTCATCCAAATACTGCCCCCATATCCCTAATGAGACTGAATCTCTGACCTAAATTTCAGACAACTTGTCCACAGCAAACCTTTCACAGCCCCTATCACCAGACACTGGCTAAGGGTCTCCTTTTCCTAGCACCTTGTTACACCAACAGCATGGACATATTAATCAGGAATTAAAAGGTGACAATCTGCTTTACTTCTGTATTATCTCCTGCAAGATTCCTTCCATCTCTGACTTGCCATCCATTTGGACTCAAATATCAAGGACTGCCTGAATCCTGACACTGTTCTGACAGCATGCAAGTACGGAGGTCTGCATTCCAGTTAGCTTTCCCAGTAACTCTGGCTGTTTCAAGATTCCTTCCTTTATCATAACTGAATTACAAAAATGCCAAGACTTTCCAGACCAAGAATTCATTCATAAGAATGTTTTTTTCCTATCTGAGATTGTGTCTTCAGTTCTATTTGCCCACACTACACAATTTCATCAATACTCAGTAAAAAATAATGCCTCTATCATTGAAAGTTTGTATCCTCTACCTTAAACAATTTTCTTAGGTCTATTTAATTCTCTACTTTCTGGCCTATTTGTGGCCCTAAGTCCGGAAGCTACCTTTGTTTCTTTAAGAGTCATACTTGACAAAACTTTTTCCAGATTTGACTTTATTAAGCATTTCTCCTCTTACTGTCTACTCTCTAGGACCATTAATTTGATTGACAGTGCATAGGGCTTCTTCTTAGCTTGCGAAATGAGAACTGGAAATATTCTGAGAATTTCTCCAACATTTTAAAAATAATTATAGATGTATGGCACATCTTATATAGTATATAGAAGTTCTAAAGTCATTTTAAGTTTACTTATTTTGTTAGAAGATAATTATCTGAAGCTCTGTTTTTTTTGCATTACATTACGTGATACATCACAGTTACTTGTGATATACAAATAATGTAATATTTAAGTAGTATTTTAACTTAAACGACAGATTACAGTTCCTCTTTTCCTACTGTGTATCCCAAGGCTGACTTTGTCCTAAAAGACAGAATTACAGATTTTCAACTTCTGTTTAAAACTTGGACATTATTACTTTTTGCTTATTTTAAAGATTTTTATTTATTTCTTTGCCAGAGGGAGAGAGAATGTAAGCAGAGGAAGCAGCAGGCAGGGGGAAAAGCAGGTTCCAGCTGAGCAAGGACCCGGATGCAGGACTTGATCCCAGGACCCTAAGATCATGACCTAAGCCTAAGGCATCGGCTTAACTAAGCCACCCAGGCATCCCTTAAAACTGTGACTTTAAAAAAGAATTGGAGCAGTATTATTTTCTTCTGAGACATTACTTTAAAACTTCCATTTTGTTCCTAAATTTAATTAAACTGAATTCACCAACAAAATGCATGGAATTCTCTTTGATACACAAATCGTTGTAAGCTAGACTAGCTATCAAAACATATTTATGCTGATACTACTAACAACTTTTCTGATCATTATCAAGTGGATAAATTATAAAATCCTGTTTAAAAACAAAACAAAACAAAACTAAGACACAGTAACTTCTATTCCAAAATGCAAAGAAATTTATATTTGAAGACATTTATATTTTTTTTTTACTTTTTCTTTTTTTAATATTTTATTTATTTATTTGACACAGAGAGAGAGAGAGAGAGAGAGAGCACGAGGAGGGGGAACAGCAGGCAGAGGGAGAAAGATAAGCAGGCTTCCTGCTGAGCAAGCAGCCTGATGTGGGGCTCTATCCCAGGACTCTGGGATCATGACCTGAGCTGAAGGCAGACGCTTAACCAACTGAGCCATCCAGGTGCCCTTTTTTTACCTTTTTTATGGAGGATGATGACAGCTTTCCCCTCAGCTCTTCCCCTTCATCATTAACCCCCACTCATCTCCACTAAACATTCACAAACTAGTATTTTTCTTCTATTCAAACTGAGATTCTCATTCAAGCCACCCACAGTAGTCGTCTGATGACTTCATAATACTATTTAGTGCTTATCATTGATAATAATAAATAATAATAAATGTATTTTTATTTTTGAAAATAAATACACTAGTCACTAAGGAACCATGGAGGGATTGATCAGTTAAGACTAGAAAGCTGAGGGGCACCCGGGTGGCTCAGTTGGTTAAGCAGCTGCCTTCGGCTCGGGTCATGATTCCAGAGTCCTGGGATCGAGCCCCGCATCAGGCTCCCTACTCAGCAGAGATCCTGCTTCTCTCTCTCCCCCTCTCCCTGCCGCTCTACTTACTTGTGCTCTCTCTCTAGCTCTCTGTCAAATAAACAAATAAAATATTTAAAAAAAATCAAAAGATTTAAAAAAAAAGACTAGAAAGCTGATTAGTAAATATAAAATATTTTCACATATATATTTTCATTTATAGTCCTGAATATTTAATATAGTAGTATAAATAAAGCATGTCAGATTTCCATGACCTGAAGGGATACTGAAGAAATATTCTATATAGAATAATCCATCTCAAGCCACAAACCATAAATATTAACTCCTCAGGTTCTGATGTTTGTCATCATTGTTTTGTTAAGGCTTGAACTATAGGAGTTTCTGTGTTTCATTTGTTTCTATGCCTCAAATTCAGATGGTTACCATAAGCTAAAGCTAAGCATAGATTTTCTATGGTGTGAGATAACTGCTCTCGGTTGTAATTGCAGCTCTGATTCACAATAAATTACATTTGGAGTAACAACTAATCTATACAATATCTGCTATATCTACAGAAATATTTGACAGAGAGAGATCTCAAGTGGGCAGAGAGGCAGGCAGAGAGAGAGGAGGAAACAGGCTCCCCACTGAGCGGAGAGCCCGATGTGGGGCTCGATCCCAGGACCCTGAGGTTCTGACCTAAGCCAAAGGCAGAGGATCAACCCACTGAGCCACCCGGGCACTGTTAGAGCAATATTTTCCTTAAAGACTTTATTTATTTGAGAGAGAGAGAGAAGAAGAAGAGAGAGAGGGGTGGGAGAGAGAAAAGCAGACTCTACGCTGAGCACAGAGACAGACCAGAGGGCTGGATCCCAGGGTCCCTGAAATCATGACCAGAGCCAAAACCAAGACTGGGATGCTCAACTGACTGAGACACCAAGCTTCCCCTAGAGAAACATTTTTTAAGTAAACTTGTGCAACATCTATCATTAAGCCTTAATTACTATCTGTAAGTTGTTAATAAAAACATAACTTTTATTTATTGAATGTCCTAAGCACTAATCCCGTGCTAAATTCTTAACTCTTTACCTCTTAAAAACAACAACAACAACAACAAAACTAATGAGGATACTTCTGTACTATTACCTGAGTAGCTTTCAACTGTGGATGATGTGGGCCCTCAAGAGACATTTCTCAAAATTTAGGGACATTTCTGATGATCAAAACTAGGACAGGGCCAAGGTTTAAATTCTGATACCTAGCAGGTAGAAGCTAAGGATGCTACCAAACATCCTACAACATGCAGAAAATCTCTCATTCACAACAATTATCAGGCCAAATATGTCAACAGTACTGAGTGTGAGAAACCTGAGCCCACCCAGAGCTGTTTAGTATAGCTTCAAACCATTGAAACAAAACACAGATGATCATTACGTATAAAGAGGAAGCATGGCTAAGAATCAGAGACAAACTTTCTAACTTATTTAAAACACAGAGGTACAACTAACATATAAAATTCAATATGTTTAGGGGCGCCTGGGTGGCTCAGTGGGTTAAAGTCTATGCCTTCGGCTCAGGTCATTGATCCCAGTGTCCTGGGATCGAGCCCCGATCAGGCTGTCTGCTCCACAGAGAGCCTGCTTCCTCCTCTCTCTCTCTCTGCCTGCCTCTCTGCCTACTTGTGATCTCTGTCTGTCAAATAAATAAATAAAATCTTTAAAAAAATTCAATATATTTAGAGTCTACATGGTGATGATTTGATAAACATACCCAATGTGAAAGGATTATCAAAACTGAGCTACATAACATACCTATCATTTCACATATTTATCTTTTCTTTTATAGTGAAAAAGCTTAAGGTCTACTCTCTTTGTAACTTTGGTGTTCACTGTACAGTAATATTTATCATTTATAGTCACCATGGTATACATTAGATCTTCAGAAGATAATCACCTTTTAACTGAAAATTTGTACCCTTTTAATCAATCTCTCCCCATTCCCCCTCCCCACCCCAGTCCCTGGCATAAGACTATTCTCTGTTACATAATATTATTCTCTGTTACAATAAAAATTTGACTTTTTTTAGATTCACACGTAAGTGATATCTTGCCATATTTGTTTCTCTGGCTTACTTCACATAGCATAATACCCTTAAGATTCATCTATATTGTACAAATGGCAAGATTTCTTTAATATTAAAGGCTGAAAAATATTCCATTATGTATTTATATATTACACATTTTTTTTTAATTTTTTATTTTTATAAACATATATTTTTATCCCCAGGGGTACAGGTCTGTGAATCACCAGGTTTACACACTTCACAGCACTCACCAAATCACATACCCTCCCCAATGTCCATAATCCCACCCCCCTTCTCCCAAACCCCCT
>NC_081571.1:40824046-40838291 GCF_022355385.1 Mustela nigripes | reverse complement strand
GTGGCTGATTTTCTGTTTCCAGAATTGCTGTTCTTCTTCTCTTCGATCTGCCGATGGATTTTCAGGTGTTTGCAATCTTTAGATAAGCTATCTAGCTGATCTCCGGCTAGCTGAAGCAGTCTCAGCTTGCTACTTCTCCGCCATCTTGACTCCTCCCCCCACATTTTCTTTATGTATCTATTGATAGACAGGTTGTTTCTATGTCTTGGCTATTGTGAATAATGCTGCAATTTACAGAAGAGTATAGATATCTCTTCGATATAATGATTTCATTTCCTCTGGATATATACCCAGTAGTAAGATTGCTGGATCACATCCTAGTTCTATTTTTAATTTCTTTAGGGACCGTTATCCTGTTTTCCATAGTGCCTGTGGGCTACCAACAGTGCATAACGGTGGAGAAGAGTGCCCTCCTCTCCACAAGCTCTCCAGCACTTGCTACCTCTTGTCCTTCTGACAACAGACATCCTAGATGTGAGGTGATATCTCATGGGCTTTTAATTGGCATTTCCCTGATAAGTAGTATACTTTTCATTTACCCATTGGCTATTTGCATGTCTTCTTTGGAAAAAAAAGTCTATTAAGGTTACTTGCCCTTTTTTCAATTGGTTTATTTGGGGGTTTTGTTTTGTTTTATTTTGCTATTGAGCTCTAAGAGTTCCATGCAGACTTTGTACATGAACTTAAAATTGGATGGGTGGTTTGCAAATTTTTTTCTCCTATTCTACAGGATGATTTTTCATTTTATCATTATCTTTGTTACGCAGAAGCTTTCTAGTTGGATATAGTCCCACTTGTTTGCCTTTGCTTTTGTAGCTTGTACTTTTGGAGTCATATTCAAGAAAGCACTGCCAAGACCAATGTCAAGGAGCTTGCCCCCTGCATTTTCTTTTAGGAGTTTTATGATTTCAGGATTTATGTTCAGGTATTCAATCTGTTTTGATTTTTGTAAGGGGTATAATACAGAAGTCCAGTTTTATTTTTGCATGTAGACATGCAATTTTCTCAACATCTTTTATTGAGAAGACTATTCTTTTCCCATTTTATATCTTGGCCCCACAGCTGTATTTGCTTTATTATATGCTGTATTACCATGAGACAACATGCACATTTAAAATTTTATTATAAAACACGTATCACTTAAAACTTCCTGTTAACATTTTTAAGTGGATTAGCAGTATTTAAGTTTAGTTGTAATGCAGTATTCAAAAATGGTTTCATTTTTACATGACTACTTAGGAAACAATGATGAGTATTTGTTATAAAGTGAGTACGAGTAGATTTTTTCATGGCATTTTTTACCCCTGGCAAGGTATATGAACAGACACATCTTGAACTGCTAAAGTGTTCTACTGGGGCACTTGGCTGGCTCAGGCAGTAGCACATGTGACTCTCAGTCTTGGGGTTTTAAGTTCAAGCCACATGTTGAACATAGAGATTACTTAAAAATTATAAAATCTTCAAAAAAGATAGACCTTTAAATAAATATACCAGTCAGACAGTACTTAGAGACTTATTCATCTGACCAAAACGTTGCTAGAGTATTAGTGGTACACAAAGAACCAAGTGCAACAACTTTCACTGAGGACACATTCTATAATTAAAGAGAGAAACAGGGTATCCAGGACAATGGCCACAGATGGAAATGCAGTATATACACATATTTAAAGATTTAAGAGTTAGCATTAGCAATAATTAAGTAGAAGCATTCTGACACCTTCGTGAGGTGGGGATCCTGGTGACCGGAGCCAAAATGATGGGGGGGAATACCAACTGACAATCGGTAGATGACTTTATTTCTTACTATCACTTCTTTTACACCTTCCACAAGATCCAGTTACAAACAGGATATAGATTTATGTGCAGGGCATGGGCTATGTGTAAGATGTGATTTACATGCAGGCAATCAAGTGAGACAAGTGAACGATTATCTCTTAGCCTTAAATGACATTATCTCTTAGCTTTAAATGACAAGAACAAGTTAAAGATTCTCCACAGTTATCAGATCTATCTAAAGCAGAGCATGAAAACACTCCAGGGCTCTTCCCATGTTTAAACCAGGTGTCAGCTCAGGAAGACTCTTGCCCTCCCCCTCCTGGAATTTTCTCACAGGGTCCAACAGGACCCCAGTCACATTAGCGAGGATCTGGGTTGCATTCCAACAGCATTCCATAAGCATTTACTCAAAATCACCTAAATCTTAGATTCACATGACATTTCTTTTTGTCTCCAATGGCATAAGAGGCACAGATGAATGGGGAAAGAGACTGGCAATCAAACGTGATTATTTTAAGTACTAGGATAAGTCTCTAAAGTAGCCAGCATAATACACAGTAAGAAACTCTCACCGACAGCTGGATTGAAAGTATAAAGACTACATCCTTATCATATTGAACAATATCTCCAATTTATATATTCTCTCATCTTCCATTTCTAATATTCAGTATGTCTATTACAAATCCCGTATCATAGCTGTATCTGCTTTTAAATCACTCAAGATTTTAAGAAATGAAGTAGCTCTTTGAGAGGTACCTGGGTGGCTCAGTCCTTAGGTGTCTGCCTTCAGCTCAAGTCATGATCCCAGGGGTCCTGAGTTCAAGCCCCTCAGCGGGCCCCGTTTGGCAGGAAGCCTGTCTCCTTCTCTCACTCTCCCTGCTTGTGTTCCCCTCTCTTGCTGTCTCTCTCTCTGTCAAATAAATAAAACCTTTAGAGAAAAAAAGTAGCTCTTTGCACCTTAAAAATACTCTTACATGTTGTTTTTAAACATGAATTGAAGATATCATTATTAGGCTTTGAGAGTGAAATTTTGAGTGACACCCATTAAAATGTATTTACTTAGAATTGGGATACAATAGACATTGTCCTGAAATCATATTTAGAAATAAAAATGAATGCTGTTATTTGTTGATGTAACAGATTGCTAATGAGAAACATTTTTTACTCTTACCCCTAAAAGGGAATAGGTATAAATTAAAATAATTAAACATTTAAGTCAAAAATTTAAAGACATAAAAAGCAATTAACATGTGAACTGAAAATCATTTTTTAAGCTCATACATACACATACATAATTAAAATTTATTCTATGTTTACTTATTCACATAACCACAGAAAGGCCTGGTATAATTGTTTCATTATATAAAGAATTCAAGAAATATTTTTTAAATACTCTAATTTAAAAATGGGCAGAAGACAAGAACAGATTTTCCAAAGAAGCTATCCAGATGGCCAGAAAACATACGAAAAGATGCTCAGCATCACTCATCACCAAGGAAATGCAAACCAAAACTATAATGAAATATATCACCTCATACCTGTTAGAATGGCTAAAATCAAAACCTCAAGAAACAAATGTTGGCAAGGATGTGATGAAAAAGGAATCCTGTGCACTATTGGGAATGCAAACTGGTGGACACACTGTGCAAGACATTATGAAGGTTCCTCAAAAAATTAAATAGATCCAGTAATTGCACTACTGGGTATTTAACTGAAGGATATGAAAATACTAACTTGAAAATATATCTGTACCTCTATGTTTATAGCAGCATTATTTACAATAACCAAGTTACTGAAGCAGCGTTAAGTGTCCATCTATAGAGGAATGAAGAAAAGGTGGTTTGTGTATAATATACACATATATATATATACACAAACATTATATATATATGTGTGTGTATACACACACACATATATACACAATGGAATATTATCCCGCCATAAAACATGAAGTCTCGCCACTTGCAACAACATGGATGGAGCCGGAGAATATAATGCAAAGCGTACAAAGTCAGAGGAAGACAAACAGCATATGATCTCACTCATACGTAGAATTTAAGAAACAAAAAAATGAACAAGAATTAAAAAAGAGAAAGAGAGAGAAACAAAGAAACAGACTCTTAACTACAGAGAACAAACTGATGGTTAGTAGAGGGGAGATGGGTGGGGGAAAGGGGGAGGGGGGATGCGGAGAGGGGGAAGAGTGAAGAGAAGGGATGGAGGAGAGGGGGAATGGAGACTAAGGAGTACACCTGTGATGAGGACTGGGTGATATATGCCAGTGTTGAATCACTATATTGTACACATGACACTGTTTGTTAGCTACATTGTAACTTAAAATTAAAAACATATATATATATATTTGTTTTAGCGTTTACAACTTACCTAAATAGGTAGTGCAAATTGATTTAAAAATTGAGTGTTTTCTACCTGAAGAACATAAATTACTGCATAACTAAATACATTTAAGATTCATTTTTTTAGTAAGGAATTAAAATGAGAATGAAGAGTTGAATTATGTTTGAAACAGCCTGGTTCCATTCTTAAACAAAGTAGTTCTACCTGTGGGTAGCCATGAATATTCTAGAAGCACAAATAATGGTGATGAAGGGGCACCAGGGTGGCCTGGTCAGTTAAGCTTTCGCCTTTGGCTCACTCAGGTCATTATACCAGGGTCCTGGGATCGAGTCCTGTATCAAGCTCCTTGATCAGTGGGCAGCCTGTTTGTCCCTCTCCTCCCAGCGTCTGCTCTCTCTTGCTATCTCTGTCTCTCTCCCTCTCAAATAAATATATAAATACAATCTTTAAAAAAAAAAAATAACAGTGATGCAAAAATGGTCTGAGGTGAGTAAAAGGAAAACACCCAATTATAGGTCAATCTCAACAGATCTCAGCATGGATCTTCTCCTGGGGCTAGAGATTTCTGACTTTCCATAAAAGTCCTCAAGAAAAATATATATATATATATTACCTTACCTCAATTTAATTAATAAAAGTAGAGCTTAAACTCCTCCCTCTCTTCTGCCAGATTTCTGGCAAAGGAAAGTGTAGCACTTTGTCCCTTACTTCTCTGCATAAATGTGACCTGTCTGTGAGTCACCATTTACTGGAAGCTGTGAAAAATTATGTATTAAAATAATGTGCAACTGTATTTCAACTGAACTAATGGTATCTCTTGACTCTTACAGGCACCTTTGTAAAATGTCACATGAGAATTACTAACCTTCTCCCCATATTACATGGTTGTGCAATAAACTTAGTGACTCTCAGATTATAAAGTTCTCAAAAATTGCTAGTAATACGTGTGTATCCATTTGCTTTGTATTCATTATGGTAATCCACTGCACAAACATGCACTGAAAATCTGAGTACAATACTGTGGATGAACAGATGAATAAGACCTTTTTCCTTCATACCTACAGTACATTGAGATAAATGGGTAAAATGGTTATTTGTACTCAGGACACTGAGTGACATCATCAAGGAAATAATCTTTGAGAAGAGTCAGAAAAGAAAAGCACAATTTCATAAAATTAGAAAGTTTTCATTTAAACTTAACTATATAAGGTTTTTTTTTATTATTTATCTGTGTGCCACTGATGTTTTCCTGATTTGACTCTATAATTTAACAATGCAAGTCTTTAATCACATGCCATATGCATTAATTTAATTGTAAGTGCATAAAACACTCATTGATGCAGGAGTTCTAGAGTGGGTAAACTTAACAATTTCTGAGTAAGTTGGGTATCTTTTTAACTCTCTACCTCACCATAAAGTAAAGACAGAAAATAGATGTCTTAGAAAACAAAAATAGTCCTTTTTGTCATAAATATAAAGTGTCTCTAATAGAAAACTGGCCCATTCCTCTAAGCGCTATCAGAATAAATGGCTTAAGATCAATTTTTTCAAACAAGATATGTTTTAGCTGATATTTTTTGGTAATATTTGGCATATTGAAATTTATCAATGGGTCAATTAAGCTGGTTTCCAAATAATTATTTTATAAATATTTTATCTTGGAGTGTTCTCAAAAATTATTTATGAGTATTATTAAGGATATGCTTTATATATATTTGTGTGTGTGAATTAATTGAACCCTGTCTTCCTTTCACAATTTTATTACTTATTATTTTCTCCACATTATCCCTATCTTTCTTATGCTATCACTTTCTATTGTATATCATTGCCAATTACAGTATATCTTTTGTAAAGAGATCAGAAAATAAAGGAAGAAAAGAAGGAAAGGAGGAAAGGAGGGGAAAAGGGAGACCGGAAGGAAACGCAATGTGAGAAAGACTTAATGGCCAGAAAACACACATTTTAGACCATCAGGAACAACATTACATTCTTGAGACAGCATCAGTAGGTGTGTGAGCCACCTGTTGGCCATCCTTTCCTTTTATGAAATTAACAGAGATCTAACAGAGAGTGACATCAACGGTAGAAGGGTCACAAGGCTTGGGTTGTGGGGCTTTTAAGTTGCAAGTTGAGGAAAGCATGGACTGACTCCCTTCTCTAGAATAACTAGGACCAAGTCATAATATCAACAGATACAGTAGTATCTTGATTCCAGGCCTATGATGCGGGTTCAGCATTCATACATACAGAGACCTCTAGCCTCTTCCCTGATATGATCATCTCTCTAAAGACAGTTTTTATATTTTCACTGGTTACTTAAATGACTTTTCAAAATTATTGAATGTGATAAAACATTCTTTTTGTCTTTAAAGACATTTTTTTCTAGGTATATCAAGATGACTTTTTATTATCAGTAATGCAAACCAAATTAACAGTGGATTAAATAATGAATTCACTTATTTACTCAGATAAGAAGATCTGAAGAGCTTCTGAGTTTGATTCATTGATTCAATGATCAAGTATCTGGTGTTCTCCATATTTCAACCCTTCCAACCTCAATGTGTTCTAACATCCCCATTCACTTTTGTTAAGATGGTTTGGGCAAATATAAGTATCATTTGCTCCCATGAAAACATCCAAAGACACAAAAATAAAGCCTTTTTTTTTTTTTTGTTTATCCCATTCAATTACATCCCAAAGAGGAAATGGCACAGTTTATATTACTTGAAAATGGCAAAGTTTATTATTTTGTGAAGACTTGTCTACACACTCAGTTAAATTGTTACCCTGGTGTGCTACTTAGCTCAATCTGCAAGCCATGAGAATTGTGTCCACCTCTCTATCTAATGAGTAAATAATGAGTAAGAAAATATTGTGACCCTTCTATATTCTAAAATTATAAGTGAAAGAACACCAACCAAGAGACAGAGGTCCTGATAAACTTTAATCTATCAGTTACTTTAAAAAATAAGAATCAATCTGAGTATTAAAGTGTACCTAATAGGGAAACATCTCAAATGTAAGTTAATTCAGTAACGAATGGCCCACTTGTATGAAACAAGGATCTGCTAAACTTCTAATGCCTCTCCTAGAAAAAAAGATGTAAATTCCTTCAAATTTTAGCAATCTGCAGCAGAGGGCCTCTTCCTTGTTCCAAAGTCCCCTTGTTCTCTTTACTGGATATGTGTTCTTTCAAGCCTCTGGCATATAGTTAGCATGTAAACTCACATGCTTAAGATGAATGGTCCAATTGAAATAAATGAGTTTTGGGTGCCAGGGTGGCTCAGATCATGATCCCAGGATCCAGGATGCTGGGATCAAGCCCTGCAACCAACAGGGCTCCCTGCTCAACATAAAGTCTGCTTCTCCCTCTCGCCTTGCCTTCTCCCGTGCCCATGCTCTCTCTCTCTCTCTCTCACTCTGTCTCAATCACTCTCAAATATATAAATAAAATCCTTAAAAAAAAATAAATGACTTTTATTCTATAATGCAAAGCCACAGCTAAATTGGAGGGACAAAGAAGAAACTAGAACCACCAGAGCTGAACAAAATCAAGTCCAACACACCATCAAACTTTGCCTATTTTGAACAGAACATAACTTAGTTTTATTTCTTGGCTAATACTATATTCTGCTTGCTCAACATCATGCATGATCCGTTAGTAATGCATATGTTCTTGCTATTTAAGTCTAAATCGATTCTGATGTGGCTTTAAATGTAAGTCACTTTTTTCTATATATATTTGAAATTACTATAATATCATCCCTCATTTATAATTTGAGAGTCCCAGATGAGTTTTCTGGGTTCTGGAATAACAGAGGATCATAAAAAGAGGTAACAATACATATTATCTAGCAATTCAGCCACTTTCCCTAATGTTAGGAGCTGGCTGGTGAAGAGATGCAGCTGCTTTTGAAGTTTTAAGTTCCTGGGTGAGTCTGCCTCACATATCCTCACCTGTCTGCCAACTACAGCAGATGTCAGACAAGTCCCAAGAGAAGAAGATTTGGCCAGTTTCTTCAATGCCTGGTTTGCCAGCCAGCTGTACACTGTGGCTATGGGCACCCCTGTCAGTCTTCTGGTGCAGAAGCGCACAGAGGCACTCAGACATATGCAGTACTTCATTCACTCCTAGGGAGGAAGTTGGCTGCCAGTTCTTTTGTAGTCTACTCCCTGGTGAAATCTGCTGAAACATGCCTTGAATATTCCTTTGCTCCTCTATCTAAGGCCTAAAACTTGGAATCAGCTTTCAAAATCAGTCAGTTCTTTTTTTTTTTTTTCTTTTTTAGTTTATTTTATTTAAGATTTTATTTGTTTGAGACAGCAAGAGAGAGCACAAGCATTGGGAAGGGGCAGAGGGAGAGGGAGAAGTAGACTCTCCACTGAGCAGGGAGCCTGATATGGGGCTCTACCCTGGGACCCTGGCATCACGACCCAGCCAAAGGCAGATGCTTAACCAACTGAGCCACCCAGGGGTCCCAGTCAGTTCTGATGTATACTTCACTCTAGTGTCATTTGAATTTCCAAATAAACCGGGGACACTTACAGAAAGAAGAATGTAAGAAGATGAGGGTTTCTGCACTTCTTAAGTGGGGAGAGTTCCTTGGCTAAGTTATTTCACCAGTTATGGAAGGAAATTATTTCAGGAAAAAATTTGAAAAGTGTTATCTTAGAATGCAGAGGAATAAAGAAAAGTATGGAGGAAAAATCACTAGCAGAGAGAAAAGGAAGAGAGGTGGCCATTCTATATTGAAGATAAACCGGTTTTCTTCTCTTTGCCAAAACTAAAACTTTACTTCTGAAGACTGAAAGTATGGTTCCCTTGACTTTTGAAAGGGTCCTTTTCATAGTGTTTACTTGGGAGAAAAAAAAAGGGGGGAAGGGAGAACCTGGCTGGCTTAGTAGGTAGAGCATGTGACTCTTGATCTCAGGGTTGTGAGTTTGAGTCCCATGTGGGTTGTATACATTACTTTATCAAAAAGTTAAAAAAAAAAAAAAAGTGGGACTCCCTTTTCTTACAGATATAGGAAGTCAGGATTGAGACAGGGAGAGTACCCATGGCAAGTTGGTCTTGAATTCTTCCTGGAGGTTACATTAGATAATATTAACAATTATTATAATGACAAGCTATTTTATTTATTTTTTTAAGATTTTTATTTATTTATTTGACATACAGAGGTCACAAGTAGGCAGAGAGGCAGGCAGAGAGAGAGGAAGGAAAGCAGGCTCCCCACTGAGCAGAGAGCCTGATGCGGGGCTCTATCCCAGGACCCTGGGATCATGACCCGAGCTGAAGGCAAAGGCTTTAACCCACTGCGCCACCTAGGCTCCCCGACAAGCTATTTTAATGTCATTTATTTTCTAGGAAAGGCATGACCTCCAGGAATAGTGGTCAATATATTAAGACTCAGTTAATTAGGAAATAAGATTTCTTTTTGACCTGTCTATATAACTTAGGTAGCACATTCTATTTCCAGGCAGTGTTTCAAATGATAAGCATGGTATCTGTTAGAGTGAATGTCTGTGCCTTGTACCCCCAAACTGATGAGCTGAAATCCTATCATCTAATGTAATGGTATTGGGAGATGATCAGGTCATGAGGGTAAAGCACTCTGAGTCGGATTAATAACCTTTTAAAGAAGACCCCAGGGAGTGAGAAGATTGCCATCCATGAACCATAAAGTAGGCCTTCACCAGATACCTGTTCTGTTGGCACTTTGATCTTTGACTTCCCAGCCTCTAGAAATGTGAGGAATAAATGTTTGTTGTTTAACCCTATCGTATCTTGTTATAGCAACCCAAACAGACTAAGACAGTGTCTCAAGTTGGAGGAAAAAGCCCTACAAATCTATCAGAGAAATCATTACAATGTAAACTATTTTATCAGAATATTTTTGTGTGTTCACTATTCAGTATATAGTCCAAATGCAATTTCATTTTTATTATTTTTTGAAGATTTTATCTATTCATTTCAGAGAGAGAGCAGGGGAATGGGCAAAGAGAGAGGGAAAGAAAGAATCCCAAGAAGACTCCCCATGGAGCACACAGCCTGACTCAGGGCTTCATCCTAGGAGATCATGACCTAAGTCAAAATCAAGAGTCAAATGCTTAACCAGCTGAGCCACCCAGGTTCTCCCCACCCTTTATTTTTTTTAATATACTCCAGCCATTGAAACTTTGGCGAATCATTATGTTTCAGATTCCTTCCTTCCTAAGGATTTAATATGAAAAAAACCTGTTAGAAATCATGAGTGTTTTCCGTTTTCCCTATACCAGTAATTTTTTACTTTATTTTCTTTTTTACTGTTGCCTCCTATAGAGATGTTGAGATGATTTTTCCCTAATATTCTTTTTTAAAAAACTTTTTTTCATTTTATTTATTTATTTATTTATTTATTTATTCATTCATTCATTTATTCATTTATTTTTGAGAGCGAGCAAGCATGTGAGCACAAGCAAGGAGGAGCAGCAGAGGGACAGAGAGAAGAATACTCCCCAGTGAGCAGGGAGCCCACTGTTGGGCTCAATCCAGGGAACCTGAGATCATGGCCTGAGCCAAAGGCAGGGGCTTAACTGACTGAGCCACCCCTCCTAATATTCTTCCATGAAATTTTAATACAAGTATACTACATCTTCATGTACTGCATATATATTTATTGCATTCAGAAAAAGAATGCAAAAAGATTATACTATTTAATTCAATACATGGTTAAGAGTGACTAGAATACTATTAAGAATGACAAAATCAAATTTTCAAGAACATTAAAAAGGTGGTAATATTTAACTTTATAAATGCATTTGCTGAGTAACTTTAATGGAGTTTATATACATTTATAAATTGGAATGTATGCAGTTATTTATGAATATTGTAGAAATATGTAATAATGTAATTAAGTTTTAAAAATCATCCAAAATCAGGCACCTGGGTGGCTCAGATGGTTAAGCATCTGCCTTTGGCTCAGGTCATGATCCTGGGGTCCTAGGATCAAGTCCCGCATCAGGCCCCCTGCTCCTTGTGGAGCCTGCTTCTCCCTCTGCCTCTGTCTCTGTCTCTCTCTCTCTCTCTCTGTCTCTTATGAATAAATAAATAAAATCTTTCAGAAAATAATTTTCCCAAGAAAAATTAAAACAAAATAATACATTTCCTAAAAATTATTTTTAACAGACTTAACTTTTAACTTTTGCTTAAAACAAGAAAATAATGTACCTAAAGTAACTGCAAAATATTCATTCAGACATTGTCAACATTCTTTTGTTATCTGCACTGGCATGATTAATGATGAGTCAAATACATTTTATAGAATTATAAATTCTTTTCTATTCTATTCTAAATATAAATTATTTGTATTTAATTCTCAAAGTCCAAGCCACCCACAAAAACATTGAAGATGAAATATAAACAATATCCATAAAGCAGTCACGAGCAGCCCATACGCATGTGCAGACCATCTCTGGTCTATAATCTTGTCTGATTACAGCCATATATTAACACTAAAGCATCTTTCATAATTCAGTGTCAAAGCTGCTGGTGTCAAATGCAAGAAAACCAAACAAGAGTAATTAAATTTTAAAGAATGCAATTTTGTTGGTGCAGTTAAGCTTTGGAGGCCATAACCACATATAAGGCTTTTTTTACTTCTTCCCCAGAACCTACGTTCCTCCCTTTCTGAATTATACTACCCCAGAGACTTCATATCCTTGAGTCACAGATTTTTAAAGCTATAAAAATTATCTAGTTCAATTTCCTCACTTGTCAGAAAATGGGAATTAGTCCATAAAATATTTTTTCTTGTTTATAAAAACAGAAATTAAAACTTTCTGATAATGAGATATTATCTTCTATAAAGATCATTGTTTTACCCTTCCATATTGTTCTACTATATATTTCATTTTCTCAGTGAAAACTGGTAATTCAACAAAACTAAATTAACTCATATATTGTTAGTAATTTAACGTATTCGTTAAAAAGTTAATTGTCAATAAGTTAATTGCTCAACTTCTCTGTAACAGCTTAGTATGAAATAATTGCATCTCTCTTCAATTAAAGAACCGCTTGAAACTGTTTGTATTCTAGAAAAGAGGGTGCAATTCAGAACGGGAGCAGCATATGCTCCTGAATGCCAGAACAGCAACTCTCCATGTGTAAATGAATAAACATTAAAAAAAATAATAACTGTTTTCTTCCCAAGCCTGAGTTAACATAAGGTTTATTATCCTCATCTTCATGTATTTCCAAACCTACCAGAAAGAGACAGAGCTCCTCCCTGTCGAATAATAAGCAAGGGGTGTGTGTGTGTGTGTGTGTGTGTGTGTGTGTTGCAGTGTGTGTAACTAGAGTTGTGTATAAAATAAAAGCAGAAGATAAAACTATTAGGAATAAGTTAAAAATTAAATATTAATCATGAAAATAATGTATCTGTCATGCAATGAGATTATAACCTTTCCAACACACTATTCGGGTTGTTTTCTGCATCTGCATGAATCATGAAGGATTTATGTGAAATCATAGTAAATGTGGCCTTAAGAGTATTTTTATTTGTTTACTTTGTTTCTTTTTTAGGAAATATAAGGAAAATTCTGTGTGATATTTCTGAAAATGATAGGGCTGAGCACTTATAATTCAGAATACAATTCCTTGGGCTACCTAAGGATTGTGACTTAGGTGAAAAGTCAGCACAACAAAGAGTTATCCAGTGCCCTGAGCATTTCAACCTCCCTGTGGACTAAAATTAGTGAACCAAGAAGTATTCCCTTGGCTAATGTCCTATTGAAGAAGGTTTCTCAGAGATAAATGAAAATTTTTCAGCAACAGTTTTTGGATATCAGACATATGATATGAATGCAAAGACACTTATCTCTACTTTCTCATTTATCTATTATCTCAAAACCTATTCATTAGATACTATGGGTAATGTCCTAAAAAATGCTTAAATGTGAAAGTGTCAATGGACAAGGAAGTCTACAAATTCAAGATAGTTTTAAATGTACTGAAATATGCCATGACTGAGATTATAAAAACACCTCCAAGAAAAGGTAGTAGGAGGGATGACCTGAAAAAGTTTCCAAGAGAAGGTGAGGTCTAAGCTTAGTTTGTCGTTGTTGTTGTTATTGTTGTTTGTTTTTTAATTTTATTTTATTTTTTCAGTGTTCCAAGATTCATTGTTTATGCACCACACACAGTGTTCCATGTAATACGTGCACCTCCTTAATAATGTGTGGCACAATGTAGTTGGTTAATAAGGAAAGGGCCTTTAAAATGGGACAAAGCATCTGCAAATGTATGGAAGTGTGGAATGCCATTACATGAATAAGAAGCTGTGAGTATTTCAGGGCAATTAGAATGCAGAATATAAGTGGGATGAATGGTATGATTTGAGAGGATAGAATTAACAATAAACAAATTATGAATAATCTTGTGACAAGACTGAAGCACATGATGATTCAGGAAAAAAAACCTCTGAGGCCTGATTAAAATACTGTAGAAAGTGAAGCAGTAATTTGCATTTTAGTATTTTGGTGGCCTGTAAAGAGGATATACATGAGAAGAGCAAAGTTGAGACAGTGAGGTTTATTTTAATTTGGGGTTTTGGTTTCTAGCAATGGCAAATTGATTTGGTTGGATTAAGTTTCTCACAGATAGTTACTGGAATTGAGGCAGATGACAGATAAATAAATCCACAGATAAAAACAAGTATTTGAAGGCAATACGGAATGACAATAATAAGGCAGAGACTGGAAAAGAGTTTGTTTTAAAAGGTGCCCATTTAGGCAACTGTAATAAAAAGTACCACAGACTGAGCAGCTTGTAAACAACAGAAATTTGTATGATACAGTTCTGCAGGCTGTGAAGTCCAATGTGTTTCTCATGAGAACCCACTTACTGGTTCAGATGGTTGTCTTTTCTCTCTGTCCTCACATGGTGGAAAGGGCGAGAGAGCTCTCTTCCATAAGGCCTCTAATCTCAACAACTCCTACAAGTCTACCTCCAAATACCTTACTGGTTCAGATGGTTGTCTTTTCTCTCTGTCCTCACATGGTGGAAAGGGCGAGAGAGCTCTCTTCCATAAGGCCTCTAATCTCAACAACTCCTACAAGTCTACCTCCAAATACC
>NC_081571.1:40636523-40824036 GCF_022355385.1 Mustela nigripes | reverse complement strand
AGCACATTAAGGACTAATTTCAACATATGAATTTGGGGCGGGCGCCTGGGTGGCTCAGTGGGTTAAGCCGCTGCCTTCGGCTCAGGTCATGATCTCAGGGTCCTGGGATCGAGGCCCACATCGGGCTCTCTGCTCAGTGGGGAGCCTGCTTCCTCCTCTCTCTCTGCCTGCCTCTCTGCCTGCTTGTGATCTCTCTCTGTCAAATAAATAAATAAAATCTTTAAAAAAAAAAAAAAAAAAAAAACATATGAATTTGGGGGAGGGAAGGGTGTGACAGGTGAGCGGCAAAACCATTCCATAGCAAAAATTTAGTTTTGAAAGAAGAGAAGTACAATGAGGGAGATTTGCCAGTTTGGAACTTTTCAATGTAGGAAATTTCTCTACAAACCTACAAACCTTGCTGGAGTTGGGGGCAAGCTTGTAGCTTTACTATCTTGAGGGGTCAGAGACACTTGTCAGAATAAGCAGAGTAAGTAAAAAGTTAGACAAGTAATGGAAGGCAGTCACAGTTGTGGGAAACATGAAGTTATGCATATAAACTCCACCAAATATTCAGCTTATTACTAAACAATGCACATGCAGAGGAGTATAAAAGGGACTGTAAAAACAAGCAGAAAGTTAAAATCATTGAGTGGATATTTTAACTGCCAGCCATCTAAGGGAGGCATGGTCTGGCATTTGATCAGGTAACTATCTACTAGAAGAAAAATAAATATTCTTCAGAAAAACATCATAGGTTTCAGAACTTGTACAATATAACAGCTGTAATAGTCAATATACAAATTCACTAATCTTGTAAAGAAGCAGAACAATATATCATAATAGAGAAAAAAAAAGTCATAAGAGATTGAACCCAAGAACCAAGATGTTGCAATTAGAACTATAAAACTAAGTCATCTGCTGTGCCAATTTGTAGATGGTAGATGATGGAGTCATGAGACTTGAAAAAAATATCAGAAATAATTCAATGAAAAGTCAGAGAGGAAAAAAAAGATTCAAGGGAAAAAAAAAAAAAAAGACTCTCAGTGACATGTGGGACGATACCAAGGATCAAACATTCATGTAACTGGAGTTCTAGGAAGAAAGAAGAGAGTAAATGCATAGAAAAAAAAAATGTCCATAATCACTAGTTGAAAACATCCCCAAATTGTAAAAGCCTTAATCTTAGATATTCACCAAAATTCAATGAGGTGAATATACCAGAGAGAGATAAATACAGATTAACTCCACCTAGGCAAATCAAAATCATGCTGCCAAAATGTAAAGATGGAGACAAAACCTTGAAAGTATACAGAGAAAATTAGCATATTACATTCAGGAAAATTAAAATGTATTTGACTTCTAACTACTCATCAGAAAGAATGGAGAAAAGAAGAGAATGAAATTACATTTTTAAATCCAGAGAGAAATACGAACATATGCCAAAGCAAAAAATCTGTATCTGGCAAAAACTGTCCTTTAAAATTAAAATTAGAGTTCTCTAAAGGCCATGATGGTAGGATGGGGACCAGAGTTGTCCCCTGCTATAAACAACAAAAACAAAACAATGGAATAAAAATAAACAAAAACAGCTTTTGGCATTTGAAAACAGAGAAAAACAGTGTCTTCTAAAGAAGGAAAACAAAGAAGCTAAGCCCTACAATTATTCTCTATTACTGCCTGCAAGGAGTCTTCTGGATGTACCATAGAACAGAAAGCCCAAAGAAATCCCGGAAGTCTGCCTAAGCTGAAACAACAGAGCTGAATTCTCTTGGAGGCCACAGTAGCTAACATGTATGGATAAGAAAACTGAAGAAGTGGAAACTGCTATCAAAGAAGAAAACTGCACCAAGAGAGCACAGGAAAACTGTAAATAATCTCCCTAAAGTGTTGAGCTCAGTACCTACCATCACATACATGTGAGAAATTAACCATAGTAGAGGGGGAAAGGTGGGTAATAAAAACAAAAACAAAACACCAGAATGGAAAAAAAGAAAAAAGTCTTTGCTACTGCTCACACAGGCTGAGTAAATTTCATATTCTCACCTTTAACTTGGGGGAAAAAAAAAAAAACTTATTTAACATGGAGAATCAAGTAGAATCAATAGAAGGACATCATTTCAGTAATTAGGGGAAAAACATCCCTAAACTACAGACTGCTCAAGCCCTGAGTGGCAAGCCTTTACATTTTAAGCACGCCTCAGAAAAAATTGTGTCTCAGGAAACTTATCCAAGGTAAACTACCAGAGAATTGAAAGAATCATAAGAATATCCAGTCTATACAACACACAAAGCTTGATTTCCAATAAAATATTGTAAGATATTGAAAGAAACAAGAAAAGATAACCCATCATAAGGAAAAAAAAATCAATGTAAACAGACCTAGATTAGGAAACATGTAGATTAAAATAGTATTTAAAACTACATTCATGGGACGCCTGGGTGGCTCAGTTGGCTAAGCAGCTGCCTTCGGCTCAGGTCATGATCCCGGCGTCCTGGGATCGAGTCCCACATCGGGCTCCTTGCTCAGCAGGGAGCCTGCTTCTCCCTCTACCTCTGCCTGCCATTCTGTCTGCCTGTGCTCGCTCTCTCCCCTTCTCTCTCTGATAAATAAATAAAATCTTTAAAAAAAAATAAAAAAATAAAACTACATTCATACATTCAAGAAGTTAGAGGAAATCATAACCCTATTCATTAGAAATATAAAAGGTATAAATGGGTAAATACAGAGATAATATTCAATTTGAATTCTAAAGGTAAAAATACACAGTCTCCTTAAGATGAAATATACACTAGATGAAATTGATAGCAAATAAGACATGGCAGATAAAAGATCAGTTATCTTAATGCACAGAGAGAAGTTATCAACATGTATCAGAGAGGAAAAAGAAAAGGAGGGAGGGATAGGGGAAAAAAAGAGGAACAAAGCAACACTGGGTTATGGATCAACATCAAGCAGCCAAATGTACCTATATAATTAGCATCCCAACAGGCATATAGAGAGGAGAAAGAAATAACTGCAGAAATAATGGCTAAAAATATTAAAAATCTGATAATAATTTAGACACATTAACTCAGAATGTTCAATGAACCCCAAGCAAAATCAACAGTAAGTAAACAATACCAAGGACATCATAATCAAATTGCTCAAAACTCATTAAAAATAGGAAATTAAAGACATTTTGTAAAGAGGAAAATACAGTTAGAATGACAACAGATTTCTTCTTGGTGCCAACAGAAATAAGACAAATCTGAAACGATGTATTTAAAGTATGGAAAGAAACAAAACAAAAATACCTTCAAACTAAAATTTATACCTAGCAAACATATATTTCAAACACAAAGATGAAGAGATACTATCATATATACAAAAGATAAAAAAAATCACAGTGACATGCATCTACTAAAAAATATTAAGGAATTTCTTGAAGCAGAAGCTAAATAATATTAGATGGAAATATGGATCTTCATAAGGGAATGACAATAACTGGAAATAGTAAATAAAGATCTTATAATTAAAAAAATTCAAAAATGTAATTGATTTTTCAGGTGCAAATATTAAAAATCCAGTGTGAGGTTTATGACACATAAAAATAAAATACCTGAGAAATACTAACATGAAGATATAGAGTTGGGAAAATGAAGTATGCCACTGCAAAATTTTGATACCCTATGTAATATAGTATGTTACCTGAAGACAGAAACTGTGTTACAGTAAAACTACATACAAGGAAATCCTAAAGCAACTACCAAAAGAACACAACAAAGAACTGTTGTAGAGAAGCCACCATAGTAGAAAAAATAATTTTAATAAATTAACCTTATTTAATAAATTAATTTTATCAGTATAATTGGAAATGAAATTAAAAATCTCAATTCAAACTAAGGCAGGAAAAGAAGGAAAAAGAATAAAAATACTAGTCATATCAAAAATCACATTAAATTTAAGCACATAAAATACTCCAATTAAAAGGCAGGCATTTAAGATTAGGTGGAAAAAAATAAGAATCAAAAATATTCTGTCTATGAAAACACACACTTTAAATAAAAATACCCAAATATCTAGAACTAAAACAATAGAAAATGATACATTATAATAATACTAATTGAAAGAAAAGTGGGATGACTATTAACAACAAAGTATATGTCAGAGCAAAGACTATTTCTAGGAATAAAGATAATTTTATAATGACAAAAGGATCAATTCAACAAGAGAAAAAACAATTCTAAATATTTATGAAAATAATAACACAATTTCAAAATACTTTAAATAAATTAAACTCCAAGAAGAAATTGAAGAATCCACAATTATAGCTAGAGATTTCAAAACCCTTCTCCAAGAATGTTAGAAAATACAGAAAACAGTAAGAATATAGAAAATTTGATCAACCAGCTTAACCTAACTGACCTCTTTACAAAACACTAATTGCAACAACAGAATAGACTCTGTATATGCATATGCAGCAATAGGACCATATTACGCCCTAATATCTGAATACATTTAAAATTCCAAATCATATAAGATATATCCCTTGACTACCCTGGGCTTACTTGAAATTAAAAGTAGAATTCTCAAAAAATTCTAAATATTAGAAAATTATATACATTTACATTCTCACTAGCAATGTATGAGAGCTCTAATTGTTCTGTATATTCATTAACACTTGATGTTATGTGTATTTTTAATTTTTTTAAGATTTAATTTATTTGACAGAGAGAGTATGAGACACAAGCAAGGGCAGGAGTAAAGGCAGAAGGAGAAGCAGAGGGGCACCTGGGTGGCTCAGTGGGTTAAAGCCTCTGCCTTCAGCTCAGGTCATGATCTCAGGGTCCTGGGATCGAGCCCCGTTTCCAGCTCTCTGCTCAGCAGGGAGCCTGCTTCTCCTCTGTCTCTGCCTGCTGCTCTGCCTACTTGTGATCTCTCTCTCTCTGTCAAATAAATAAATAAAATCTTTAAAAAAAAAAAAAAAAGGAGGAGAAGCAGACTCCCTACTGAGCAGGGAGTGAGATGTGGGGCTGAGTCCCCAGGGATCATGACCTGAACCAAAGGCAGATGTTTAATAATCAGAGCCCTCGTGTATTTTTAGTTTTTGTGTAATTCTAAAATTATATAGTAGTATAACATTATTGTGTGGATTTCAATTCCCTAATGACTTTTTTTAAAAATTTCTTTTAATTAACACATAATGTATTATTAGCCCCAGGGGTAATGGTCTGTGAATCACCAGGTTTACATACTTCACAGCACTCATAATAGCATATACCTTCCCCAATGTCCATAACCTCACCACCCACTCCCCCCGGCAACCCTCAATTTGTTTTGTGAGATTAAGAGTTTCTTATGGTTTGTTGCCTCCCGATCCTATCTTGTTTCATTTATTGTTTTCCTACTCTACCAAAGCCCCCACACTGCCTCTCAACTTCCTCACATCATGGAGAGCATATGATAATTGTCCTTCTCTGAATGGCTTATTTTGCTAAGCATAATACCCTCAAGTTCCATCCACGTCATCACAAATGGCAAGATTTCATTACTTTTGATGGCTGCATAGTATTCCATTGTGTATATATACCACTTCTTATCCATTCATCCGTTGATGGACATCTAGGTTCTTTCCATAGTTCGGCTATTGTGGACAAGGCTGCTATAAACATTTGGGTGCACGTGCCCCATCCGTATCTTTAGGGTATATACCCAGTAGTGCAATTGCTGGGTCATAGGGTAGCTCTATTTTCAATTTTTGAGGAACCTCCATGCTGTTTTCCAGACTGCTTGCACCAGCTTGCATTCCCACCAACAGTGTGGGAGGATTCCCCTTTCTCCGCATCCTCGCCAGCATCTGTCATTCCTTGACTTGTTAATTTTAGCCATTCTGACTGGTGTGAGGTGGTATCTCATTGTGGTTTTGATTTGTATTATTTCCCTGATGCCGAGTGATATGGAGCGCTTTTTCATGTGTCTGTTGGCCATCTGGATGTCTTCTTTCCAGAAATGTCTGTTAATATCCTCTGCCCATTTCTTAATTGGATTATTTGTTCTTTGGTTGTTGAGTTTGATAAGTTCTTTATAGATTTTGAATACTAGCCCTTTATCTGATACGTGGTTTCAAGTATCTTCTTCCATTCTTTCAGTTCTCTTTTTATTTTGTTAACTGTTTCCTTTGCTGTGCAAAAGCTTTTGATCTTGATGAAGTCCCAATAATTTCATTTTTACCCCTTGCTTCCCTTGCCTTTGGCAATGTTTCTAGGAAGAAGTTGCTGCAGCTGAGGTTAGAGAAGTTGCTGCCTGTGTTCTCCTCAAGGATTTTGATGGATTCCTGTCTCACAGTGAGGTCTTTCATCCATTTTTTAGTCTATTTTTGTGTGTAGTGTAAGGAAATGGTCCAGGTTCATTCTTCTGCATGTGGCTGTCCAGTTTTCCCAACATTTGTTGAAGAGACTGTCTTTTTTCCATTGGGCATTCTTTTCTGCTTTGTTGAAGATTAGTTTGACCATAGAATTCAGGGTCTACTTCTGGGCTCTCCATTCTGTTGCATTGATTTAAGTTCTGTTTTTGTGGCAGTATCATACTGCCTTGATGATGACAGCTTTGTAATAGATCTTGAAGTCTGAAATTGTGATGTTGCCAACTTTGGTTTTCTTTCTGAACATTCTTCTGGCAATTCAGGGCCTTTTCTGGCTCCATATAAATTTTAGGTTTATTTGTTCCATTTCTTTGAGAAAAGTTGATGGTATTTTGATAAGGATTGCATTAAATGTGTAGAATGCTTTACGTAGCATAGACATTATCACAATATTTGTTCTTCCAATATATGAGCTTGGAACATTTTTCCATTTTTTGTGTGTCTTCCTCAATTTCTTTAATGAGTACTGTTTCGTTTTCTGAGTACAAAAAACCTCTTTGCCTCTTTGGTTGGGTTTATTCCTAGGTGTCTTGTGCTTTTGGGTGCAATTATACATGGGATCAACTCCTTAATTTCTTTTTCCTCTCTATTGCTATTAGTGTATAGAACTGCAACTGATTTATGTGCATTGACTTTATATGTGGACATGTTACTGAATTCCTCTTTGAGTTCTAGCCATTTTGCAGTGGAGTCTTTTGGGTTTTCCACGTGAAGTATCATCTGCAAAGAGTGAGAGTTTGACTTCTTCTTTGCCGATTTGGATGACTTTCATTTCTTTTTGTTGTCTGATTGCTGAGGCTAGGACTTCTACTACTATGTTGATTAGCAGTGGTGATAACGGACATCCCTGCCATGTTCCTGACCTTAGCAGAAAAGCTCTGTTTTTATCTTGAGAATGGTAATTGCGGTGGGTTTTTGATAGATGGCTTTGATGATATTGAGGTATGTACCCTCTATCCCTACACTTTGAAGAGTTTTAATTAAGAAAGGATGCTATAGTTTGTTAAATGCTTTTTCAGCATCTATTGAGAGTATCCTAAGGTTCTTGTTCTTCTTTTATTAATGTATTGTATCACATTGATTGATTTGCAGATGTTGAACCAAACTTGCAGCCCTAGCATAAATCCCACATGGTCGTGGTGAGTAATCCTTTTAATGTACTGTTTAATTCTATTGGCCAGAATTTTGGTGAGAACTTTTGCATCTGTGTTCATCAAGGATATTGGTCAGTAATTCTCTATTTTGATTGGATCTTTGTCTGGTTTGGGATCAAGGTAATGCTGGCCTCATAAAATGAGCTTGGAAGTTTTTCTTCCATTTCTATTTCTGGAACAGTTTCAGGAGAATAGGAATTAAATCTTCTTTAAATGTTTGGTAGAATTCCCCTGGAAAGCCATCTGACCCTGGACTCTTGTTCATTGGGAGATTTTTGATGACTACTTCAGTCTACTTACTGGTTATGGGTCTGTTCAGGTTTTCTATTTCTTCCTGGTTCAGTTTGGTAGTTTATATATCTCTAGGAATGCATCCATTTCTTCCAGATTGTGAAATTTGCTGGCGTGTAGTTGCTCATAATATGTTCTTATGATTGTATTTCTTTGATGTTGCCTGTGATCTCTCCTTCATGATTTTATTTATTTGTGTCCTTTCTCTTTTCTTTTGGATAAGTCTGGCCAGGGGCTTATCAATCTTATTAATTATTCAATTAATTCAAAGAACCAGCTCCTAGTTTCATTGATTTCTTCTACTATTTTTTTGGTTTCTGTTTCATTGATTTCTGCTCAGATCTTTATTATTTCTCTTCTCCTGCTAGGTTTAGGCTTTCTTTGTTGGTCTTTCTCCAGCTCCTTTAGGTGTAGGGTTAGGTTGTATATTTGAGACCTTTCTTGTTTCTTGAGAAAGGCTTGTATTGCTATATATTTTCCTCTCAGGCTTGCCTTTGCTTTGTCCCACAGATTTTGAACCATTGTGTTTTCACTATCATTTGTTTCCATGAACTTTTTCAATTCTTTTTTAATTTCCTGGTTGACCCATTCATTATTTAGAAGGATGCTCTTTAGTCTCCATGTATTTGGGTTCTTTCCAAATTTCTTTTTGTGATTGAGTTCTAGCTTCAGAGCATTGTGGTCTAAAAATATGCAGGGAATGATTCCAAATTTTTGATACTGGTTGAGACCTGATTTATGACCCAGGATGTGATCTTTTCTGGAGAATGTTCCATGTTCTGTAGAGAAGAATGTATATTCTGTTGCTTTGGGATGGAATGCTCTGAATATATCTGTGATGTCCATCGACACTGGTCCAGTGTGTCGTTTAAGGCCTTTATTTCCTTGTTAATCTTTTGCTTGGATGATCTGTCCATTTCAGTGAGGGTAGTGTTAAAGTCCCCTACTATTTTTGTATTATTGTCGATGTGTTTCTTTGATTTTATTACTTGGTTTTTATAGTTGGCTTCTCCCATGTTAGGGGCATAGATATTTAAAATTGTTAGATCTTCTTGTTGGACAGACCCTTTGAGTATGATATAGTGTTCCTCCCCATCTCTTACTATAGACTTTGGCTTAAAATCTAATTGATCTGATATAAGGATTGGCACCCCAGGTTTCTTTTGATGACAATTACATTGGTAAATGGTTTTCCACCCCCTCACATTAAATCTGGAGGTGTCTTTGGGTCTAAAATGAGTTTCTTATAGACAGCATATTGATTTTTTTTAATCCATTCTGATACTCTGTATCCTTTAATTGGGGCAGTTAGCCCATTTACATTCAGGGTAACTACTGAGAGATAGGAATTTAGTGCCACTATATTGACAGTAAGGTGGCTATTACGATGTATTGTCTATGTTCCTTTCTGGTCTACTACTTTTTGGCTCTCTCTTTGCTTATAGGACCCCTTTCAATATTTCCTGTAAAGCTGGTTTGGTGTTCACAAATTCTTTTAGTTTTTGTTTGTCCTGGAAGCTTTTTATCTCTCCTTCTATTTTCAATGATAGCCTACCTGGATATAGTATTCTTGGCTGCATGTTTTTCTTGTTTAGTGTTCTGAATATATCATGCCACTTCTTTCTGGACTGCCAGATCTCTGTGGATAAGTCCACTGCCAATCTAATATTTGACCACTGTATGTTACAGACTTTTTGTCCCAGGCTATTTTCAAGGTTTTCTCTTTGTCACTAAGTCTTATAAATTTTACTATGAGATGATGGGGTGTGGATCTACTTTTCTTGATTTTGAGGGGGGTTCTCTGTGCCTCCTGGATTTTGATGCTTGGTCCCTTTTCCACATTAGGGAAATTCTATACTATAATTCACTCCAATATACCATCTCCCCACCTCTCTCTTTCATCTTCTTCTGGAATCCCAATTATTCTAATGTTGTTTCATATTATGGAATCACTTATCTCTCGAATCCTCCTTTCATGGTCCAGTAGTTGTTTGTCTCTCTTTTGCTCAGCTTCTTTATTCTCTGTCATTTGGTCTTCTATAACACCAATTCTCTTTTCTGCCTCATTTATCCTAGCAGAAAGAGCCTCCACTTTTTATTGCACCTCATTAATAACATTTTTTATTTCAACTTGGTTAGATTTTAGTTGTTTTATTTCTCCAGAATGGGCTTTTATTTCTCCAGACAGAGTTTCTCTAAAATCTTCCATGTCCTTTTTGAGCCGAGCTAGCATCTTGAGAATCATCATTCTGAACTCTAGATCTGACATATTACCAATGTCTGTATTGATTAGGTTCCTAGTATTCAATACTGCCCATTCTTCTTTTTTTGTGTGGTGATTTTTTCCATCTTTTCATTTTATCCAGATAAGAATATATGAAGGAGTGAATAAAATACTAAAAGGGTGGCAAAGACCCCAGGAAAATGTGCTTTAACCAAATCAGAAGAGACCCCAAATCATGGGGGAAAGAGAGGGGGTAAAAAGTAGTTCAGAAAAAAAATTAAAAAAGAAAATATATAAAAAAGAAAATACATATATATTAGAATGTTGAATAGAACAGAGTCACCCATTTTACTTTGGGAGTATTTTGGTCTCCTAGAAGGAATTACCTACCAAAATTTTAAAGAATGAAAAACCGTATATATAGGGGAACCTGGGTTGCTTAGTGGGTTAAGCAGCTGCCTTTGGCTCAGGTCATGATCTCGGGGTCCTGGGATTGAGCCCCACATCGGGCTTTCTGCTCAGCAGGGAGCCTGCTTCCCCCATTCTTTCTGCCTTCCTCTCTGCCTACTTGTGATCTCTCTCTCTGTCAAATAAATAAATTTAAAAAAAGAGAAAAACTATATATATGTAAATAAACACACACACACAATAAAGGTGAACACGATGAAGGGATGGAATATGACTATAAAGATGAAATTTTTTTTTAATTCTAAAAAATGGAATTGATAAGGTAAGTTGGTTGGGGGATCCAAAAAGAAAGTGGAGAGAATTTGCTGAGCCTGGACACTAGAAGGAAGCCCTGTGCCTAGGGTATGTTTTGAACTATTAGAAAAAGTTGTACCCCAAATGTTTTTTAGAAGAAAAAACCCTATGTGTATACAAAAAAATAAAGTTAGATACAATGAAAGATAAAATATGACTATAATAATGAAGTTTCAAAAGAGTTTTTTTTTTTTATAAAAGGTATTGTAAAGATAAACTAGTTTAAAAATGTTAAGAGGAAAGAGTAAAAGTTAAAAAAAAGTTTAGCATAGGAAAAAAATAAAACTAAAAAAATTAATTAACTTTGAAAGACTTAAGAATCATGGGGAGAAAGCCATGAATTCCATGCTTTGCTTTCTCCTCCTCTGGAATTCCGCTGTTCTTCTTGATAAGTGAACTTGGTCTTGGCTGGATTTCTTGCTGATCTTCTGCAGGAGGGGCCTGTGGTAGTGATTCTCAAGTGTCTTTGCTGGAAGTGGAATTGCCCCACCCTTACCAAGGGTCTGGCGAAGTAATCATCTCAGGTTCATTTTGGGGAGCTTTTGTTCCCTGAATGCTTTCCGTAGAGTTCTGGAGGACAGGAATGAAAATGGAAGCCTCTCAGTCTCTAGCCCGGAGGAGCAGAGACCTTGGGACCCCACTCCTCAGTGCACCCTCAGAAGAAAGCACTCAATCACTCCCATCTCCCTGGCCTCCTGCCACACTCCAAGCTCACCCAGTCTGTGACCAAGCGTCTCTGTCTCTGGCACACAGTCCCCCCCCCCCCAGAGTCTTCAAAGCCAGCAGATCCCTCTGCTCTTCCAGGGGGGTCTCCCCGGATCTTTTGGGGTCTCTGCTCAAAGAAAAGTGGTTTGACTATGCCACAGATCACAGTTTAAGATGACCCTGAGTTGAGAGCTCACTCCTTGGCTCTGTCTCCTTGTCTGGCTTCCCTGCTCTAATACTTGTGAGCTCTATGACACTCAGACACCCCCAATCCTTCTGTGACCCTGTGGGACCTAATACCACGCTGTCCCTGCGTGGGCTTCACCCTGGCTTAGCCTCTGGAGTGATGTACCTCAGTGGAGCAAACTTTTAAACATTCTGATTTTGTGCTTCATTGCTCCACTGCTTACGGGGGCCGGCCCCTCCCCCCGGGGTCTATCTTCCCGCCGCTTTGGATTCACTTCTCTACAGGTCCTGCCTTTCAGAAAGTGGTTGATTTTCTGTTTCTAGAATTGCAGCTCTTCTTTTCTTCAATCTCCTATTGGATTTGTAGGTGTTCAGAATGGTTTGATAAACTATCTAGCTGATCTCCTGCTACCTGGTGTCATCTCAGCCTGCTACTCTTCCACCATCTTAACTCCTCCTCTCCCTAGTGACTTTTAAACACTTCTCTGTATCTTCCTTTATTTGTTATCCATACATCTTTTTTAAGTGCCTATCTAAGCCTTGGGTCATTTTTCATTTTTTTAGTTTTTTCTTAAATTTTGACTTTTTGTTATTTACTCAAAGGGCATAGAAGTATATCTATTTACATTACATACATATATATACACATATTTATATATAATAACCTTTGCATTAAAGAAGAAATCAAAAGGGAAACTAAATAGTGTTTTAGCCTAAATTATAAAGAAAACACATTTTTAAATATGTGGGATGAAACTGAAGTATTAAACAAAAATTGTATCCTTAAATAAAGGCTTAATATAAGTTATCTATGCTTCTGTTTTAAATTGTGGGAAGGAGAAACAAATAACATCCAAATAAATAGAAAAATGAAATATAAAATTGTTTTCTCCATAAAGTTATTAAATTCAGCAGTGCCTTTAGAAGAATAAAAGAGAGACTGAAGATTGGTACATCAACAGTATACCGTTAAGAGAATTAAGAGAGGGGCACCTGGGTAGCTCAGAGGGTTAAGCCTCTGCCTTTGGCTCAGGTCATGATCTCAGGGTCCTGAGATCAAGCCCCAGGTCAGGCTCTCTGCTCAGCAGGGAGCTGCCTGCCTCTCTTCCTACTTGTGATCTCTCTCTCTGTCAAATAAATAAATAAAACCAAAAAAAAGAGAGAGAGAGAGAGAGAGAGAATTAAGAGATATTCCACAGATGGGAAGAATATACTTGAAAACATCTATCTGACAAATGTCTGGTACCAGACTCTATGAGTTGATAAGAAAAAGACCGAGAACTTTTTTTTAATTAAAAATGAACCAAAGACTTGAATAGGCTCTTAAAAATATATATGAATGACAAAGACATAAAGAAGAGCTAATATCATTAGTCATCAGGGAAATGATATACCCTTTAGAATGGTTAAAACTAAAAATACACACAGCACCAAATGTTAGTGAAAAGGTAGAGAAATCAGAACTCTTACATATTTGCTAGTGAGAGCACAAAATTTACAAATGCTTTGAAAATTATTTTTCAGTACCTTACAAACTAAAATACACTCTTATACTTTGATTACAGACACCATGTGTAGGTAGGTATTTACCCAGGAGAAATGAAAATACTCAACTTTATTTATAACAGCCCAAACTGTAAACAACCAAAAGGTCTACCTATAGGAGAACAAAACTCTAATCTCTGGCATATTTGCACAAGGATATACACTCAGAGATTTAAAAAAAATACTGCCACATAAAACAACATGGGCAACTTTTACAGATATTATGCTGGGCACCAAAAAAAATTAAATTGAATTAAAAAACTAGGCACAAAAAATACATGACTCCATTTATATAAATTTCTAGAGCAGTCAAAAGATGACAAATAAATGAATATGGCATACATACTTATATACATGTTTATACATGGATATATATACTTATATACATGTTTATATAATTACTCATATATGTTTATATGTACATCAATACTTATATACATTAATATGAACTTATATACATGCATATACATACTTATATACATGGTACCATATCCTCTGAAGGGTAAAGGAACTTACAAGATGGAATTTTCTGGCTTGTAACTTCAAATAGGTTAGAAAAAACAGGTTTATCCATTAATCAAAATTATTAAGATTTGTGCATTTCAAGTGGCAGAATATTAATAGTTAATGAAACCAGGTCTTGAACCCTAGTGACTGTTGACTGAATGAGAGGGAATAGATAAGAAGTAAGAATGACTAAGGCAGTGGTGTTTTGACTAGTTAAAAGTTTGGGACTTGAATATATGAGTAGATAGTTATATTTTTTCCAAGAATAAAATTAGAAATGACTTGAACTTTGTCGATGTACAAGAAAAAAGCCCAGTTTGGGATATAACGGACTTTAACGTTCCTCTTGATTATATAGATAGAAGGGCTCATAATCTTTGATTATACAACTTATTGGAAAACTAAACTTAGATGTCCTGTTTTAGAGCAACACATACACTCTGAGTTTAAAATTCTGATAAATCAGGAAGTAAAAACCAATGATTTAATTATAAAAATGTTGACATTCATCAAACCAGCATAACATTAATTTATCCACATGTGCAGAATTGCTAATACTATTTGGTAGTCATAAAAAGCTGAAAAATATAACTTTTTATATATACTAAAAGGAGAAAAGTTAGTTTCAATTAAAGCTTGATTTAAAACTAAACTGCTGAATTTTAAAATAAGATTCAGTTGCCTAGGGCACAATTTAGGTGAACATTATGTATTTATGAATTCAAATTCATGTCATTTTTATATGAGAAATGTGATTCTAGATTATTTTAAAATCCACCATTAGTATTACACGGCTTGGATCTACTTTGTATTTATAATCTTAATGCTGAATTTTATAAAAAAATCTTTAAATACTGTATTGCCACATGTAGAAATGTCAACTCCATTATACTTGATATACTCTTTGTTGCATACTGGAAATGCAGTTCTGTTTTGCCTGATGCCTTACAATGAATTTACATTTTATTTTCAATTCCCATAGACTCAAATAAATATTCAATAAATCCATTTTATCTGTCTCTGAGCAAAAGTGCTTTGTAAAAAATAAGAAATTGTTTGTCAAATGATGTAAGCCAAGGGTTTTTGTTATTTTACATGTCTCCAAGGAATACTACCTGTAGGCTAACAGAAGAAATGATAAATGCTTAATAGCACCCAACAGAAGTGACATAATATTCAAGAATAGTACTCTAAATTGACAAAATAACAACATGCACAAACATGGGGTGAAGAAAAATACTAGGGAATAAAATATTTAAAAATTTCAAAGCCCATAATTCATTATGGACTGTCAAAAAACAGGACAATATCCAACAGAGAAGAAGATATTGGAGAAATAATGACTATTTGTCTACAGCTTTCTAGATGGTTTAGAAAAAGCTCTAGGGCAACATAATGCTTGAATGTACACCAGAACAAGAGGGCGTATTTTTGAAAGAATGCTAAATGAATCCTAAAATTCTGTGGAAAGACTCAGAATTTAATATCTGTGATTTTTACATTATTTACAAAAAAAAGCATAGAGGGGTAACTCAAATTTTTTTTTTTTTTAAAGATTTTATTTATTTATTTGTCAGAGAGAAAGCGAGCAAGATCGAGCACAGGCAGACAGAGTGGAAGGCAGAGTCAGAGGGAGAAGCAGGCTCCCTGCGGAGCAAGGAGCCTGATGTGGGACTCGATCCCAGGACGCTGGGATCATGACCTGAGCCAAAGGCAGCTGCTCAACCAACTGAGCCACCCAGGCGTCCCGAGGGGTAACTCAAAATTTTTAAGATATTGAAGCCACTTATAAACTACAGCTTAAAAAAATAATTTCATTATTTTGTAAAATATAAATGTTATCAGAAGAATATAAAAAACTTAAATGAGAAAGAACAAAAAAATCAGTATAGTCATTGTCAATGGTGTTGAAAAAAGGATTCAGAATTATACTAAATACCTTAGAAAATAAACTACTGCTCACCAGAAATCTAAAAACACTTTGTCCTCACAGGTAGAATTTGTGTGAACAGCTTATAAAACAAGACTGCTGAGTCCAAGGTAAAGGTGGATATGAAAAAAGCCATATTGCTGATAGTCCTGAAAGAACAAATTACCTTTGAAATAGAAAATTCTTTACCAGCCAAATGGGATTTTTTTTTAACTTTTTCTTCCTCTTTACAAAAAAGGGGAAAAAGAGAGAGAAATCATTTAACAACCAAACCATATAGTGGTGCTGAGTACTAGATTTGTGAACTCCTAGTCATTTCTCAAACTGAAGTTGAATCAATCATCTCTTTGTTATGGAGAAAGATTTAAAGACATTTGATTAATCTTAAGAGGCTCAGCTCCACTGAAGGCCATAGACCATCTTTGATTTGTTGAGTGCGTGGATTCTAAGAGGCTATCATGTTCTAGTCCTCATTAAAAATATCAGAAGAGTAATAATTGTCTATGAGCCCATGGACTGTCAAATAATACTTATAAAAATGGTATAATTTTATTAATCAGAAAATGTAACACATTTACACTAAGGATCATCAAATTCCTTGTTATGCTAGGCTTGGCTCGATTATTTTTCCTATAACCATACAAATGTAGTGTGTATGGGACAAAATTTATCCAAGAATTGCCTAAGGATATACTTGCTTTATAGAGAAAAGACAGTGGATAAGGTCATCAAAGTAACTATGTAAAACTGAAGTCTTTTAAATTTTTTAAATGCCAAAAGAATAAGGATTTATTATTATTTTATCAGTTTCATTAATGTATATTTATCATTTCTTGCCCTTGGTAAGAAGTCTCAAGGAGTATAAAGGGGCAGAATCATTGCATAATTTGAAAATCTCTGTAAATTTCCAAAATGGTGACAATGTATTAGCCTACGGAGAGATTCATTTGGCTCAAACAACTTTACCAAATCCACAAACAACCAAAAATCTGAGCCAACATTTTACTTAAAAATCGAGACTCCTGGCTGGATTCTGCTTATTCTCTAGTCATTCCAGTGCGTCCACTCACACAAGGAATGTAAGGCTGTATATTTCATTTCTCATCCTGTACTCTCTTTAGAGACTCCTGAGATTTTTAAGATTATCATCCCTGACTTAAATTATAGTTCTGAATTATCATTAAGAAGCTGAGCAACATTAGCAATTCACTAAAACAATGTGTTCCTCTGCTTCTTCATGTTTCACAAAGAACTCAATTATCATAAAAATTTGTTGCAAGATCTCTTTACATCTTCCCTGAAGCATTTCTTATGTATCCAGGTAAAAAGCCACTTCCTTCAGTGATCCTACTACACTTGTTGCAGAGCACATTTATGAGTATTGTACCATTATTATTGATTTGACCTCCTCGCAGTAAATAAAAAGGACAGAGGACAGTTCGATCTTTCTTGAGCCACAGTTCTTGGCACAGTATGTGATATATTACAGGCACCTTGATATTTCGTTCAATAACTAAATGGATGCCTTAATAATTTTCATTCCTACAATGTGTTCATTCCCTATTCTTCAGAAAAAGCAGTTGAGGTAAATGCTTCAAGGAATTTGTGTATAGAATTATTTTAGGCTAAAGTAATACTGCAATAAATCTGAAATCAGAAATTTATTTAGTCATAAAAAAAACCCAACTCTTTATAATATTAAAACTGATCTAAAATGGAAAAATCTCTGCAACGACACAGTAGTGGAATATAGTCACTGGTTGAACACGGTTCAGAGAAGAGAGCCGGTGTACTCCAAGGGAGAAAGTCACTCCCTGTATTAGGAAAAGGTAAAAGAGCAAAGAGCAGAATAGTTGTGAACCTCAGAGGGTTTTAAAATAACAAGGGCAGGGGGTGCCTGGGTGGCTCAGTGGGTTAAGCCGCTGCCTTCGGCTCAGGTCATGATCTCAGGGTCCTGGGATCAAGTGCCCTATCTGGCTCTCTGCTCAATAGGGAGCCTACTTTCCCCTCTCTCTCTCTGCCTGTCTCTCTGCCTATTTGTGATATCTGTCTGACATATAAATAAATACAATCTTAAATATTAATAATAGTGATAAGGGCAGTTTTGGATCAGGGCTTGATATGAATGGGGACCCAAGCCAGGGAGTTTGTGAGTAGGGAGATAATACTTTTTATTTATAAGCAAAAGCCAATTGTTAATTATTTCAACAAATTATGTGACAAGTTAGGTAAATAATAAAAAATAAAATAAAAAATAGACCATCTACCATCTCTAGGACTCAGTTTCCTGAACACTGCACCTTTACCTTTGTGTTTAATGATATATATTTTATTCTATCACACATATTCAATTCCTACATCTTCTAACATTGTGTGGATCACTAATAGCCATGGAATGGGTTTGTCAGATCTATAATACTTTCCTTGATATGGAAAACAATTCCCCAGCAAATGAGGAATTAAAAAGGAGAACAGGAAAAGCACATTTTGAATCTAAATGATTTCTATTTACCGGCTTCTGAGAGTAACAAACTAAAAGTCTTGTTACAGTTCTCAGTAGTTGTTTAGTTTGCTTGGTTTGGTTTTGCTTCTCTTTATGACACACATTTGAGCAAGACTTTTTCTAAATCTTTTATAGGCAGCAATGTCAAGTAGATGGAAATGTCCACTCTTTGTTGTGTTCTTTGAAAACTGCCTAACTTTTAAGTTTAAATTGTAAACTTTTGTTAGCCAGTGAAGGATCAGTTTAATGCTCATGCACTATTGAACACTTTATAGGTGATAGCAATATTAGAGATAGTTAGTATGTGAAGAGACTATAATCAAAAGAAAAATCATCTGCCACTGAGTTCTCCCCGATTCATGTTCTAAAGATCAAATAGCTTTCAGTGGTCACAAAGTTGGGGAAATGCCATTCCTTTCCTTGCTAGCTAACTGCATTCTTCTGTTCTAATATACATTATCTGATAAGAAAACATTTTGCTGGTATGTAAAATACAAGTAGCTCTGCACTTTTTGTGTATTATTAAATATTGAATGAGTCAAGAACTCTGGGTAAGATATAATAAGAAAGCTTTTTGTCTTGTGAAGTTGTAAGGAACTGTAAGTGGTAAAAATGGGAGCAATGAGGGGAAAGTAATGAACAATAGAATTTAAAGCATTTTTAATTTATTTTTCCAAGTCTCGATATTTTCTGACACTGGCAAGTCATGTCATCATCAGCATTTTGTAAGACTTGGCTGGACAAAAGATCATTATGTTCTGTTAATTTACGCTGGGACTCCAGGAACCACACTTATCAGAAGTAATGGCTCCTGGTACTAGAAACATATATAGAGAGAGAATCAAATACTTCTATCTCAGCTTAATCTTATAATTGATACATGTGTTATATATTAATTAGTCTGAACATTTATATAATGTCATCACACTTTCATCATATTATAATGTCTTCCTAAAATGTATATAATTAACTCAGAGAAATCTAACTTAACCCCCAACACTTATTTCAATGAAGCCATTCTGAAATGTTGTATAACCTCTATATAACCACATAAAGGGTAGAATTAATCCAGCGTTCTGTATTCTTACTTGACATTTTTCAGTTTTCTCATCAGCTATCATCTAGGTATCAATGACTTCTACAGTATTATGCGTCTTTTGGAATTATCCTTATTTGCAATTATACCATCATTCGAACTACAAATTAACCATTTACAATGACTTGGATGGAGCTAGAGAGTATTATAAGGTAATCAAAGAAAGACAAATACCATACAATTTTACTCATATGTGGAATTTAAGAAACAAAACAGATGAACACAGGGAGAAAAAGAGAGGCAATCCAGGAAACAGATTCTTAATGACAGAGAACAAACTAAGGGCTGCTGGAGGGGAGCTGGAAGGCTGAAGGGCTCAATGGGTGATGGGAATAAGAGGGCACTTATGATGAGTACTGGATGTTATACGTAAGTGATGAATCACTAAATTCCACACCTGAAACTAATATTACACTGTATGTTAGTATTTAACTAACTGAAATTTAACTAACTGGAATTTAAGTAAAAATTTGAAAAAAAAATTGTGAACCAAGTGAGGAGAAAGTTTACTATTACATCAAATTAATATAGCTCATTTTGGAAAAATTACTTATTTTGATATAATTGTAAGCTTTCTCCTAACTTAGTTTACCATTCTCTGTCTCTTTCTCTCTCTTTCCCTCTCTCTCATTACACAAACATACTGTTAAAAAACAAGACAAAATGGAATCACTTATGCTAAGCCAGTCACCAAACTGAGAATTAAGTACAGTTTTGGCTTTCTCAGAAATGGAATCTTAAACCAATCAGTAATCACCTGATCATATTAGTTGTTTATCTGCCTGACAGATCTTTATTATCCCCTAAAGGAAAATGATCTAACAAAAACCAATCCATTTTTCTGCCTAGTATAATTTCCTTGGTCCTGTTCCCTCTAGCTGCAAAAGTCTTTCGTTTTGTGTACCACCTCTGAGCTCCTTTCGATCTGCTAAACTGGATGCTGCCTGATTCAATTTGATTTTTATTTATTCAAATAAACTCTTAAAACTATTAATATGCCTCGGTTTATCTTTTAACAGTTCTGGTTTCAGAAAAGGGAACCATATGAGACCCCCACAACTCCCAGGAGTAATGAACAAACAACAGGTACCTATGGAGCCCCTTGAGCTCACTGCTCTCTCACTGCCTCTGGGGGCATGGGTAAGTCTCTCTCAGAGCTTAGCTCTGAAGTTCCGGTACTAAGAGCTTTCAGACTTTCTTTGAGCACTTCTTTTTCTGGATCCAGAAACCAGCTGGAGTCAGGCTGTCATCATTTTAAGTTGGACTGAGTCCAGTATGAGGCTTCACGCAAGTAAAATTTTGTTTTAAGGCTAAACAAGAAAGATGACCTTACCAAAGATAATCTTTGAATTACAGTGGCCACAGTGAGAACTTTTAACCATTTTATATAAGCTGAGACATATATAAAGTATCCTAGGAAAAAAGGGGTCTCAGGCAAGCACTCATTATAAAGGGCAGAGGGTAAATATTTTTCCTCCTCTACAGTTTCTGGTAACCAGGATGAGATCTTCTGGGATACCCCATTCACTCCAGAGCCTGTAAACAAGATCCTGCAAAAACTGGCAGAAATAAGCAAAGGGTAAGAATTTTTTAGCAAACTGAGTAATCCCAGATCACTTATCTAAGGTACCTCAGTCAAGAGAGTACCTTGTTGTCCCTTCCTTCCCAAATTCACAAGGGCAGTCAGAAAAACATTTGCAAGAATCTGATCCTTGAATTCAATGCCCACTGGTTGTCAATCCTTTCTATCCCAAGGACAGCTATTGCCTTTTTTGTTTCTCTTGTTTCGTGTCCTAAGAAGTTGGCTTGACAGTTATCAAGTTATCAAGTTTTGGGGGGGGTCCCCCAAAAATGGCCAAATATGTGAGTTGCACCCTATTTGTGGCTAGATATGCCTGGACAAAAATTTGAGAGCTTCACTACAATTCACTGCATTTGTGACTAGGGTCCTAACAAAAGATGGCCAATGATCGGGGGAATTATCTAGGACTTTCCTTCTTTTGCTTATCTTTGGGAATAGCTCTGGATTTGGGAGGCTGGTATCCTTTCCACCCTCTTTGAGGATGCCTCATCTATGAGGTTGTTCATTACTGTTCAGAGCCTATTACCAATTTGTTTTTAGGTCTTCTCCAGTAAGCTAAGATGAAACTTTATACTCACAGGGAAAGAGAAACATTCTGAAGCCTTTGTGGAAGGATTTACTAGAATATTCTGAAGAGGCACAGCTCTAAATATAGAACATAGGAGTCCACTGATTTCCATCTTAGTGGAAGATCTTTTCCCAATATAAAGAACCAAACTAAAGATGAAATAGTTGGATGCCAGGTTAATCCCTTGATATCATCAGGTTGAAACTCAATTCTATGAGGAATTAAAAACTGTGTGTCTTATTAATAAAGTTTTCACAAGAACAGAAATAATTCATAGCCCACTTATTCTTTTTTACCAATTTCCAAACCTCCCCTATTCATCTTAACAGGCTTGTAGATAATGGAAAAAATCTGAACATAGAGAATAGAAGATCTTCTTGGTGAAATTTGCATTTTTTTTCTGTGTGCCCGTTTAGATGTAAGTATTTAATGCCATCTTTTCTAGGAACCAAGGTAGTTATTATCAGAAGGAGGAAAGAAAGTAAAGTCTCTTGGGAAAACTGGGCAGATAAAAAATGTTAAAAGTCCCTTCCACAAACATTAGTAAAAAGTTTTAGCCATCTGCCATCTGAGCAGGTAACCTTAACTAATTCCATCTGCCAGAAACACAATTTGGGTGCAAATGTTCTTTTATAAACTAGTGAATGTGCATTATCCTAACTGTCTCATGGCTAAAATTTTAAAACAACAACTGTAAGATCTGTTTCTGTGTTTATGTATGTCTATTATGTATATTATAAATGTGTGATGTTTTTTCTATCCCTGGATGACATTGCCAAAATCAGTTTGGTAAAAAACTCTATTTAATTGGCTTAAAGGCAAACAAGTATTTATATAAGTAAAGTATACTCTGAGAAATACAGAAATTAATCCAAATGTTTTTCAAGTTCACATAATCTAAAATAATCTTCAGTAAATTAAAGCTTGGTTAAGTTTGCTGGTATAATTAAAACAGGAAATTCTTAAGAGTTACTGGTATTAAATATAGTACTTTTATTCTGCGTAGGTTTACTAAAAGTCAAATAAGCTTAGGTTATTTCTACTACAGAATTTACCATCAAGAAAGATAATTTAAGATGATGGTTAGCTGCTTGATGTCTCATGAAATTTTCATGAGTAATCTAAACATAGTTGCTAAGAACAAGGAAATTAAACAGATACAAAGTTCACAGAAGAACTTTTGACAATAACTGTTATATGTCTCAGTTCATCTTTCAACAGTACATACACATACATATAATCATATATTTATGTATATACATATATTAATGTTTAAGCATGTTTTATATTCATCCTGAATTTCTTCATCTATATCCTGGTAAGTACTATGCATAATGACATATAAGTAAAAATCACCCCTAATCTTATTCATGCATTTTACTGGTGCAACAAGGGTTTTAAATGAAACAGTAGGAGGTTTTGCAATATCTGAACATGGTGGATAGTACCGAAACCAGAGATAATGTGCAATCTTGATCTTTTAAGTTAAAGTCCAGGCTCTATACTTCTTTCTCTTCTTTAGAAATATGATGCCATTCTAACTGGTGTAGGGTGGTATCTAAATGTGGTTTTGATTTAATTTCCCTGATGGCCAATGATGATGAACATTTTCTATAGGCTGATTCTATAGGCTGATTTTTTTTTATAAATAATTTTTTAAAAGATTTTATTTATTTATTTGACAGAAATCACAAGTAGGCAGAGAGGCAAGCAGAGAGAGAGAGAGGAGGAAGCAGGCTCCCTGCGGAGCAGAGAGCCCTATGCAGGACTCGATCCCTGGACCTTGGGATCATGACCTGAGCAGAAGGCAGAGGCTTTAACCCACTAAGCCACCCAGGCGCCCCATAGACTGATTATTTTTCATGTTGTCCCATTTCCCTAGCTATCTATTTATTGATGTCTACCTTGGTCTTTGTCTCTACCAAAGGACAATTAATGGACTGCTATGTGAAAACTAAGAAAATTATCTGTTTTTAATTAGGGTATTCCAAAGGTCACTGCTTTTATTATGCAACATACCAGCTTTATCAAACTATATTCAAAACAAAATTTTTTGACTCATTTGTTTTTGTTTTTTTCTTTTTTGAGCAAGAGAGAGAGAGAGAGAGAATGCTGACATGCAGTAGTGGTGGCAAGTGGCAGAGGAGAGAATCTTAAACAGACTCCATGTCCTGCCCAAAGGTCGACAAGGGGCTGGATCTCAGGGCTCTGAGATCATTACCTGAGCCAAAATCAAGGATCATTCACTTAACTGACTGAGCCACCCAGATGCCCCCTGACTCATTTCTTTTTTCTTTTTCTTAACCTGTTTTTGTTTTGTTACTTTTTTGATCTGCTTATCTGGATTTGTTAACATGTAATATTACATGTTTATTGCTAACATGTTAACATTATCTATTAACATGTAATATTTTCTCTAGCTATTGTTTTTAATGGGAATATTTCTCTCGATATATAGACTGAAGAAAAAGGAATACATAAATGATACTTTCCAAGGGGAAAACTACCACTGTTTTCAGATAGAATGCCTTGAACAGCAGTTGTCAGTTCAGGATTTTCATATATGGTAGTCTTTGTTTATGACACACTTCGTTATACTTCCCTATGTATCTCACTTATTGAAAGGTAAACAGTAAATTCAGTTATTCTAAAACTGCAAATTTCAGCCACCATGGAATGCTGCATTTAAGCTAAATGGCTTCCTTTAGCAAGGTCACATTTCCTTCTCTCTCTATTCCCAGTTATGATTGCACATATTCCTTTCCTATAGGACATTACTGAAGATTTCAGGTTACAGTCACGACACTCCAACGCACCAACATTCCTGACTCCCTCCCACTAAGTTTTCTTAAACTTACAGGCTAGAAAAGTATATGATCTGAATTTCAAGTTCAAGCAAATGCTTCACTACCCCTTAGCAGGGATTGTTGGTTTCCATGCAAAGCATACAGGAATCCTCTCTACTCCTAACTCCGGCTATTCCAAGCATCACTGCTACACCTATTTATGGTATCTACATGGGTATTTTTCACTATTATTAGTATTAAGTGACAAAAAGCATAATTAGAAATTTTGTATACATCTCTTTTAAAGCAGGATCTATTCAGTATGAAAAAACAATGGAATTACTATTAAATCTGTCTTTTCATTTCTAGACTCTACTTTCTCAGCAATAGTTTAATTACTAGGCATTTGTCCATTTTTTGTGGTAAATTCAGGCTATATTTCCAGATTAACAAATCACCAACATCTACTATCAAGTATTTACCATACTAGAAAGTATTTCCTATTGAGAAAAAAAAAAAAAAAAAAAGGAAAAACTTGGAAAATCTCTAGTATTTCCCAATGAAGTTTTTCAGCCAAAACATCCAGTTTGATTCTGATTGGTCCAAGGTGAGTCATTCACTTACATCTGAGTCAATCATGTTTTGTAGCAAATAGAGTATCATTCATGTAGCCAGGATCATAAACTACTGCTGGATCCAGAAGCAGGATCAATCCTAAAATCACTACTGTCTAGAATGAAAAACAGGTAATTTTTCAATAACCACCTGACCAGATAATAGTTTTTTTTCCTCATTTTTTTTCCTCAAAAACCTTTGTTTTCTTCCCCTCTCTTTGTCTGTTTTTTTTTTCTTTGTTTGTTTTGATCACTCTTTTCCATCAAAGCTTTTTCCCCTGAAATACAAGCAACTGAAAATATTTCTGGTCAATGTTATTAAAGGTATTTCTTCTGAGAACAGTCAAGAATATATCTGATTTCATTAATTATTTTTCCAAGTTATACACTAAGAAGATAGGTAATACTGCAGCAGGTACTTTATAGTTTTCTTTTAAATAAATTTTCTGTAACATCCTGGAAGTATCTGATCTTGAGATTATATAGTTCACCTCTGCCTTTTCTGGCCATGCCTTTTCAATTCCAAGTAGGACTATTTTGTTGCTACTATAATTTTCATTATATAGTTGAAGTATAGCAATAGAAGCAATTTACTTCTTCCAGTCTACTGGTTCAAATCTTAATACCTTCAAGTTTCCTAAACAACAGTCCTGGAATAACTTTTTTTGTTTGTTTGTTCTTTAAATTTGCCCTAGAAACACTGTCAAGTAGTAACATTAGCAATTTTTTTTAAAGATTTTATTTATTTGACAGGAAAAGATCACAAGTAGGCAGAGAGGCAGGCAGAGAGAGAGAGAGAGAGGGAAGCAAACTCCCTGCTTCAGCAGAGAGCCCAATGTGGGGCTCGATCCCAGGTCCCTGAGATCATGACCTGAGCCGAAGACAGTGGCTTAACCCACTGAGCCACCCAGGCGCCCCAATATTAGCAATTTTTAAACATGATATTTCCTATGTGTTATACGATGTTATCTGCATTCAAAGTAAATCTGGTATTCTGTAGGAATCAAGTATCAGTGCATCAAAAGATCTATGTTCAAGACCAAGCTTCTAAATTTGCTAAATTTCTGATTTTCCTTTCTAAAGTTAGAAAGGAAAACTGGAATTCTTTTTCATGGGACTGCAACTTCAATACAGATAGAAGGTCCAGGTCTGTTTTCTGCCTCCATGTGTCTAGATATTTTACATTTAAGAGATATCTTTCAATGTTAATAGCAGCTTCACTATTATCTACAATTTTTCCAGGAAACAATCCTCCTGCCCCAGGAAACCTTTTGAGTTTCATAAAGGCCACTATAAGAAAGATATAACATTCTATATCCATCACGTCATTGAGCACGCTCAGGTGCTCAGATTGCTTCTACTATTGCGAGGGATTGAGAAAGGTGCTGCTGCTAGGTCATCACCTGATCCCACTGAAATTCTACTTCCAAAAAGAAAGGAAGATGGGTTGTCAATGAGAAAACAGAGACTTAAGGCAGAATTTAATAAAACCATTGATTTCCTAAATGACAGAAGCTAATCTGTCACAGAATACTTCCTCTTTTAGATGTTTTGCCTCTGTTCAAAATTCACAGATTCTAGGAATTAGGAAATGGAGAACATCAATGGAACATTTTTCTGCTTACCACAAAAAGTAAAGCAATGAATCCTTCTGGGTAGATCAAACATGGACAAAACTGTACCTGTGCAGGCAAAAGGAAATACAGAAAGCACTGATCATGTAGTTAAATTTTTTTTCAAATGGCCATAAAAACATACAGATTATTTATATAAGGGAAAATCAGTTATGTATTTTATATTTTCACATTGATAAAATTCCCATTTTTGTTTAACATTACTGAATTGATTCATTTAACCCACAAATAATTATTAATAAGACTTTATGTATCATGGACTTAGTAAATCATTGATAGTAAAATGGTGGGGGGAAAAAAGACATACTTACCATCAGAGGGTTTACAATGTAGTAGGGGAAGACAGTCATTAATGACAAAATTATTTAACATAAATTATTTGGAATTCTGCACCACAGATTTGTCTTTTCATCCACTTATAAATACATACATCATTTGTTTATTATCAGTATTGATATATGAATATTTATTTTAAACTTTGGGTTATAATCCAATTACATGATATCCTTGGTCGAACAGTTTCAGATTCAGCCACTGGAAACCTTGCAGTTGTCTCCTAGGCCCCTTTGATCTACCTCATCAGTAGTTTAAAAAAAAAAAAAAGTGTTTCTTAGTTGGTTTGGTTTGTAGGTTCGTTGATTAGCTTATTAGCATATGATTTTCTCATAGAACAAGATGTTCCAAGCTTATCTTGCATATTTCCTGACCCAGCCTGGAATCAGCTTTTTCTCCAAGAAAATCTCATTATTTATAATGGAGAATGGTATTAATCCACCACTTTAAAAAATGATATATCATACATCATTCATTTTTTGGTGGGACAAGATTAAGACAAATTCATTAATTATTAATTTTTAAATATATAAGACCATATGAAATGTGATTTTGAGATTCTCATATTTCCCTCAAAGTACTTGTCAAAAGGAGATAAGGAAAATGTCTCTAAATTATACCAGTATGTAAAAAATATAAAGGAACAGGAGTTAAAGTGAAATGAAAAGTTACTCGCTTTTTCATTTTGAATCTTTTCCATGCAAAAATTAATGAATTAATTAAAATAATAAGCTAAAAATTTAAAAATAATAATAACATAATAAGCTATACCTGGCAGGATCATTTTTTGGATATGATATACACTAGCCCACAATCAGTATTGTATATGTATTAATGGAACTGAATTATGGTTGGGACATCTAAAAGAAAGATAGCATGCAGAGTTACAAAAGTTTTGAAAAAAGAAAATTTAAATATTTAACTTTTTTGACTATATACACCTAATTGTTCCCTTTGATACCTGACCTCCATAAATAATAAAAATCCACCTTCATTTTATGTTTCATTTTTATGCAGCTAAAAATCTAAATCTCATCAGCTAAATAATCTTGAAAAAAAGATGAAAATATGCTCCTTTAAATAAACAAATAATGGGAAGCAAATATTATATACAAAAATGTATGGACAAATGTATATCTTCATATAAAAATATATATTCATTAAAATTTAACCAAGGATTCATTTGAATAAAAATAATGCATTTCTTTATTGAAATGGAAGAAGGGATTTGGCTTTGAGAAGATGAGCTTACATGAATGCCTAGACTCTGAGAAAATATCATGTTTCTAACCAATACCAATGAAAAACAGAATCACAACTTCAAAGACAGCTACTGGATTCTCTCAAGAGAACTGAGTGGAGTTTATCTTTGTGTAAGTTGGTGCAGCCACTTTGGAATAGTGTGGAGATTCCTTAAGAAATTAAAAATGACCCTGCAATTGTACTACTATGGCCCTGCAATTGCACTACTGGGTATTTACCTCAAAGATACAGATACAGTGAAAAGAAGGACCATATGTACCCCAATGTTCACAGCAGCAATGGCCAAAACTACCAGACTGTGGAAAGAGCCAAGATGCCCTTCAACAGATGAATGGATAAAGAAGATATGGGGTGTGTGTGTGTGTGTGTGTGTGTGTGTGTGTATAAAATGCAGTATTATGCCTCCATCAGAAAGGATGAATACCCAACTGTTGTTACCAATATGGACAGCACTGGAGGAGATTATGCTGAGTTAAATAAGTCAAGCAGAGGGAGTCAATTACCATATGGTTTCACTTACTTGTGGAACATAAGGAATAACATGAAGGACATTAGGAAAAGGAAAGGAAAAGAGAATTGGGGGGAATCAGAAGGGGAGATGAATCAAATGAAACGATGGACTCTGAGAAACAATCGGAGGGTTTTGGAAGGGAGGGGGTTTGAGAATGGGTGAGCCTAGTGATGAGTATTATGGAGGGCACCTATTGCATAGAGCATGGGTATGGTGCATTAACAATGAATCTTGGAACACTGAAAAAATAAAATTAAATTAAAAAAAAAAAAACTGAGCTGATAATGTGTGCTACCACACACTGGTTGCTTTAAATATTTTTCTCTCCTAATAATCAAACTGAGTAATGGATTCTGTCACCTCATTTTTGTTTGGGTTTGTTCATTTGCTTGTTCTCCTTAATAGTAAGTTGACTGTTACTACGCTGATATAATTAAAGCTATTCTCAATCATAAAAAAGGGGATTTTTTTTCAGCCATTGTGCTATCTTTCTAAATGCCAAATCTTCACTGAATTCACCAAATAACTATTAAATTTCTCATGTATTCAGCTTTCATACCAACAATGGGTATGTATTGCTGACTCACTGGAATTAAAAAAAAAAGTATCTCATTATTTTAAGAAAGTACCCCATAACTTCCACTATCGATTAAATCAAAAATTAAATCAAATTGGGCCAAAGACTCAAAAGTATAACTCTTATATAAATCTTTTAGAAGGAAATATGACAAAAAAAGAATCTTTGTGACCTTGAGAAAGGAAACTGGAGAGGCAGGAGAAAAAAACACATCTACTGGCATATGGATATATGCCAATTTTTCAAACCCTGATTGTCTATTTTTATTGTTCTGTATAACTATCATTTTGCTCAAACATACTACCTTAATCACTGAAATTATATGGTGAGCTTAGAACCAGGTAGTATCAGCGATTCAACTTCATTCATTTTTAAAATTATTTTGAATAATCTAATTATTTTTCTTTCTACCTAAATTTAAAAATTACCAGATTTCTACAAAGACACTGCTGGAATTTGGGATAAGAGTACATCAAGTCTGTAGACCAACTTGAAGATAACTGATATAGTAAAATATCCTGCAACTCATAAATACATGGAATCCACCTATGTATCCTTTATCTGAAATTTTCATCAATTAGTTTTTGTAATAATACTTTTTAAAAGATTTATTTATTTGAGTGAGAGAGTAAGCACACAGAGGCCAACAATCTCAAAACCCTGAGATCACAACCCGAGCTGAAACCAAAAGTCAGATGTTCAACCAACTGTGCCAACCAGTCCCCCTTGATATCATGTTTTAAGAAGATTTTATTTATTTATTTGTTTTAGAGAGAAAGAGCTCATGAATGGCGCAGGGGCAGGAGGAGAGACAAAATCTCAAGCAGAGTCTGACACAGAGCCCAGAGCCCAAGGCAGAGGCTTGATCTCAAGACCGGAGCCAAAATCTAGAGTCAGACACAACCGACTAAACCCCAGGTGCCCCTATGATACTTCTTAATTTATACCTCAGTATGTCATATTTTTGCTGTAATTGCATGTGATACTATTTTAAAATTTAAATTTCTAATTGCTCCTAATTCATCAGTACATGTTAATATCTATTAATACAATTATTTTTGTTTGTTCTTGCATATTACAAACATGTCAAATGGGCTTATTAATTCCAATAAATTTTTTTGTAGATTTTTATGTTTTTTACCATGAAGATGTTGATGTCATCTGTGAATAGAGAAATTTTATTTCTTCCCCTCCAATCTATGATTTTGGTATCTTGCTCTACTGTGTTGGCTAGGATGTCTAGTACAATGTAAAACAGGAAGGAGTGGCAAGAAAAACATACCCGTGCCTTTTACCCATCTGAAGGATAAAATGTTTAGTCTTTCATCATTAAGTATGATGTTATTTGTCTCTTTGTTTAAGACAGAGAGGGAGGAGGGGCAGAGGGAGAGGCAAAGAGAGAATCTTCAACAGACTCCACATCCAGTACAAAGCAAATGTTGGGCTTGATCTCACAATTCTGAGATCATGACGTGAGTGGAAATCAAGAGTCACCAAGCCACCCCTTCCTCATAGATGCCCATTTGTCAGGTGAGGAAGATGCTTTCTACTACTAGTTTGCTGAGAGTTTTTGCTAAGAATGGATGCTGAATATTGTCAAATGTTTTGTTCTGATGCCTGCATCTATTGATATGATCTTTTGGTCTTTCTTCTTTAGATCCTCAACATGGGATGTTATATTAATTGGTTTTCCAAATTAAATCAACTTTGCACTCCCATTAAAAATGACATAAAAAATAAAAAATTAAAAAAAAAAATGACATTTGATGATGTATAATCCATTTGATATATCTGTAAGCCTACTATGATTTTGGCCAGGAGGGTGAAATAATATGACCTTGGTTTTAAAATGACTTCTCTGGCCACTGGCTTGATAACAAACTTCAGGGTTTAAGCATGGAAGTAGCTATTCTTAATTGAACACTATTACAATATGAATACAATACAATAATACAATACATGAATATTACAATATTACAAATATTACAAAATAATACAATACAATACATGAATACAATATGAATAAGTGATGAAGATAGCTTAGACCATGGTGATTACAGGAGACGTGTGGACCTGTGGTTTAATTTTTATATAAAATCTAATGTTTGAGTAATATGAATCCCTACTGATTTAATATGGGAAGTGAAAGAAGAAACAAGTAAAATTTTTTAACCTAAATAATTTAAAGTACAGAATTCTCATCCATTTTGATGGGAAAAAACATAGGTGGATCCGTTTTCAGGGAAGGCACAAAATTCACTTTTGGACAAATTAAGTTTGAGATTTATATTAGGTATATAATTGACGCTGTTGATAGAATGTTAAATATATGAAGTTGGAGTTCAGTAATATAACTGTGATTAAGAGAAATAACTTGATATTTTCTTTCTTATAGAACAAAATTCAGTTCCTTGATTTATTTTTATTTTTTATTTTATTTTTTTTAAAGATTTTATTTATTTATTTGACAGAGATCACAAGTAGGCAGAGAGGCAGGCAGAGAGAGAGAGAGGAGGAAGCAGGCTCCCTGCTGAGCAGAGATCCCGATGTGGGACTTGATCCTGGGACCCTGAGATCATGACCTGAGCCGAAGGCAGTGGCTTAACCCACTGAGCCACCCAGGTGTCCCCAGTTCCTTGATTTAAATGATGTCTTTTGATTATAGTTGCTGAAATGCTAGTATTAGCTGTCAAAATTCTTGTCAAGTCAAGTTAGTAATCGTATTTTTGTAATTAGAAAGTGTTAAAATCCACAGAGGACATGCTGATCTCTGATAAGATATCTCCACACCTCAAAAGTACACATTTCCATTAAGGATGTGTAATGTGCTCCCATATGCAAAGTCTTTCTACAAGCAGTATGAGAGAGGTGCTGACACATCCTTACATATGCCCTCTCGGCTATCACAGTAAGCTTCCAAATGGAGTCACAATTACTTAGATTTGTTTTCTAAACTGGAGTCCCTGCCATTTGAAATTATCTACACTACATTAGTTTGGATTCTGAATGTCTTTTTTTTTTTTTTTAAGATTTTTATTTATTTATTTGACAGAGAGAAATCACAAATAGATGGAGAGGCAGGCAGAGGGAGAGGAGGAAGCAGGCTCCCTGCTGAGCAGAGAGCCTGATGCGGGGCTGGATCCCAGGACCCTGAGATCATGACCTGAGCCGAAGGCAGCGGCTTAACCCACTGAGCCACCCAGGCGCCCGGGATTCTGAATGTCTTACACTTTCTTTCGTGACAGGTTTCTGAACCTTCCAAGGAGTGAAGAATCCGTATATATGCTGAGAAGAAACTCTTAAGAAATAAAATAAATATGGAGCTTATTAAAAGAAACCCTCGTTTGTTACCTTCGTTTATATTTCAAATATTTGTCTTCTCATGACAAAGAATAATAAATCTCTATCAAACTGATAGCACAATAATTTAAGTAGTTGTCTTTATATATTAACTAACTACCCAAAATCACATTTTAGCTGTTACTTAAACACTAAATTTAAAAAGAAGTTAGCTTATTCACCATTAGAGAATATGGTACTATTAAAATGACAAGGGCTACGTTTTTGAAAATATTCTTATTAAATGTTTATTGATTTATTTTTCTAAGAGGAAATAACAGAATTATTGAATGACTTGATGAATCACTTCATCAAACCAACATTATATAGTTTAGTTATTAAGCCAGCATATGATCAACTGAGATCATTTTTTGTTTTGTCTATGTGGGTGTCATTTGTGCATAATCACAAAATCAGCACATGAGCAACAGAAGAAAGATGTGTTTATTATTGTGTATATAACTTTTTGTATTTGTGCTTTTGTGTTTGGCATTATGTTTGATGCCACTGCCTCTGTTCTTATTTGGAATGTAACAGGTTGAAGGTTGTGGGAAGCAAGAAAAAAGTAATCTATGGAAGGACTTCATTTGCACTATTTCTAAGTTAATTGAATAGATAAAAGAAAGGAATATACTGTATTGTAAAAGGTTCTAGGGATAATTTGACTTTATCACACTGACCAAAAAGTGGAGTAAGTCAAGACAAAAAGAATTAGTACCTCTTCAAGCAAATCTAACAAAAATAACTGCAACAAATTTTTTCCACTTCTACAAATAACGATTTAACTAAAGTTTTTACATAATCACTTGTAAAAAATCCTTAGCAAATGATAATCAGCTAGCCTTTCTATTTTCTAAATACTAACCCATTCTCAGGACTTTCATAAGGTTAAGAACTAAACCAACACACATTACTACTTTTTACTAAGAATTACTAAGATCTCTTTATTCAGAATTTCTCAAAATATGAAAGAGTATTATTGAGGAAAGTCACCTTTCCACTAGATAGTGAAAATTTTGAATTTCTTGTTGAAGTTACTGAAAGAAAAATCATGATGGTGTCCTACAGGATACATTTGTTCTGCTAAAATCTACCTTAAAACCTGGCAATGTCTAATAAACAGATTAAAGATCTGGTCTTAAAGTCCATTCATTGGTATTTCAAACTGAAAAAAAAAACTATAAATCTGTATCCTATACTTTAAATTAACTTTTGAATAATACACATCTCCCCTTATAAATGACGTTCATAGCCAACAATTCCCTGCAGGAAAATTCTAAATGCCATAGTCTGACACATGAGGCCACTAAGTACTACCCAGAATCAAACTTCTAATTGGATCTGTAATCACATCCTTAAAAAATTAGACAGTACTGTTTTTAGACATAAACTTCAATTTCTTCAAAATAAATTTCTACTTAATCTGTAATCTTCACAATGCCTAACAAACTCTTTCTTACCCATGCTTCAAATTTCATGAAAATATTTCTAGTTTTTGGATATCTAAATTTAAAGTAAATATAATACCTATTTGTGTTAAGGCAGTAAACTGTAAGTCTTTTGCTCATTAAATTATTAACTTAGCACAAAATATACTATAATTATGTTGTCATATTATTATATATTATGGTATATATAATGCATATATTCACATACATGCATGCATACCTCCTTTTGTATATATTATATTACATCAAAATAATGCTTATTCATGTAATCTTTCTTTATCAGTTTGGTTATATACCAGTCAGATTGTGACAAGTACTGTAATTTCCTAGAAGTATGTTGTGGCATATCAGTTTACCCCAGCAAAAATGATATGGCACTTGCATGGTATGGATGGGATAATTCAGGAGTAAACTTGTACACTTGCATTAGCTGGACTTGTTTGTGGGATTAAGTCAGGCATTAGCATTTTTTCCCCCCGGGAAGGACCTGAAGGTAAATATTTAAGGAAATATGGCCCACATTGCCTCTCTCACAACTACTGAACTCTACCGCTGGAGGGCAAAACCAGTCATTGATAATATTTAAACGTATGTGTGTGGATGTTCTGTGATAATTTTTATTTACAAAAATAGGCGATTGGCTGATATGACCCACAGACCACAGTTTTCCCACCTCTGAATTTGTCTAACACTATTTACTAATAACCTCCAATTATTATAAAAATAATTAAGTCTTCAATGCAAACTCATGTTCTATGCAATTTCATTTGACTGCAATTCTTATTCCTGTTATTAACAGTTCTGGAAACAAGCCTATCAGCTAATGTTCTGGGAGAGATACATTCCTCAAATTGTCTAGAAGAATCTACAAATGTACTAGGAATATTGAAATGACAACATTAGAATTTTCAACATTACTGATAATAGGAAAGGTGGTGATTGAAAGTACTTCCAGAAATTTGTTAAAGTAAATACATACTTCATACTTACTTTGGATATGAATTATTTTGGGAAAGAAATTATTTTTATTTTTATTATTTTTTTTTAAGATTTCTATTTATTTGACAGAGAGAGAGAGAGAACAAGAAAACACAAGCAAGGCATGTGGCAGAGGGAGAAGCAGACTTCTGGCTAAGCAGGTAGCCCAACACCAGGCTTGATCCCAGGACCCTGGGATCATGACCTAAGCCGAAGGCAGATGCTTAACAGACCGAGCCACCCAGATGCCCTATTTTTATTTTTATATGAAAGATGAAATATGTGGGCTGGAGTTTAAAACAAAAATGTCATTTAGTGATTAATATGTGATAAGAAATAGTCTCTATGTATTAATTCACACATCCTCAAAAGAACCCTGAGAAGAAGGTGCTATTACTGCCAATTCTATTTTACAGATGATGAAACTGAAGCAAAGACATTTTAGAAAATTGCCTAATACTACACAATAGTATGTGACAGACCCTCTTTTCAAACCCTAGCAGTTTGGCTGTATAACCTGCTCCAGTTCAAATAAGGTTTCTATTTCACCTGGTTTATATTCCTGATTGCACAGTTTCTTAGCTGTTGACCACCAAAAAGTGGTTTAACCTCCTCAGGTTTCAATTTCCTCAAGTGTGTAATGATTGCCTTGAAGTAGACAATCTCTAAGACCTTTTTGAAATGCTATGATTAAATTCGTAAGAAGTTTTAGCTTCATAAATATTCTCAAGCTTCCAAAATTTCACCACATTACTTTTATATAAAATCTTATTCCGATCGTCTAAAGCCATTTGCATTTTCTCTTTAGTAGTGCCTCTTAGAAGAGGATAGAATTTAAATTTCTGTTCCAGAAAGATGGAAAATGGCAGGACCCTAGTGCTATTGTAGGGAGATTATGGAGATTGGAATCAGAGAACCAGAGTCATGTCTACTTCCCTTTCAATTTTATCAATCCTGTTCTTTGAAACAAGGGGATTCATGAAAGAGGGGATTATGAAACCTATGTTAAAGAATTGCTATTAAGAGAAGTATGTTGTGATATATGCATACTAATATTACTGAATCAAGCTATGTAAATATGAATTTTTTTGAAAGAAACATTAATAAAGAAGCTACATGCACAGAAATAAATTTAAGTGGTCACCATTTTCAGAGATAAAGTGGTTTCGGTTGTTTGACTCATCTTCATTGGTGATCCCACACATTTACTTACATATCAACTCAGGAAATAATATAGTAGGATTTTCTTCAAGTGGAATTTCATTTAGAATCAAACTGGCAAATACTATTTGATATGATAAGAAATGAGATATGAGAAGAAAGAAAGGTCTACTTAGAAGTAAAATGTATTACGTGTACATCTGTATTTTAGAACAATATGAGAAGGTCACTCAATTAAATGTGGTCTAAGTTTAAGTACTCATGTAGTCTCTTTACTCTGACAGGCTGTAACTCCCAGACAGAATTAATTTAATCAAATTTGATTCCCCTAATTTGAATTATTTTCATTTATATAAACTGTAGTATATCACAGAACCCTCCTTTGTCTAAATTTTCACATCACTTGACCCAGAGCAGGAATTCAGATTTTATGATCATTCTTATAGTGAAGGATCAGTAATTGTTCTCTGGAAAATAGAAGTAAAACTAATTTGATGTTAATACTTAAAGTAAATTCCCAATACTTACAAAGATACTGACATCTGGAAATCATGAAACTATTAATATGCTTACATACAGAGGCAAAAATAAACATCCCCAAATAAGGATAAGAATACAATTATAATTATAATTATAATGGTATCATAAATAATGAAATACAGTGTACCTGGGTGGCTAAGATAGTTAAGCATCTGCCTTCAGCTCAGGTCATGACCTCAGGGTCCTGGGATCGAGTTCCACATCCGGCTCCCTGCTCTTTGGGGAGCCTTAGCCTCCCTCTGCCTCTCTGTCTCTGTCTCCTAAGAATAAATAAAATCTTTTAAAAAATGAAATGCTTATGGTTACAGCTAACACAAATGCAAAGTTGGGAGAAAGTTAATGAAAAACCACTGTTTAATTTCTACAAACCACTTTTGAGAACAATTAAATGAGAACTAAATGTAAAGGCACCCCACATCATCCCAGGAATATTGTTAAAATAACAGGAATCTCCAAATTGATCCTTATTAGTTATCCAGTTGCTTTTTTCCCCTAAAATAAACACCATGCCATAAAATTATTGGGAAAGTTTGAGGGACCCGGAGTAGCCAAAGCAATCTGGATAAAGAAGAAAAAATTAGAAAACTCACTTTTCTTGATTTTAAATGTTATTGTAAGAAGTTTGGTAATGGTCTAATAGCTTAAGGAAATACACACTAATCAATGTATTAAAACTAAGAATCCAGGGGCACCTGGTGGCTCAGTGGGTTAAGCCTCTGCCTTCGGCTCAGGTCATGGTCCCAGTGTCCTGGGATCGAGCCCCACATCAGGCTCTCTGCTCAGCCAGGAGCCTGCTTCCCTTCCTCTCTCTCTGCCTGCCTCTCTGCCTACTTGTGATCTCTCTCTCTCTGTCAAATAAATAAATAAAATCTTAAAAAAAAAAAACTAAGAATCCAAATAAAACCTAACATTTATGGTTAACTGATACTTGACAATATGCCAAAACAATTCAATGAGGGGATATATTTTTTTCCACAAATGGTACTAGAACAGCTATTTATACATATGAAAAAAATGGAAGAAGAAAGAAAGGAAAAAGAGAAAGAAAAGAATAAAAGGAATTTGCATCCCTATCTCACGCAACATATAAAAATTTAACTGGATCACAGAATTAAATATAAGAGATAAACCTGTAAAACTCTTAGGGGAAAACTTAGGAACAAAGTTACAAAGTTACATGACCCTCAGTTGGCAACAGTTTCTTAGATAAAATAACAAAAAGCAAGAAAAAAAAAAGACTAAACCAATCATTGGATTTCTTCAAAGTTAAAAGACCTATGCATCAAAGGATACCATCAAGAAAACTTAAAAAGAAAAAAAAAAAAGGCAACAAAAAAACCCCCAAAAACCTAGAGAATAGGAGAAAATGTTTCCAAATCATATCTCTGACAAGGGATTTACATTCAAAATATATAAATAATACTTATAATTCAACAACAGAAAGATAAACATTAGAAAACTAAAAAGAATTTGAACAGAGGGCACCTAGGTGGCTTAGTGGGTTAAGCCTCTACCTTCAGCTCAGGTCATGATCCCAGGGTCATGGAATCGAGTCCTACATTGGGGGGGGGTCTCTGCTCAGCAGGGAACCCATTTCCCCACTCTGTCTACTTGTGATCTCTCTCTCTCTCTGTCAAATAAATAAATAAATAAATAAATATCTTTAAAAAAAAAAAGAACTTGAAGAGACATTTCTCCAAAGATGGCCAATTAGCAAACCCAAAGATGCTCAACACCATTAATTATTAGAGAAATGCAAAGCAAAACAACAATGAGATATGTTTAGCAGTTCCTTGGATGACTAAACCAGTAAAACAAATGTTAGCAAGAAGGAAAAATTGTAAATTTCATGCACTGGTGGTGGAAACTGTTAAATGGTTCAACCACTTTGGGAAACAGTTTGACAGTTCCTAAAAAGGTTAAGCATTGACCAAGCAATTTAATTCCTAATTATATCTGAACTTAATTGCAAACATATGCCTACAAAAAAATTATATATCAACAGTGGCATTGACTATAATAGCAAAAATGAAAAAAAAAACACATATCCCTTATCTGAGGAATTGAAAAAAAATATGTCATACTTCAACAGAGTATTATTTTTAAAAAGGATGGGAATCAAGATGGCAGATGAGTAGCAGACTGAGATAGCATCAGGTCCCAGGAGTTCAGCTAGATAGTTATCAAACCATTCCAAACACCTAAAAACTCAACAGGATATAGAACAAGAGAAGCAATTGTAGGAACAGAAAATCAACCACTTGCCTGGCTAAACAGGGGTGGAACCCTCATGGGGACAGTGTAGTCTCAGGTCCTGTGGGATCACAGAAAGACCAGGGGTGTCTGAGTGTGGCAAGGCTGCCAGGTATTGGAGAGGGGAAGCTGATTGCAGAGATGGAACTGAGGAGTGAGCTCTCAGATCAGGGTTACCTTAAACTGTGATCCAAGGCACAGTCAGGGTATTACTGTTCGAGCAAGGACCCCACCAAGAGGCAAATCTGGAGAGATCCCATCCTTACTCCTCCAGGAAAAGTGGTGCAGAAGTGCACAGCAGGAATCTGCTGGATTTGGAGACTCCAAATGGGGCTCTGCACCAGAGACAGAAACATTCAGTCACAGCCCAGGTGAGCACAGAGTGTAGTCACAGACCAGGGAGATGGGAGGGACTGACTGCTTTTCTCTGAGGGCGCACTGAGGAGTGGGGCCCCAAGCTCTCAGCTCCTCCAGGCCAGAGACTGGGAAACCGCCATTTTCATTCCCATCCTCCAAAGCTCTATAGAAAACATTCAGGGAACAAGAGCTCCCCAGAGCAAACCCAAGATGATTACTAAGCCTGGCCTCTGTCAGGCTTTCGCTTTATTCTAGTCTCTAGCCTGACCACAATCTCTCCTCTTTTTAATAATTCTTTTTCCAACCAACATATCATATCAATTCCTTTTTTACAATTTTTTTAAATTTTCATCTTTACAGTCATATTCCATCCTTTCATCATGTTTACCCTTATTTTTGTATATATATAACATTTTCTTTCTTTAAAATTTTGGGAAGAAGTTTCTTCTAAGAGACCGGAATACACCCAAAATCAAGTGGGTAGCTCTGTTCCATTCATCAGTCTAATATATATATATATATATATATATTTTTTTTTTTTTTAATTTCCTTTTCCCACCCTTCTTCTCTCAGTTTTGGGTCTCTTCTGATTTGGCTAGCATACATTTTCCTGGAGTCTTTGCCACCTTTTTGGTATTTTATTGTCTCATCCATATATTCTTATCTGGATAAAATGACAAGGCAGAAAAAGTCACACACACACACACAAAGAATAAGAGGCAGTAACGATTGCTAGGGACCTAGTCAATATTGACACTGGTAATATGTCAGAACTAGAATTCAGAATGACGAATATTAAGGTGCTAACTGGGCTCAAAAAAGGCAAGGAAGATATTAGAGAAAACTTTCTGGAGAAATAAAATCCCTTTCTGAAGATATAAAAGAACTAAAATCTAACCAAGTTAAAATAATAAAAAAAAAACTATTAATGAGCTACAGTAAAAAATGGAGGCTCTTACTGCTAGGATAAATGAGGCAGAAGAGAGAATTAGTGATATATAGAAGACCAAATGAGGGCAAATAAAGAAGCGGAGCAACAGAGAGACAAACTAATACTGCACCACAAGGGGAGAATTAGAGAGATAACTGATACCATAATATGTAACAATATTAGAATAATTGGGATCCCAGAAGAAGAAAGAGAGAGGGGGCAGAGGTATATTGCAGCTAATTACAATAGAGAATTTCTCTAATATGGCAAAGGGAACAGCATCAAAATCCAGGAGGCACAGAGAAACCCCTCAAAATCAATAAAAAATAGGTTCAGACTCCATCACCTAACAGTAAAACGTACAAGTCTTAGTGACAAAGAAAAAATCCTGAAGCAGCTTGGGAGAAGAAGTCTATAACATACAATGGTAGAAATGCTAGACTGGCAACAGACTTATGCACAGAGACCTTCCAGGCCAGAAAGCACTGGCATGATATATTTAGGGCACTAAATGAGAAAAACATGCAGCCAAGAATACTATATCCACCTAGGCTATCATTGAAAATAGAGAGAAAAAAAGTTTCCTGGACAAACAAAAATTAAAAAATTTGCCAACACCAAACCAGCCCTACAAGAAATATTGAAAAGGGTCCTCTAAGCAAAGAGAGGCCCTAAATGTAGTAAACCATAAAGGAACAGAGACACTGTACAGTAACAGTCACAGGCAATACAATGGCACTAAATTCATATCGCTCAATGATTACCCTGAATGTAAACTGGCTAAATGTTCCAATCAAAAGAAACAGGATATCAGAATGGATAAGAAAAAATAAGACCTGGGGCGCCTGGGTGGCTCAGTGGGTTAAGCCGCTGCCTTCGGCTCAGGTCATGATCTCAGAGTCCTGGGATCGAGTCCCGCATCGGGCTCTCTGCTCAGCGGAGAGCCTGCTTCCCTCTCTCTCTCTCTGCCTGCCTCTCCATCTACTTGTGATTTCTCTCTGTCAAATAAATAAATAAAATCTTAAAAAAAAAAAAGAAAAAGAAAAAATAAGACCCATCGACAAGAAGCTCATTTTAGACCCAAAGACACCAACAGATTTAAAGTGAGGGGGTGGAAAGCAATTTGCCATGCTAATGGACATCCAAAGAAAGCTAGGGTGCCAATCCTTATATCAGATCAATTAGATTTTAAACTAAAGACTATAACAAGAGATGAGGAAGAACACTATATCATACTGAAAGGGTCTGTCCAAAAAGAAGATCTAACAATTTTAAATATCTATGCTCCTAACATGGGACCAGCCAGCTATATAACCCAATTAATAAGAAAATCAGAGAAACATAGCAACAATAATACAATATTAGTAGGGGACTTTAACACCCCCCTCACTGAAATGGACAGATCATCCAAGCAAAAGATCAACAAGGAAATAAAGGCTTTATTTTTTTTTTTAAGATTTTATTTATTTATTTGAGAGAGAGAGAGAGAGACAGAGTGAGAAAGTATGAGAGGTGAGGTCAAAGGGAGAAGGAGACTACCCATGGAGACAGGAGCCTGATGTGGGACTGGGTCCCAGGACTCCAAGATCACAACCCAAGCAATAGGCAGTCGCTTAACCAACTAAGCCACCTAGGTGCCACCGAATGTGTTAACTATTATTTTCAGTGTGATCCCACCCCACCCAGGAATCTTTATATCTCAGAAATTCAGATTCACCTTCTGTTCTTTTACTTTCTTCATCAAAACTTGATCTCTAAAGTCTTTTGCCACATTGAAGAGAGAAAACCAAGTAAAGAATTAACATCATATGTGGCCAGCATTATATTAGGTAGTTTAAATATACTTTTTTAAATAAACATATAATATATATATATTTTTAAGATTTATTTATTTATTTATTTGACAGAGAGAGATCACAAGTAGACAGAGAGGCAGGCAGAGAGAGAGAGGAAGGGAAGCAGGCTCCCTGCCGAGCAAAGAGCCCGATGTGGGACTCGATCCCAGGACCCTGAGATCATGACCTGAGCCGAAGGCAGCGGCTTAATCCACTGAGACACCCAGGCGCCCGAAACATATAATATATTTTTATCCCCAGGGGCACAGGTCTGTGAATCACCAGGTTTACACACTTCACAGCACTCACCATAGCACACACCCTCCCCAAAGTCCATAACCTCACCCCCCTTCTCCCAACCCCACTCCCCACAGCAACCCTCAGTTTGTTTTGTGAGATTAAGAGTCACTTATGGTTTGTCTCCCTCCCAATCCCATCTTGTTTCATGTATTCTTCTCCTACCCACTTAACCCCCCATGTTGCATCTCCACTTCCTCAAAATGGATGAAGGACACAATGTGAGAAAGGAATCCATCAAAATCCTTGAGGAGAACACAGGCAGCAACCTCTTTGACCTGAACTGCAGCAACTTCTTCTTAGAAACATCGCCAAAGGCAAGAAAAGCAAGGGCAAAAATGAACTATTGGGATTTCATCAAGATCAAAAGCTTTTGCATAACAAAGGAAACAGTTAACAAAACCAAAAGCCAGCTGACAGAATGGGAGAAGATATTTGCAAACTACATATCAGATAAAGGGCTAGAGTCCAAAATCTATAAAGAATTTAGCAAACTCAACACCCAAAGAACAAATAATCCAATCAAGAAATGGACAGAAGACATGACATTTCTGCAAAGAAGACATCCAGATGGTCAACAGACCCATGAAAAATTGCTCCATATTACTCAGGATCAGGGAAATACAAATCAAAACCACAAAGCTATATCACCTGACACCAGTCAGAATGGCTAAAATGAATAAGTCAGGAAATGACAGATGCTAGCGAGGATGTGGAGAAAGGGGAACACTCCTACACTGTTGGTGGGAATGCAAGCTGGTTCAACCACTCTGGAAAACAGCATGGAGGTTCCTCAAAATGTTGAAAATAGAACTATCCTATGACCCAGCAATGGCACTACTGGGTATTTACCCTAAAGATACAAATGTAGTGATCCAAAGGAGTACATGCACCCTAATGTTTATAGCAGCAATGTCTACAATAGCCAAACTATGGAAAGAACCTAGATGTCCATCAACAGAAATAAAGGCTTTAAATGACACACTGGACCAAATGGACATTAGAGATATATTCAGAACATTCCATCCTAAAGCAACAGAATACACACTCTTCTCTAGTGCATATGGAACATTCTCCAGAATACACCATATCCTTGGTCACAAATCAGGTCTCAACTAGTACCAAAAGATTGGGATCATTCCGTGCATATTTTCAGACTACAATGTTCTGAAGCTAGGACTCAACTACAAGAAGAAAGTTGGAAAGAACTAAAATACATGGAAGCTAAAGAGCATCCTACTACAGAATGAATGGGTCAACCAGGAAATTAAAGAAGCATTGAAAAAATTCATGGAAACAAATGAAAATGAAAACACAACTTCAAAATCTGTGGCACACAGCAAAGGCGGTCATGAGAGGAAAGTATATAGTGATACAAGCCTTTCTCAAGAAACTTGAAAGGTCTCAAGTACTCAAACTAATCCAACATCTAAAGGCGATAGAGAAAGAACAGCAAAGAAAGCCTAAATTCAGCAGGAGATATCATAAAGATCAAGCAGAAATTAATGAAATAGAAACCAAAAGAACAGCAGAACAAACCAATGAAACTAGGAGCTGCTTTCTTTGAAAGCATCAATAAGATTGATAAATCCCTGGCCAGATTTATCAAAAAGAAAAGAGAAAGAAGCCAAAGTAATAAAATCACGAATGAAAGAGGAGAGATCACAACCAACACCAAAGAAATATAAACAATTATAAGAACATATTTAAAAATTTTTTTTAATCAATAAAAAAATTTTAAAAAAGAACATATTATCAGCAACTATACACCAGCAAATTTAACAATCTCAGAGGAATGGATACATTCCTAGAGACATATTACTACCAAAATTGAACAAGGAAGAAATAGAAAAGCTGAACAGACCTATAATCTGTAAGGAGACTGAAGCAGTCATCAAAAATCTACCAAAAAACAAGAGCCCAGGGCCAGACAGCTTCCCAGGGGAATTCTACCAAACATTTAGAGAAGAATTACTACCTGTTCTGAAATTGTTCCAAAAAGTAGAAATGGAAGGAGAGTTTCCAAACTTAGTTTATGAGGCCAGCATTACTTTGATCCCAAAACCAGACAAAGATCACATCAAAAAGGAGAATTACAGACCAATATCCTTGATGAACAGAGATGCAAAAATTCTCACCAAAATACTAGGCAATAGGATCCAACAGTACATTAAAAGGATTATTCACCACAAACAGGTGGGATTTTTTCCTGGGCTGCAAGATTGGTTCAACATCCACAAATCAATCAATGTGATGCAATACATTAATAAAAGAAAGAAAAAGAACCATATGATACTTGATACTCTCAATAGATGCTGAAAAAGCATTTGACAAAGTACAGCACCCTACCTTGATCAAAACTGTTCAAACTGCAGAGATAGAGGGCACGTACCTCAATATCATCTAAGCCATCTATGAAAAGCCCACAGTGAATATCATTCTCCCTGGGGAAAAACTGAGAGTTTTTCCCCTAGTCAGGAACACGGCAGGGATGTCCACTAACACCAATGCTATTCAACATGGTAGTAGAAGTCCTAGCCTCAGCAATCAGACAACAAAAAGAAATGAAAGGCATCCAAATAGGCAAAAAAGAAGTCAAACTCTTACTCTCTGCAGATGATTTGATACTATGTGTGGAAAACCCAAAAGACTCCACTCCAAAACTGCTAGAACTCATACAGGAATTTAGTAAACTGTCAGGATATAAAATCAATGCACAGAAATCAGTTGCATTTCTATACACCAACAGCAAGACAGAAGAAAGAGAAATTAAAAAATCGATCCCATTTACAATTGCTCCCAAATCCATAAGATACGTAGGAATAACCTAACCAAAGAAGGAAAAATCTATACTCAGTAAACTATAAAGTACTCATGAAAGAAATGGAGGAAAACACAAAGAAATGGAAAAATGTTTCATGTTCATGGATTGGAAGAACAAATATTGTGGAAATGTCTATGTCACCTAGAGCAATCTATATATTTAATGCAATCCCTATCAAAATACCATCAACTTTTTTCAAAGAAATGGAACAAATAATCCTAAAATTTATATGGAACCAGAAAAGACCTCCAATAGCCTAGGAATGTTGAAAAAGAAAGCAAAGTTGGTGGCATCACAATTCTAAACTTCATGCTCTATTACAAAGCTGTAATCAGTACAGTATGGTAGTAGCACAGAGACACATAGATCAATGAAACAGAACAGAAAGCCCAGAAAAAGACCCTCAACCCTCAACTCTATGGTCAACTAATCTTTGGTAAAGCAGGAAAGAATATTCAATGGGGGGGAAAAAAAAACAAAAACAAACAAACAAACAAAAAAAACAGTCTCTTCAACAAATGGTGTTGGGAAAATAGGACAGCCATATGCAGAAGAATGAAACTGGATCATTTCTTTACACCACACATGAAAATAGACTCCAAATGGATGAAAGACCTGAGTGTGATACAGGAATCCAACAAAATCCTTGAGAAGAACATAGGCAGCAACCTCTTCAACCTCAGCCACAGCAACTTCTTCTTAGAAACAATGCCAAAGGTAAGGGAAGCGGGCAAAAAGTGAACTATTTGGACTTCATCAAGATCAAAAGTTTTTGCAACAAACCAAAAGACAACTGACAGAATGGGAGAAGATATTCACAAATGACATATCAGATAAAGGGCTAGTATCCAAAATCTATAAAGAACTTATCAAACTTGGGGCACCTGGGTGGCTCAGTGGGTTAAAGCCTCTGCCTTTGGCTCAGGTCATGATCTCAGGCTCTCTGCTCAGTGGAAGCCTTCTCCCTCCCCCCCCCGCCCCCACCATCACCTGCCTCTCTGCCTACTTGTGATCTCTGTCTTTCAAATAAATAAATAAAATCTTAAAAAAAAAAAAAAACTCTCAAACTCAACACCCAAAGAACAAATAATCTAATCAAGAAATGGGCAGAGGTCTTGAATTTTTGCAAAGAAAACATCCAGATGGCCAAAAGACACATGAAAAAGTCCTCCACATCATTCAGCATCAGGGAAATACAAATCAAAACCACAATGAGATACCACCTCACACCAGTCAGAATGGCTAAAATTAACAAGTCAGGAAATGACAGATGTTGGCAAGGATGCGGAGAAAGGGGAACCTTCCCACACTGTTGGTGGGAATGCAAGCTGGTGCAAGCAGTCTGGAAAACAGTATGGAGGTTCCTCAAAAATTGAAAATAGAGCTACCCTATGACCCAGGAATCGCACTACTGGGTATTTACCCTAAAGATGCAAGTGTAGTGATCCAAAAGAGCATGTGCACCCGTATGTTTACAGCAGCAATGTCCACAATAGCCGAATTATGGAAAGAACCTTGATGTCCATCAATAGGTGAATGGATAAAAAAGATGTGGTATATAAATACAATGGAATGCCAAGCCATCAGAATAAATGAAATATTGCCATTTGCAATGACATGGGTGGAACTAGAGGGTATTATACTGAGCGAAATATGTCAATCAGAATGAGACAATTATCATATGATCTCTCTAATATGAGGAATCTGAGAGGCAGGGCAGGTGGTTTGGGGAATAGGAAAGGAAAAAAATGAAACAAGATGGGATTGGGAGGGAGACAAACTGTAATCTCACAAAACTGAGGGTTGCTGGGGGGAGTAAGGGCAGGGTGGCTGGGTTATGGACACTGGGAGGGTGTGTGATATGGTGAGTGCTGTGAAGTGTGTAAACCTGGCGATTTACAGACCTGCATCCCTGGGGCAAATAATACATTATATGTTAATAAAAATAATTTAAGAAAAAAATGTTAAAACAAAAAAAGAGTGAAGTACCGATTCATGCTACAACCTGGATGAACTCTGAAAGCATTATTCTAAGTAAGAAGCCAGTTCAAAAAAGATCACACATGGGCACCTAGGTGGCTCAGTCCGTTAAGCACATCCCACTCTTCATTTTGCCTCAGGCTATGATTTCAGGGTTGTGAATTTGAGCCCTGCATAGGGTATGGGGGACTGCATATGGGGGACTCCCTCTCTCCCACCCCCTCTCTACTCCCTCTCTTAAAAAAATACACATTATGTAATTCCATTTATGCAAAATGTCCAGATTAGGAAAATAAATGGGAGACAAAAAGTAGATTATTGGTTGCTAGGGGCTGGAGGCTGAGGGAGTAGAGTACGACTGCTTAATGGGTATGAGATTTCCTTTGGGGACAGTGAGATGCTTTAAAAATAGTAGTCATGGCCACACAACCCTCAGGACACTAAAAACAACTGAACTGTACAATTTAAGAGAGTAAATTTTATGATATATGAATAAGTTCTCAATAAAGCTATTATTAAAAAACAATGCAAACAGGCCCATAATCATGTACACATCTTCCCATTTATAAATACTAACTTATAAATGATAGTTAAATTCATCCCAAATATAAAATTCTTTATGACTGAATAATGAATATTGAGAAATTATTTGCTATTAGAATTTAAGCACAGCACTCTGAAGATAAACACAGTTTTTGAATCACAAGTCAAAGAAGGATGAATTTATCAAGGAAATGATCTCTTGCAGCTTCAGCTGTCAGCATGTCAGCTCAGGCCTACTCCCGATTATATTTCGACACCATAAAATGCCAATGTAAGTGTGTGCCAGAATTCTTCTAAGTATCAAAGAATACATTAAAGTGGAGAAATAAATATTCAACACAAACTAAAGATACATGTGAAAATACCATGCCTTCAACCATAACCAGATACATATGTGCTGTTGTCACTGGATGTCCCCAAATAACTAATATATAGGTTGGAAACTAATTTCCTCAAATATTGACAAGGAGAAATTCTATTTAACTCAATGAGTTGACTACTAGTAAACAGTCTCATATAGCTATGGTTTACTTATAAGAATATCAGACTTCATGTTTGAATAGTTAGCATTAAAAACCAGCTGCACCACCTATACAAACGAAAATGATTCCTATATATTGTGCTTGCTTTAACTCTCCTGTAACTCTTTCTTTCATCTATTTTTAAAAAGAATACACCTAGCACTAAGTATTGCTGTGAGGTGTAAATGAAAATCAAATGCTGAAAGAATCTTATGTATGGTCGGTTATCCATAAATAGTTATAATATCTGAATTAACTCATTTCAGACAGTATATAAGAAAAGTCATATATTAGTAAAACTATACTAAATATAATAAATACACTTCAATAATTTAGACTCGATTTTTAAAGATTTTATTTAGAGAGAGGAGTGCGTGAGAGTGGGGATAGAGGCGAAGCAGACACTTCGCAGGATACAGGTCTGACAACCCTGAGATCCTGACCTGAGGGGAAAGCGAGCCGGAACTTAACCAAGTGAACCACCCAGGTGCCCCTGGAATCCACTTCTATAGGTTGACAAGATCTATGGATAATTCTTAGGAATACTTTTTAGTATATTATTCATGCCTTAAAGGAAGTTTTTTATATAATGAAGGAAAACAAAGAATGTGCCCTTGTCGTGCATCGCTAAAATGGCACAGGCCCTAATATATGAAACATTACTTGGAATCTTCTGACTAGGATAACAACGGAATACTTTTGAATTCTAGCATTAACAACCAAACTTCTGTGCTTTTGAAGGCCCACCAGGCACAATGAAACATAACACTGAGAAAGTAATTTTTAAACACTGAAGGAGCGACCATTTGACCATTCGGTATAGCAGTCTGGCCAAACAACGAGTAACAAGCAACACATAACATACAGCCCATAAATAAATACCTATGTTTCATAAGGATTAAAACATAGTACTTGTACTTGGAGGCACCTTTTCGTTGTAATAAAACTTAAAAGGTGACTCTCTTCTTTATCTAAAATAGTTTCCTGCAAGAGAAAAAGAAAACAAAAAAATGATTCTCTCCTTTCCAGCTCAACAGAGAAAGTCCCATAAATCAAAATGTCATCAGAGACTGGTGGTACTGTAATACACAGCCCATCACAGTCTTCACAGTGTCTTAAATAAGTATCACAGAGGCAAAAAGATGAAATAAAACCCCTGAGGTTCTATACAAAACCTCTCACAGTAAATGAACAAATACCCAAGGCTGCCCTTTGGGGTCCTGTCTCCATAGGAAGAGTGAAATCACTGAAGGTAGAAGCCCATAAAACCTGACTCCGTATCTCATGGCCACTGGGGTACAACACTCCTGACAGGCGATGTCATATTATTCAATGGGAGAAATTAATAGAGAATCCATTTTTTTTCTAAAAATCTAATTCCTTTCCCAGATACCCTTGGGTGTACATTATTATTTTTATTGTAAAGTCATTTCCAAGGAATGTCAACAGATAAACTAAGACTAAGGTCAAATATAAAAATCTGAGTGTACGTGTTTAGAAGAATGAAAACAGTTAAAAAGGGAAAGCCTCTAAGAAAAAGAGGTAACACTGTGCCTTTTGTAGCACATTTTAATTCCTTATTAGATCATTTTCTTTTATTTTAACCACAATCCTGTGCATGATTTGGCAAAGAAGGGCTATATAATATGTAATTAATAAAGAAGATGGATCAGGAAAATAAACTTATTCCAAAAAGTACATACATTGAAAAGACTTGGGAATTTCATTTTAAATAGTTTTAAGAAAAATTCAAAACATACAAATTCTCCAAGCTTAGATTTTTTGCAGGGGTAAATATACATATGTATATTAATTTCTTGAGAACCATTATAAATAAAATCATACATAAACAGATGCATGGATGAATGGATGAATAGATAAATGAAAGAGTTTCACATTTCATTTTTTGGAAGTGATTTCACAATGTATTTGTCATGCATCAGAGTTAAAATCAGCAGAGTGAGACTCTGAGGTCTCAACTGCATTTCCTTGCTCCTACAACTGATTTTATGCTCAATTAAATTTATGAAAAACACCTTTTGTTTTGTGCTCTCAGCTACTACAGGGAGTTAAAAAACAGAACTGTTGCTCTGTACAAATAATGCAAGCCATTCAGAAAAAGCACAACTCACCAACTTGGTCTGGTTTTTATTATGTCAAAATGTGATGTATTTTAAGAAACATTTCTTAAGAATTGAGCAAGATTTTTCTAGGAGATGTATTTACTGAAAATCCTCATATGTTCAATCAATCAGAAAACAAAATGTTTCTAAGAGCCCATCCCCTACCAGCTTCAGTTTAGCCAAGTCCAAGATGTGGTATGAGTCCTTGCCACCTAAGCATGTGCAATGTAATTGGCGAGGCAATTTATAAAAGATATATGGGAACATTACATACATAAAAGAGAGAGAAAATAATTTATTTCCCCTAGGAATTCTGAGTTTAAATGATTCTTTAGTACCTGACCTAGGTACCTGCATGGCTCAGTGGCTTAAGGATCTGCCTTTGGCTCAGGTCATGATCCCAGGGTCCTGGTATGAAGCCTTGAGTCAGGCTCCCTGCTCAGCAGGGACTCTGCTTCTCCCTCCTCTCTGTGTGCTCCCACTAATGTGTACACACACACACACACTCTAATACATAAATAAAATCTTAAAAAAAAAAAATAGTGAGGGGCACCTGGGTGGCTCAGTTGGTTAAGCAACTGCCTTCAGCTCAGGTCATGATCCCGGAGTCCTGGAGTCAAGTCTGGCATCAGGCTCCCAGCTCCATGGGGAGTCTGCTTCTCCTGACATTTTCCCCTCTCATGATCTCTCTCACTGTGTCTCTCTCAAATAAATAAATAAAAATCTTAAAAAAAAAAAAAGTACTGTACTGATACTAATGAGTGGAGGGCAAGTATAACTTAGGGGTTCAACCTCAGATATAGAAATAGTTTTCATTTACCCAGGCCAGTGAGTCTCAGGAAAATGAGGAACTCTGTAATAAAATTCTAGGAGACACAGGGTATTTTTTTATCAATGGGAATAAATTAATAGGAAGATAAAGCTTTTCAATCAGAAAGTAACTACATGGAAAAGTAAGAAGGAATATAGAAAAAAAATCAGTATCATTTTAAATCAGGCTACACTTCAAAGATATGCAAATATTCCTTTTTTTTGCATTTAAGACAGAATCAGACATAAAATTATATTAAATGGGGATCTGAGGTAATTGGAATTGAATTCCATAAAAAGAGGTTGTATATTATGGCTCGGATTCTGTTTATGGTTTAATTTAAAAACCTTATCTTGTCTGACTCAAGATACTTTCCTACATATCATTAGAAAAGTTTGCAATTTAGTTAAGGAAATACTGATAATCAAAGCATCCATTCACGGAAGCTTGAAACTTAGGACAGTTATTTCATATGATTTAATTTGGTCAAGTTCAATAATATTTTTTTAAAGATTTTATTTATTTATTTATTTATTTTTGGCAGAGAAAGCGGGAGTGCACAAGAAAGGGGAGCAGCAGGCAGAGGGAGAGGCCCTCTGATATCGTGACATGAGCAGAAGACAGCAGCTTAACCCACTGAGCCACCCAGGTGTCCCTCAATACTCTTAATAGCAATCCTATAATATTCAAATTCAGTTTTGGGTTGAATTAAGGACATTGAAGTTTTTGATTTGAAAAGTTCTTCAATCATTTGATCTTAATATCAGAAAATATTTATAAAAAAAAGAATGACATTCTTATTAGCCTAGATTTATTTCATTAATAGATAAATCAAGCAAGTGGTAGGTATGTGTGTGTTTGTGTATAAAATTGGGGTGGGGCTAAATAGCAAAGAAACTATCGAAGTAATTTAATTATTGTTCCTACAAAACTAGATTTGGGGGCTCTTTTTTACTTCCACCACAATTTTCACAAATATTAGATTGAGGAAATTTAATCTGGATACCGTCTGTGAATATATATTTCTACTTGTATCACTTAAACTAGAGACTGGCCGGAGTGGCATATATGATAATAAAAATAGATTATGCTGATTTGGTATTTATTATTTTAATTGCCCTCAGCCAGCCTGAAGGCTACATTTTGAAAAGGATGCTTACTTGCTCTGCAACATTAGGCAAGTTAGTTAAACTAATGTGAAAAAATACAAAGGTGTGATGAATAAAAGAGATGGTGCTTAGGATATATTATTAGTAATAGCTCTTACAGTACATTAGGTAAGAGGAAACAGCAATTTTACCTCTTATAGTTAAAAAAGATTTATGTTTACTGTTTTTACAGGAGAGGTCTTTGACCAAAAATTTCATAGGAATTGCCTTTAAGTGTGTATTTGTCAGCCTATAAAGAATTATCCAGGGGTTCAGCAGAGAGAAATGCTGCTATTACTGGGGGAAAAAAAAAAAATCCAAGTAAATATGGACCTTTTCTGTTAAGATTGTTTGGGTCTTAATGATGTAATCTTTCCAATCTTACACCCTACTTCTTTCTTAAACTCCTATAATTTCATTCTTCATTTGATTGCTAATGCTACTCATGGGATCCTTTTCCTCCTGCTGCTCCTACGTTTATTCTGGTAATCGATTTCCTAGTTTATTTGGTTCCATATTTTATTGTTTCTCTTTTCATTTCTTTCAAATAAGTAATTCTGATTTGGTGGGACAGTCAGTTATTTCAACAAGTTAATGATGTCAGGGTCATGAGATCGAGCCCTACCTCAGATTCCAGGGTCAGTGCAGAGCCTGCTCGAGATTCCTTCTCCTTCTGCCCCTCCTGCTTGTGCTCAAGCCCCACGCCCCCCTTCTCTCCCTCAAATAAATAAATAAGTCGTTAAAAATAAAAACCTACATACACACACACACATTTAATTTCACCAATCTTGTTACCTCCTTTGATTGCAGTATTTCTTGCTCTCAGGTTGCTATTTTTAATTAATTTTTTATATTAACTAATGCTAGTGCATTATTTAACAAGTCAAATTAAGACTTCTGCTTTTGTTTATAATTGAGTAACAACAACTAGGTTTATTGTCCCCTTTCCCCTGCTTATGTAAATAACTAGAAAATAGGAGAAACTATATGAAACATAAAACAGAATTGTTACAGAAAAGTTTTAGGGATGGATGCCTGGGTGGCTCAATGGGTTAAGCCTCTGCCTTCAGCTCAGGTCATGATCTCAGGATCCTGGGATGGAGCCCCGCATCTGGTTCTCTGCTCAGCAAGAAGCCTGCTTCCCTCTCTCTCTCTGCCTGCCTCCACCTACTTGTGATCTCTCTCTCTCTGTGTCAAATAAATAAATAAATAAATAAGAAAGAAAGGTTTTTAACTGGTAAAACCAAGTGTTAGAAAGAATCTGGTACAACTGGAAATTCTAGAATAAAGATTGAACGGCTACTTTACAAAACATTTTGGCAGTTTCTTAACGTCTAAAAATTAAACTAATACTGGTGAGTACTGTAAAATGTGTAAGCCTGATGATTCACAGACCTGTACCCCTGGGCCAAATAATACATTATCTGTTAATAAAAAATACTTCTATGATTCAAGGATTTATTTAATCATCATACATGTAAAACAGTTTGCTAGTTGTATTAGCAAAAGAATAATATGTAAAAACACTCCACAATCCTGCAACTACCAATTTAAAAATGTGTTCTTAAAAGTGGTTGAAAGGTGGGGTGCCTGGGTGGCTCAGTGGGTTAAAGCCTCTGCCTTCAGCTCAGGTCATGATCTCGGGGTCCTGGATAGAGCTCCACATCAGGCTCTCTGCCCAGCGGGGAGCCTGCTTCCCCCTCTCTCAATGCCTGCTGCTCTGCCTACTTGTGATCTCTCTGTCAAATAAATAAATTAAATCTTTAAAAAAAAAGTGGTTGAAAAGTCCAGCACTGTATTTCTCAAATTGTACTGAACATTGTTAGTTGTGGCACTGAGTTTTCCAAAACCTTACAAACACAAAGTAACATTTTTAGGTAAAACAACAATAGGAGTATGTATCCATGTAGATGAAGGAAAGAGGAGTGTCAGTTTCAGTGTTAGCAATCTGGCAAGTCAGTGATATTAAGATTCCTAGTTTAAAAGCAAAATATTTTACAAACTGTAAATGTGCAACAAATGATTTTCACTCTTACTTACTAGAAAACTAAGGAATCCACATACTAAATTTGAATAAAGTAATAGGAAAACAAGAATGCATCTTTGCTTATCTACAAAAAAAAAAAAAAAAAAAAAACCCACAAAGTTTTACTACAGTTCGGAAAGATTTTATAATACAGAGACCTAATGCTCATTAAGGAAGAGATAAGAAATAGACTACTGAGTTAGTTATTCTTCAAAGTGAATTAAATACTCAGCTGGGAAAGAGGTGACAGGTGTGAAAAAAAAAAAAAGAAAAGCCGGGCGCCTGGGTGGCTCAGTGGGTTAAGCCGCTGCCTTTGGCTCAGGTCATGATCTCAGGGTCCTAGGATCGAGTCCCGCATCGGGCTCTCTGCTCAGCAGGGAGCCTGCTTCCTCCTCTCTCTCTCTCTCTCTGCCTGCCTCTCTGCCTACTCGTGATCTGTCAAATAAATAAATAAAATCTTAAAAAAAAAAAAAAAGGAAAAGCCTTAGATAACACTGATAATACCAACCTTTCTTCATCATCTCCTGTACTTGACAGAAAATAACCTTTTAAAAATTTTACCTGTGGTACTTTTATTCAGCTTAATTATTCTGTGTACAGTGTAGCGTATGTTAATCTCCACTTCATATTTTGTCAAAATACTGTCATCATCTTTTGATCATGTCAAATATTTCACATACTCCACTCCAGTACACCCACATCGAAGAGCAGCACACTTCATTAGGGGAAATGTATGAGTAAGATTTTTGTTCAAAATCTTAACAAAGGCTAATAAACTATTTTTTTACTCATCCCCATATTAAAAACACTCATACAAAGAATTGAGTTACACTCATACCATTATGATATAAGAGTACAATGTGCTGTAACAAACACTGATCAACAAATTATTGAATACATTAAAATACATTTCATTAAGGAGGATGTTTTGCTTTACATACCTGCAAACTGCCAAAAAGTGTCTCAATTCCCTAGTATCAGAAGCTACATGCTTCTTAAAAACAAGTCCATAAAACAGTTTAGTGCAGTGTTTTTCAGCACACAGAGCAACTTAATTCAGATGGTGTTCTGACAGCTCAATCTAAGCAAGGATAGGGACAACTGAAAAATAAGTCTTTAAGAAGCTTGTCAATTTGGAGCTAAATTTTAATAGCATGTGAAAGTTTAGAGCCATACTTCAAATGCACAAAACTCTGGAATTTCTTTTTTTTTTTTAAAGATTGTATTATTCATTTGACAGAGCGAGACACAACGAGAGACAGAACACAAGCAGAGGGAATGGAAGAGGAAGAAGCAGGCTTCCCGCCAATGAGGCAGCCCGATGTGGGCTTGATCCCAGGACCCTGGGATCATGACCTGAGATGAAGCAGACCCTTAATGACTGAGCCACCCAGGCACCCCAAAATTCTGGAATGATTGTATAGAAAAATGAATCTGTAACAAAAATTTGGCACTGAATGTGAAGACTCCACCAGTTTTGAGCAAAGTGTGAATAGGTTCCAAGAGGGACAGAGCAAGGAAATGAGAGGCTTAGCTATTTCCCAGCAGACACTTTCCCTCCCTCTTCTTGATTAGAGTGTCCAGAGACTGCTGGAGAAGCTTCAACAAAACCGCCTTGAGGTGGGATAGCTAGGTACTTCAGTGACCTTATAGCCCCTTATAGCCCAGAATCCCTCAGCCGTGGCAAAGCCCTGTGTGGCAGTGATGGGAATGATTTTCTCATACAGTTTCCCAACTATGTCTTCATCTCTAGGATCAGTCACGGTTCTCACTATGACAATAAGGGTGTGGAGACAATGGTGTTGCACTGCAAGATACCTCTTTGCAGAGATTGTTAAATGACTGAGGACTCAAAGGAAAAAAAAAATTTAGAATATCTGTTTGTGGAGAAGACAGAAGGTATAAACTATCACCATCATCTTGTCTAGCTCTATTCCATGAAGACTGATGTTTTTTTTCCATCTACCATAACATTGGCAACATAGGTATTAAAGACAGTAGGGATCTATTCTGAAGGAAATGTGTTGGCTGTGTAACTGGTCAGTAGGCAAGTTTTACTTATATACTTATCTCTCACCACCACATATATCCTCTGATGGCCTGCACTGGGCCATTTGACAGGGCGTTGTTCCAGGTATTAAGAATGAAAGGAGGTTGGCTAGTCCAAAACCCAAGCTTCTCCTTTACCTAAACTGGCAGGTCAGATATTTAGGAATTAGCTCCTTCCTATGTAATTTTGTGGTTTTGTGAGTGAAATCCCTGGACTAAGAACGGCAATCTAATCTAACGGCATATCCCTTATAGATGTCTGACACTGGAAGTTGACTCTGTATCTCTGTGGTACAGTTCCCTCATCTATCAAATAGAGCACAATAAGTACAGTTGTGAGTATAAACTAAGATTATATAAATGAAGTGCTAAAAATAGTACCTTGGGGGTGCCTGGGTGGCTCAGTGGGTTAAAGCCTCTGCCTTTGGCTCTGGTCATGATCCCAGAGTCCTGGGATCGAGCCCCGCATAGGGTCTCTGCTCAGCAGGGAGCCTGCTTCCTTCTCTCTCTCTGCCTGCTTCTCTGCCTACTTGTGATCTCTGTCTGTCAAATAAATAAAATCTTTAAAAAATAATAAAATAATAAAATAAATAAAAATAGTACCTTGATTTCAGTAAGTGTTCAATGAATGTAACTTACTATGAAATGAGCAATACTACAACTTCTCAATTTCTCTCCCATTTGGCCTGATACATTTATTGTCATGGATCTTCTCCCGAGAATTAGTATAGTAATAACCCCTCACAGAACAAAAGAAAAACAAAAATAAAGCAAAACAAACAAACAAACAAAAAATAGCAGTAACTTTCCTTAAATGGAAGTAGTTAACCCATATGTAGTCACTAGCACCTTATATATAATATTGAAGCATTTCTGTCTTCTTCCCCAAAGGAAGGGCAGTGACATCCAAGGTTCCGCTACCCAGTTTGCAATAGAACCCTACCTAGCTCATGGGGTAGAGAACTCTGGGTGAGAACTTCAGAGACTAGACTGGGATTCATTTTTCAGGAATAAATAGCTAACATAGCATTTCTCAGCAGTAAATGATTTTTTCATAAGATTATATTCATCTATCCCTGGAACATGGTTCTCTGATTAAATAACAATATGAACAAATCATTTTTGATAGAGGTTATTTCTATCAGATGTAGTTTAGACTTTGGAGAATGTAAGAGTTTGGGGACAACCCATTATTTATGTAGAGATTTCAATATTATAGTGGTTGTACTCTAAGCTAGAATAGCAAATACGTAAAGCCTAATCTCCTGAGAGGACAAATGTCTCATAGAAATGGTAATAAATCCAATGATGCATAAGCATTCAAAATATTAGACAGTGAAAAAATATTCTAATCAAGCTTCTTCAAATCAGTCAAAAAGGCAAATAATGACATTTATTATTATTATATAATGCTTTGTGAAAAATGAACTTAACATGATAAATGATTTTTCAGATATAAAACCAATCCTGGTCAGGGAATCTGCCCTATTTGAGGAAAGGATTAACATACTCCTACTTACACAACTAGTGTTCTAAATATCCAGTGTATACTAAATTGTCTGTGACCTCTACAGATTAAAAAAGAAAATAGTTTTCTTTGCAGAAATGTCTGTTCATGTCCTCTGCCCATTTCTTGATTGGATTATTTATTCTTTGGGTGTTGAGTTTGCTAAGTTCTTTATAGATTCTGGACACTAGTCCTTTATCTGATATGTCGTTTGCAAATATCTTCTCCCATTCTGTCAGTTGTCTTTTGATTCTGTTAACTGTTTCCTTTGCTGTGCAAAAGCTTTTGATCTTGATGAAATCCCAGTAGTTCATTTTTCCCCTTGCTTCCCTTGCCTTTTGCGTTGTTCCTAGGAAGATGTTGCTGCGGCAGAGGTCGAAGAGGTTGCTGCCCGTGTTCTCCTCAAGGATTTTGATGGATTCCTTTCGTACATTGAGGTCCTTCATCCATTTTGAGTCTATTTTTGTGTGTGGTGTAAGGGAATGGTCTAATTTCATTTTTCTGCATGTGGCTGTCCAATTTTCCCAGCACCATTTATTGAAAAGGCTGTCTTTTTTCCATTGGACATTCTTTCCTGCTTTGTCGAAGATTAGTTGACTCTTAATCTCACAAAACAAACTGAGGGTTGCCGGGGGCAGGGGGTTTGGGAGAAGGGGGTGGGATTATGGACATTGGGGAGGGTATGTGCTTTGGTGAGTGCTGTGAAGTGTGTAAACCTGGTGATTCACAGACCTGTACCCCTGGGGATAAAAATATATGTTTATCAAAAATAAAAAATTAATAAAAAAAAAAAAAAAAAAAAAAAAAAGAAAATAGTTTTAAATTTCTTCTACTTAAACTATGTATAATATAAATATATTATTCTTTATAAAAAATATGACCTGGGGCGCCTGGGTGGCTCAGTGGGTTAAGCCGCTGCCTTCGGCTCAGGTCATGATCTCAGGGTCCTGGGATCGAGTCCTGCATCGGGCTCTCTGCTCAGCAGGGAGCCTGCTTCCTCCTCTCTCTCTCTCTGCCTGCCTCTCTGCCTACTTGTGATCTATCTCTGTCAAATAAATAAATAAAATCTTAAAAAAAAATATGACCTAAATCTGAGCCTGATTTTCTTCAAACCCTTTAATTTTCAAAATCGTTGATAGTAAAAAGTACCTACTAAAATGTGTGTGTGCATCACTGTGAACTCTGAGCTCTTGGAATCCCAGATTAAGGCAAACTAGGACATAGATCATTTTGCTTTAGAATGTTTGGTGACTTTTTGGTTGACTGGCACCAATTCTCCTTCATAACAGCACCAAATTTTCTTATTATTTTAAAGCTTAACTTCTTAAACTATTCCACACATTTCTGTATAGCCTCTACATAAGTGGTCAGAATCAGAGTCTTTTAGTTGTATCCAAAGTTCCAGATCTGATACAAAATTCTCCAAAATTTTATTCTATTCCACTACGCTATGGAAGTCAGGCAATTCTGACACAATAGAATTTTTTAGGTCTGGATATTATAATTTCCTTAGAATACAAGTTCTAGTGTCTGGCATTTCAACGGCTGTACAGATAACAAAGAAGACCAGAAACTTTTATCTCTCCAGGATACTTTTCTCTTGTTATTCCTTGATTTACAGCACCAGCAAGTGCAGCATTAGATATTGAATATATCACATTATCTAAATTGTACATGCTACGCCCAGAGGGTTATGAGCAATTGTGTGGTAATCTAAAACAATTAGTTTAGATGCTAAAATAAATTCTAGAAACAACAGAAAAACCTCTTGTGTGTTCACAAGTTTTATGCTTTAAAGAAAGGTAGCCAAGTGTAAGGTGTGGGAGGATTCAAAAGCTCTTCTTTTGATTTATTCCAATTTCGTTTCAATCTTAAGAATATTTAGGAGCTGTTTAGCAATATGTATCCTACAAATCAATAGTCCTCAACAAATTATGTTTACAGAACTAAGTAAATTACCTAGATAAACTAAAGAATAATTTTCCGATTGACTAAGAAGGCATTTTTAATTATAGCTCTTTATGTCATCCAGTTATCTGTATATAACTAAATTTAGTAATATATAATTATAAAGTAATAGAGTAGCATAAATGATTTAAAAGTGTTGGATTTGAAATGAGAATCTCTAGAAATTTAGTCTTATATGCAATTTGTAATCCTGGTTTTCTCATGTAAGAAACGGGTTAATATGTCACCCAAGTGAGTATAAGTATATCACATCCATCACAGATTCATAAATACTTGGCAGGCTTATGACATGAAGTCATGTGCAACCAGCTGTATCAAAAAATCTAAGGTTTTTTTGTGCAAGAAAAGATACAGAGATTAAACAATTCTTTGGAGCTAAGAGCCAACCCTCAGTCTAGACCCTTAAACTCTTAGAGTACAAAAGAAACCATTTAATTGCACACAACATTCTGATTTAAAGAGATACACATGCTAATTGGAGTTGAAAATCTCAAGGCAGGTCTGGCACTGACACACTTGGTCACGCCAAAGAGGAAGGAGTCCTATACAGTGGATGGTATCATGCCTTTACATGGGCTTCCAGACAAGCTGCTTCTAAACAAATGCCTGAACCTTAGTCAAAGTGACCTAAATAAATTAGTGTGAAATACAAGCTTGAACATTAGAGCTTGTTTATGTGTTTGTGCTTTGTAAAGGAAGAAAAAAATAGAGTGAGAGACAAAAAGCCAGGTTTCCGTGTCTCAACACTGATGACTGTGAAGCATTCTATAGCAGTATACCTCTTCTCCCTGGGCAGTCATTTAGCCCTGGACAAGAGGATGACTCTCTGAGCCAAGCTGCACAATAAGAACCACAGAAATGGTATCTGTCACAGAATAATTTGCATGGAAAAATAAATACAAGAAGGATGCTAATAATATTGTCTCTCTCTGATGTTTTGAACTTGAAGGAATGAATCTGTTAGGTGACACAGTGTCTACAATGCTTCCACTTGTTATCTCAGGCATTAGGCTGTTTTTGTTTTGGGGTTTACTTTTTCCAATAAAGTTGTAATTCAAGTTTCTTTCTTTCTTAAAAAGAAACACTGGATAAAGTGATGGGTTGGAAAAATGCATCTAATTGAAGATGTATATTATGGTATACTAGAAATAGTATAATTATTTTCATATTAATGGAAATTGCTGCCTCCTGATTTGCATGACTTTCTGAATGCCAATACCATACTGTTTAATATATTTAAAATCAGGAAGTATGATGCCTCTTTTTTCTTCTTTCTCATGGACCTTTATTTTTAAAATGCCATTTTATATATGTTAAGTTGTATTTTTAGTGTAAATTTTTAAATATTCAAAAAAGCAAATAGACATGTCACATAAACTCCAAAACACAGTTATTCATCACATTCTATTTTATTTTTTAAAAGATTTATTTTAGAGAGAGATACAGCGCTGTATGTACTCAAGCACATGCACACTTGGTCTTATGAGCAGGGAGAGAAACTGAGGCAGAGGGAGGCGAAAATTTCAAGCGGTCTCCGCACAGAGCATGGAGCTCTTCCCTGGCTGGATCGCATGACCTGAGATCATGACCTCAGCCAGAAGCAAGAATCAGATGCTTAACCAACTGAGCCACCAGGCACCCCTCTACTGATCACATTTTAAACTGATTCTTATATTTTCCCTATAGGAGAATCTCTCCTCTCTCTTTATACATACATACACACACACACACACACACACACACACACACACACACACAGCTTACCAAAAAATTAGAATAATCTCACTATATACATAAAACAGCATAAGCTGTATTTTGTTCATTGGAAAATATAAGGACTGGGTAACAGAATATTCTTCACAACCATGAAAATTTTTAATTAAGTATTAGTATCAGTACATTACAATTAGCTGAATTTCATATTGACAGAGATTTCGGGTAGTTTCCAAAAAATCTCAATTATAAACAGTGCTGTAATTTCTGTTCCTCTAATTGATACGTAACTTCATGTTCTTGTCCCTCTCTTCCAGTGTCTTAAATACCAAAGATAAAAAGAAAATAGAGGGACTCCTGGGTGGCTTCGTCATTTGGCGTCTGCCTTTGGCTCAGGACATGATCCCAGGTACTGGGATAAAGCCCTGCATCAGGCTCCCTGCTCAGTGGGGAGTCTGCTTCTCCTTCTAACTCTTCTTTGTCTGTCATGAATAAATAAATAAATAAAATCTTTAAAAAAAAAGAGGCAAAATTATACGTATATGAGTTTCTCCTGGCAACTTTGGTGGCAAGGACTACTCTCAGTATTCCCGTATCTAGTTTCTTTCTTCTTGGACAAGAGGAAAGTATGGGAGAAGAGCAGGAGAAGCTGTCTATTCCATGTTTCTTTTGTTGCACTGTAGCTATAGCTATATAGCTATATAGCTGTAGCTATATGTTTTTATTTTTTTTGTCTTGAATTTACCAGTTATAAGAGTAGCTTATTAAATATCATTCCTTAGAGCCTTAAGGACTCTATAATCAACTATATTCTTATATTAATATTTTCCTAAAATACTGAGAATATTTGCTCTTTCCTATTCTCAGTTTTTAATGTCATAGCCCTGGAGCCAGAAAGGGTTGCAGACACTTGAGGATGGGCATCAATTTGACTATTTTAATGGCTTATCACTGAAGGCAGTTACTATCTGGTTACTATTGGAAAATAGGACACTAGGAGAGCAAGGCATGTGATGACAAAATAGTTACTTAAATTTTATTCTGTGGCCATCTGGAATAAAGAGTCAATTAAGATAACACTTTGAAAGACCAAATGTCAAATGTCTGCTGCAATAAAACATATTGATGGAGAAAAATGTGCCTGGGCTATCTCCCCCCTTTATGAGAAAGACTGAAGTAAAAAAAAAACAGCAAGTGCAAGATTTTAAATTAGTGGCTTGAAGTACAGAGAACCCGCCAGTTTCAACCAACCAAAATAAAATCTATTTCTTGAAATTATGGGCTGTTTTCATAAAACATCAGATTCAGGGTCTGATAATTTGGGTTGCCGAAATCATTTCTAAGTTCAATTCACATTCTTGCCAGAACTATTATTTAAAATTAGGAAATTCATGGGATAAAGTAGGGCTGAGAGAATGGAAATGAGAAACTGGATAAATTTGGATGACTGTGAATATAATTATATGATAAACTTGTCTGATGGTCTAGTTTGGGCTTATTTAAAAACTATATAGTGGCTGACCCTAGGCAAGATATCTCACAAGCGAACACCAACTGACCTCAAGTTGCACCCCAGCAATTCCAACTGCCATCCCATCTCTAAGTGGACCCAGATTCAACACACCCTCAGTCAGTGCAAAATTCTACCCAAGATAAGAAGCCTCACATGCCACAAATACTGTAGCATTACTCTATATATCAGTGGAAATCTAGGTAATTTTAGAAACTGCTTTTGTTTATTAGAGCCATAAAGAAAAAAAAAACATATTTAAATACAGCCAAAAATATCTATAAACGTGTTCTTGACAAAGATTCTAGACTCTTTAAGAACTAAACTGAGCATCTTCAGGTGTTTTTTTTTTTTTTTTTTTTAAGATTTTTTATTTATTTATTTGACAGAGAGAGATGACAAGCAGGCAGAGAGAGAGAGGAAACAGGCTCCCTGATGAGCAGAGAGCCCGAAGCGGGGCTCATGACCTGAGCCTAAGGCAGCGGCTTAATCCCCTGACCACCCAGGCGCCCCCTTCAGGTGGTTTTTAAGTTTGCTGAGGTGGGTGACTAAAATTGGACTGACTGGGGTTGCAGTACTGTATATTCCTTCTAGTTTATGATAACAGGAATGCAAAGGACAAATAAAATGGAAGTGTTCAACTCGATTATCAGTATAAGGTCTGCCTCCCTTCACTTTAATTATATCCCACAGAAGCGTCTGAACACTTAATTCAACAAGGTGGTAAAAAAATAAACTAGAGAGAACACCAGCATCCTTAACAAAGCTTACACTGCCTATACCTGTTGGCTGTGAAAGACACTAGGAGACAGAGGGGACCCTGAAGCAGTAAAAGCCAAAAGGCAGCACACAATCACTAGATAGTTTAATAATCAGCAGTGCTGATTAGTTACCAGAATGGTTTGATACAGTAAGATTTCTAGTTAACTGGCCATTGAGTTTCAAAGGGTAAAATACACTTTCCAAATCCTACTTGACATATGTATTCATGAGTCACTGTATCCCTGTATTCATTGTATCTGTCTCTCCCATGCATTCGCAATACATGACATATATATGACATATACATATGTCATATATATATGAAAGAAATAACTCTAAATTACTATGTAAGTTCCAAATATAAGTCACTATAATAGAGAAAGTAAAACCCCCCTCCCACAAACAGGAATAGATTATTTCTTGGACCAAGAGGATGAAAAAACCTAGGACCCTGCATCAAAGGTTTTACAACAGTGCCACAGAACATACTGTGTTTTCTTTCTACCTTTAGCCAAAGGTACTTAAGGCCAGTTCTGAGGATAGAATATATAGGAAAAGAGACATGCTGAGGTATTTGTGCAGTTACTGATCACTGGCTCCCAGTCACCATTAACACCTGGAGGCACACAACGCTGCTATCCTATCACAGATCAGAGTGAAAGTCTATGGAGGTAATGTGATAAAAGGAATGTTGGGCAATTTCCATCTCACAGTGAACCCAGTATATTCATGAGGTCATCCGGTTATGTCATCAGTTCCAGAATCATGAAGGCACCAAACATCTCAAAATCCCATCTGCATGTCCCTATTTAAAATGGTTTTAAAGCAGTTGTGAGATTTAATTTGTATATACATCTGATTGCATTGGCACTGTACTGAGGGTACAAAAGCAACAGTCTGCGGGTGCTTTAGTAGAAATTAAGACAGTGACATCGCTGGTGGGAGTGAGTATTCACTGTATCTTTCTCTGCCATGCATTCACAATACACACATATACACCAAAGCTAAAAGACAACTTTACTCAAGAATGTACAAGTGAAACAGTAAAACAGCGCTTCATCTTATTAACACCTGACTATCAGACAAAATGAGAAGTATGAAAAAGTTTGCTGAAAATCAGCATTTAATGATTATCTAGAGTAAAACCACTTGTGTACTTATTTCAGTTAGAAGCTCAACTAGCTTCTTAGTTCATATAAGAGCTTCACTTGAAAGAGAAATTAAGGAAAAAATTCCATTTACAGCTGCATCTCAAAGAACAAAATAAATAGAAATATATCTAACCAAAGGCACCTCAGTGCTCAGTCAGTTAAGCATTGACTCTTGGCTTCTCCTCAGGTTATAATCTCATGGTTCATGAGGCTGAGCCCCGCTTTGGGCTCTGCACTCAGTGGGGAGTGTGCTTGAAAAGTCTCTGCCCTGCCACCACTTGCTTTGTCTCTCTCAAATGTATTTTTTAAAAAATCCTTTAAAAAAATAAATAAACCTAACCAGAGAGATGAAAAACCTGCACTTGAAAAACTTTAAGACTAATGAAAGAAATGAGGATGACACAAAGAAATGGAAAGACATTCCATGCTAATGTATTGCAAGAATTAATATTCTTAAAATGTCTAGACCAGCCAAAGCAATGTACAGATTCAATGCAATGTCTATCAAAATGCTAATAGCATTTTTCACAGAATTACAAATCATACTAAAATGTTTCACAAAAGACCCCAAATAGCCAAAGAAATCTTGAAAAAGAAGATAGGTATCATAATCCTAGATTTCAAAATACACTACAAAGTGATAGGAATCCAAACAGAATGGTACTGACACAAAAACAGACACACAGATCAAAGGAATAGAATAGAGAGCACAGAAATAAAGCTATACTTATATGGTCAATTAATCTACAACAAATCCAGCAAGAAAATACAAAGACAGCCTCTTCAGTAAATGGTGCTGGGAAAACTGGACAGCTAAAGGCAAAACATGAAACCAGACCACTTTCTAACACTATACACAAAAATAAACTCAAGATGGATTAAGGACCTAAATGTGAGACCTAAAACCATAAAAATCCTAAAAAACAAACAAACAAAAAACAAAAACATATAGGCAGTAATTTGACATTGGCCATGGCAATATTTTTCTACATATGTCTCCTCAGGCAAGAGAAACAAAAACAAAATTAAACTTTGGGACAACATCAAAATAAAAAGCTTTTGCACACCAAAGAAAACCATCATCAAAATGAAAAAGCAATCTACTGAATGAGAGAAGATGTTTGCATCATATATTGAATAACTGGTTAATATCCAAAATATATAAAGAACTTACACAGGAGAACCTGAATAGAGATTTTTCCAAAGAAGATATAGAGATGTCCAAAAGACACATGAAAATATGCTCAACATCGCTCAAACCACAAGGAGATATCACCTTATACCTGTCAGAAGGGCTAAAACAAAGAAGATAAGAAATAATGAGTGTTGGTGAAGACATGGAGGAAAAAAAACCCGCATGTTATTAGAAATGTAAACTGATATAGCCACTGTAGAAAAAAATTACGAACAGAATTACCACATAATCCAATAATTTCACTACTGGGTATTTATGCAAAGAAAAAAAATAAACACTAGCTCAAAAAGATATAGGCACCCCTATGTTTATTGCCACATGATTTATAATAGACAAGATATAAAAGTAACCTAAGTGTCCATCAATGATGAATGAATAAGGAAGATGTGGTATACATACATACACACACATATGCATATATATGCATATACACATATATATGCACATACTATGTATATGTACATGTATGTATACATATGTATATATACATATACATGCATAATGTATATGTATGTGTATATGTCTGTATGCATATATTTATGATGGAACATTACTCAGCTATAGGAAAGATGAGATCTTGCCATTTGCAACAACATGGATGAACCTAACCTAGATGGTATGATGTTAAGTGAAACAAGTCAAACAAAGAAAACTAAATACAGTATAATTTCATTCATATGTGCAATTGAAAAAGCAAAACAAATGAATAACAAACAGAAAACAGAAGCAGACTAATAAATACAGAGAAAAAACTAATGGTAACCAGAGGGAAGGGGAAGGGAGAAGGCAAAATGGGTAAAAGAGAGTGGGAGGTACAGGCTTCTACCTATGGAATGAATAAGTTATGGAAATAAAAGGCACAACATAGGGAATATAGTCAGTGATATTGCAACAGTGTTGTATAGTGACAGTGACTATACTTTTTGTGAGCATAACACCACATATAGAGTTGCTCAATCATTATGTTCTATACCTGAAACTAATGTGCCATTGTATGTCAACTACAAAAAAAAAATTTGTTAAATCTCACTTAAATGAAAGACTGGTAGAAAAGTTATATATATATACTATGAACTTGACAGTTCCCCAATATTTAAAGAGTATTCAAATAAGATTTGTCATGGCATTTATGAATGAGATTTTGGATACTGCATAATAAAATATGTCAAAATATGAATAGTCCAAATAACACCATGAATCAATATTTCCAAATGATCAATGCTTGATGTTACAAAGTCATGGAGACATAAAAGAGCCATTCAAAGTACAAATGGACTGATGTAATAGAGTATGAAATTTATTGATAAGGTTTCAAATTCTGCATTACAACTGACCTTTAAGAAACTACCACTTTTCAAGTTTTCTTGTAATATCAAAGAAGAATAACCATAATTACCTGAAATTCTATTAAAATATGACTCTCATTTCTAACTACATGTATTTGTAATACCAAGTACTCTTCATATTACTCTTCACATAGTTTAACTTAAAATATATTCAACAAGGGCAGCTGGGTGGCTCAGTGGGTTAAAGCCTCTGCCTTCAGCTCAGGTCATGATCCCAGAGTCCTGCGATGGAGCCCTGCAGCGGGCCCTCTGCTGGGGGGGGGGGGGAGCCTGCTTCCCTCCCTGCCAGCCTCTCTGCCTACTTATGATCTCTGTCAAATAAATAAATAAATAATTTGTAAAAAAATACAATAGGGGCAATCTGTGTGGCTCAGCAAATTAAACATCTACCTTTGGCTCAGGTCATGATCCCAGGGACCTGGGATTGAGCCCTGTGATTGGCTCCCTGCTCAGTGGGGAGTCTACTTCTCCCTCTCCATGTGCTGCCTACCCTGCCCCCAACTTGTGCTCTCTCTAGCACTCTCCCTCTCTCGCTCTATCTCAGATGAATAAATAAAATTTTAAAAGAAATACGGCAATTGATTATAGGAATTCAACTTTGTTCTATTAACCAGGACATTAAAGTAGCTTACAAAATTATAAAGTAATGGCACTTTTCTCATTTTTTGAAATTACAGTGATACTTTCATAAAAATATATATGACAAATTATTCTGTGTAAGTTTATTGTTATTTTAAAGTGAATCAATAAATACATATTCAACAAAATTCTCATTATAATACTGAATGTGGCACATATTTACAGATTTTTATCCTAATAAACAAAAGCTCTTTGGGGACCTCAATAATTCTTCAAAGCATAAAGTGACCCAATACCAAAAATCTTGAGAACTGTTCAACTAGATAAACTAAGCAACTAAAATTCCTGACAAGCATGATGTGACAATATGGCAGAGTACGGATTTCCCAACATCAATTCCCCTCACAGAAAAATCAGCTAGCCAGTATCCATACACAGGATGCCTTTGTAAAACTCTCAGAAACAAGAAATGACGTTGAAGCCACCCCTTGGACCACAAAAACTGAGGTAAGAAAAACTTCATTAGAAGGAAAAGAGAAGCAATTTCACCTGGAACACATTTCCACTCTCCCAGGATGGCACAGTGCAGCTCTGACAGTATTTCCCTACAGTGATCCCAAAGTGGACTTCCCATTTCCCTAGCATTATAAGATGCTTGCTGTGAGGCTCACATAGGTCTTGCCTCACAGGGGACACTGGAGGAATCAGAGGATCTAGACTACAGGAGATCCGCTAGAGACAGAGAAGGAGGTGGGGCTCACAGCAACCAACATGTGGATCTTGGCAGACGCCATTTCTGGGGCAGAAGTGCCCAAGCAGAGACTCCAGTCAATGGCTCTCCCCATTTGCAGAGCCAAGCTGTGGCTCTATTTGGCCAAGAAACATGGTATGCAGTTCTGCCCAGTTTGTGTCTCCAGTCAATGGGCTATTTCAGCTAAGGAGCAAGTCCTATATCCTGCCCAGACAGGAAACCCATCAACAATCTTGTGGCAACCTCAGAGGCCATCCAACAAACCTACATGGGCAGAGACCCAAGACAGCAACTCCATCAGCTATGGAGCATAATCTCTGGCCCCAACTCATTAGGCATCCTGATCAGTGAATGACCTCTAGTGAACTTTAGCAGTCTCAGAGAACAGTCTACCACATCACTCAGCCACAGAGCACAACCTGAAGTCCTGCCTGATTGCTGAATACAGCCTATGGACTGACCTAACAGGATGTCCAGATGGTAGCTTCACATAACCTATAGCTCACTCAACCCCCCAAATGGGCCTTCCCAACAGCAGACCACAGCCTCTAGCCCTACCCAACTTCAAGGAACAGCTGTCAGAAGTTAGAGATGACATCAAGCATCTTTTCTAACCACAATGGTGTGAACTAGAAATCAATACCAGAATGAAAACTGAAAAATTCACAATCATGTAGAAATTAAACAATATATTCCTGAATAAACAATAGATTAGGAAGGAATCAAAATGGAAATCAAAAATATCTTGAGCCAGACAAACACTGAAACACAAAATACCAAAATGAGTAGGATATAGCAAAAGCAGTTTTCTTTTTTTAAGATTTTGCTTATTTATTTTTCAGAGAATTCACAAGTAGGCAGAGAGGCAGGCAGAGAGAGAGGAGGAAGCAGGCTCCCTGTGGAGCAGAGAGCCTGATGCAGGGCTGGATTCCAGGACCCTGAGATCAGGACCTGAGCCAAAGGCAGAGGCTTAACCCACTGAGCCACCCAGGCACCCCACCAAAGTAGTTCTAAGAGGAAGGTTATAGCTATAAAAGTACCTATAATAAGAAAAAATAAGATCTCAAATATATAACCTAACATTACATCTCAAGGAACTAGATAAAAGAATGAGGCAAAAAATTCGCAGAAGGAAGATTAAAAAAAAAAATTACAGCAGAAATAAATGGAATAGAAACCAGGAAAGTAACTGAAAACATCAATGAAACTAGGGTTGGTTTTATTTTGAAAAGATAAAATTGACAAATCTTAACGTGAATTAACCCAGAAAAATGAGAGAAGACTCAAATATAATTCCAAATGATAAAAGAGATTTTATGACTGCTATCACACAAATAAAAAGGGCCATAAGATCCTGCTGTAAGCAATTATACTCCAATAGACTGCACAACCTAGAAGAAATGGATACATTCTCCTGGCTAAGGGGGACACCATCATTGCTGAGGACTTTTTTGCTGGCTCACTTTCATAGATCAGAGATGATATGTGCATGTTGCAGTGGTATTTTATTCCATCATCTCAAGAAAAATAACATGATATTGAGGAAAAGAAAGCAAATTTTTTTTATTAACATATAATGTATTATTTGCCCCAGAGATACAGATCTGTGAATCATCAGGCTTACACATTTCACAGCACTCACCACAGCAAACACCCTCTCCCCGATGTCCATAACCCAGCAACCCTATCCCTACTCCCCCAAGCCCACAGAAACCTTCAGCTTATTTCCTGAGATTAAGAGACTCTATGGTTTGTCTCCCTCCTGATCCCATACTGTTTCATTTTTTTCCTTTCTACGCCCCATGAGCCCCCCGAATATCTGAGACCAGAGGAGCAAGCACAGTACTATAGTAAGCCATAGGAATGAAACAGAGCCCTGTTTTATGAGACTTCCCTGGTGATGGTTAATTAATCACAGAGTCCCTAAAAATTCAATAGAGAGACACCATTTTAAAGTGCTGCTTGACATATAGTGTAAGGAAAAAATATGCATCATAACTCAATTCACGGTCATGAAAATTTATGGTCTTTTTTTTCTAGAACTAAGCTGGTACTCAGACCTGTAGTCCCCTGACTAAGGTGCAGACTATGTCTTTCCTCAGAAAGTCATACAATCATATTTGTATTGTCATAGTTGTATTCAGTGAATCTTTCTTCAAGAGTTCTACATTTTCCTGGTGACTATAAACTTGAAATAGATAAATAACTATTCCTCTTGGGGATATTAGATACTAACAAAACATGGAGCTTATGTTGACCCTGAGAGACCCAACATGCCACTGAGGTCGAAGACTGAGAAGACAGCCTTAAGGAGTTAGGGCTTAGATACAGATTTAGCCCAAGCTCATTTAACAGTACATCCAGTGGAACCATGGATCCACTGGTAGTCCCTAGACTCATTAAGTCAGGGGCACTAGAATAGTCAAGACCATTCCTAAGTCCTAGTAACTGCCCACCCACTTCCTATTTATAGGATCTACATGGCCCAGACTAGTTAATACATAAAATTAACCATTTCACGATGGAAGAGCAGAGGCACAGGAACGGGAAAGAAAATATGCAAAATTTCTCTGTAGCCCTATTCACAGTATCATCTACTTCTTTGATATTAAACTAAAGGTAATACAGACTCTTCAGTGAAAATTCGAAGATAGAAATATCATTGAATCTGTGAGAGATAAAAAAGTATGATTTCTATCTTTATCTAATTACTCTTAAAAAGAGTCATTTGTGAGGTGGAGAATGACCATTGATTATTACAACCATAAACAGATGGTGATGCCAATCAACCATAACTCAAGATCTGTTACCTCTTGAGTAAATCAACATAATCCTGGAGTGCTGCCATTAACTCACTAATAACTGAAATCCACAGCAGTTTACTTTTACTAAATGAACACTACCCTTTATTAACTTACCTCATTCTGTCACAGCATAGTTCAGAGAAACTTTATTTACCCTGTTAGCCATCTTAGTTTAGAATTTTCCAAAAGAAATCAGGAATTTGGGTAATCTACTTATTTGGCCAAGTGATTCCAAAACCATAAGCCAGCTACGGGCAGGGACTGTGTCTAAGCTTTAATTTACAGAGCAAAAAAAAAAAAAAAAAAAAAAGCCTTTATTTGGTCCTTAGCAGACATCTAATAAATGTTCTCATAATACGTGACTAAATAAGTGAATTATACAGAACAGAGATGGGCTCACTAACTCAGTGTAAGTTCCTTGTAACTATATCTGTTTGTAAGGATATTATACTCTCAAGAAGAGGTCCTCAGAAAGAGAGACTGGCATACTTTCCAGTCTTCTGCTTCAGGTACACAGAAGAGAAAATTATATAACTGCCTAGATATGTTTCAAGAATTTCTAAAGTTCTAAGGTAGGCCACAAACTCTCAATTTATATAATATATATATATTAATATGTATATGTATATTTACAATATAAGTACACATGTGTGTATGTATATTATGATTTATAATAACTTGGGCTTTTATATATCTAAGGTAAGATGTATATATACATATATACCAGCTAAAGACAAAACTAAAATTTATCTTAAGTAACTTTGTTTTTATGTTTTTCTCCAATATTCAGGAATTTTTAAAGGTTTATTTAGAGATCCTTGATAGGTATTTTTAGTTATGCTCAAATTTACCCTCTTTATTCATTAGTAAAGAAATATTTATAAAATTGAATAAAATCAGACTTACAATTTAAGTTTTATTATAAAAACTTAGAGCACCTAAATATCCCACTGCTTTCCTGAAAATTTAGTACTAAATGTAGCATAACACTTTTATAAAAGCATGATAAAAAGCACAACTGTTCAGAGCATTAAGAAGACTTCTATCAAGAATTATTTTCCAGGGCGCCTGGGTGGCTCAGCAGGTTGGGCGACCTCCTTTGGCTCAGGTCATGATCCTGGAGTTCCGGGATCAAGTCCCACATCAGGCTCCCCAGCTCCATGGCGAGTCTACTTCTCCCTCTGACCTTCTCCCCTCTCATGCTCTCTCTCTCTCTCTCTCTCAACTAAATAAATAAATAAAATCTTTAAAAAAAAAAAAAAGAATTATTTTCCAGAGGTCAGCTGGGAAAATATCAGAGGAGGATGCTAAGCTCACTTCATTCCACAGATACACCTAGATAACACTCACATAAGCATAAACAACCCAGAAAAGAATCTGGGACTGACAGAAGAAACTCCAGAAATACAGGTAGACAAAAGCCCACATCAAACAAGGTTGGGATTGTGAAAACACTCTGGGAGCAACAGACACCATAGCTGTCCACGGTGGGGAGGATGCCAGTGATACAGAAAAGGGCAAAAAAATGATCTTTCACACCTTGGAGTTATTGAATGGGTAGAGGAATCCCTGAAATACTTGCCACGAAAGAAGGAGAGGTGAAATTTCTTGAGTTATTATAACCAACGGGATTTAAAGCCCCTATTTCTTCCTCCTTACTTTTGGTAGGTTGTATGTTTCTAGGAATTTTGTTTTCATAATATTCTGTTACAAGGTTTGTATTACTGTGGTGTTTGTTGTTATTTATCCTCTCTTGTGATTTTGCTTACTTGGGTCCCCCTTCTTTTTTCTTTTCTTTCTTTCTTTCTTTCTTTTTTTTTTTAATGAGTCTGGATAGTTTTACCAATTTTGTTGATCTTTTCAGAGAACCACCTCCTGGTTCTACTGATCTGTTCCACTGTTCTGTTTTGTTTTTTCTTTTACTTTTTATATCATTTATCTTCTCAATCATTATTATTTCTATCCCCCTACTGGTTTGGGGCTTTGTTTGTTCTTTTTCTAGCTCCTGTAGGTGTAAATTTACGTTGTTTACTTGAGCCTTTTCTGTATCTATATCTTTATCTAGATCTATGCATCTATTAAGTCTATTTGCTCTACAGTGTTTTTGAAATCGCCTCCTTTATTATCACTTTTCTGCCTGGATGATTTATTTGTCATTGAGAGTTGGGATTTAAGTCCCTACTGTACTGCTGTTTATTTCTCTTTAAATTTGTTTAGTATTTGCTTTGCATATGTAGGTGTGCCAATGCTGGATCCCTAAATATTTATAATTATTATTACAAATATTAATACAAATATTATAATTATTAACTTACCCCTTTATCAGTATATAAAATATACCACTGTGGTTAGAAAAAATACTTGATTTCATCTCAAACGTCTTTAGATTGTTAAGACTTGTTCCATGACCTAAGATATGATGGAGAATTTCTTGCAAGCTTGAGGAAAATGTATCCTGGTGTTTTGAAGGGAATGTTCTGTTTATGTGTATCTACCATATCCATATCTATAAATCTGTATCTATATCTTTATCTATTTAATGAAGGACAAGATGGCTTCAGAGGAGAATTCTAGCGAATATTTAAAGAAGAGTTAAGGGACACCTGGACGGCTCAGTCAGTTAAGCATCTGCCTTCAGCTCAGGTCATGATCTCAGGGTGCTGGGATCAAGTCCCACATCAGGCTCCTTGCTTGATGGGGACCTTGCTTCTCCCTCTGCCTGAAACTCCCCGTGCTTATTCTCTCTCTCTCTCTCTTTCTCTGACAAATAAATAAATAAAATTTTTAAAGAAGAGTTAGTACCTATTCTTCTCAAAATATTTCAGAAAGTAGAAAAGAAAGGAAACTTCCAAATTTATTCTAGGAGACTGATACCACCCTGATATCAAAACCATATAAGATACTACAAAAAAAAAAAAAAAAGAGAGGACTGCACGCCAATATCCCTCATGAATATAGATCCAAAAATCCTCAACAAAATATTAGCAAGCTAAGTCCAACAATACATTAAAAAAATGCAGAAAAACAATTCAACAAAGTAAAACATCTATTCTTGATAAAACCCTCTGCAAAGTAGGTCTTCAGGGAATATACCTCAACATAATAAAGCCTTTACATGAAAAACCCATAGCAAACATCATTCTCAATAGGCAAAAACCAATAGCTTTTCCGCTAGGATCAGGAACCAGACAAGGATGTCCCCTCTCACCACTTTCATTCAACATAATACCAGGAGTTCTAGCTATGGCAGTCAAACAACAAAAAGAAATAAAAGGCACTAAAAGCAAGGAAGAAGTCAAACTTTCGCTATTTGTAGATGACATGATACTAAACATAGGAAACCTTTAACACTCCACCATACAACTACTGTAACTGATAAAAATGAATTCAGTAAACTGGCAAGAGAAAAAAGATCAATATGCAGAAATGCATTCCTGTAGGGGTGCCTGGGTGGCTCAGTGGGTTAAAGCCTCTGCCTTTGGCTCAGGACATGATCCCAGGGTCCTGGGATTGAGCCCCACATCAGGCTCTCTGCTCAACGGGGAGCCTGCATCCTCCTCTCTCTCTGCCTACTTGTGATTTCCGTCTGTCAAATAAATAAAAAAATCTAAAAAAAAAAAAAAAAGAAGAAAGAAAAGAAATGCATTCCTGTATACTAATGATGTAGCAGCAGAAAGTGAAATTAAGAAAACAATCCCATTTAAAAATGCACCAAAAATAATAAAATACCCAGGAATAAACTTAACCAAAGAGGTGAAAGATGTATACTCTGAAAACTGTAAAATACTGACAGAAGAAATTCAAGACAATTCAAAGAAATGGAAAGACATTCAATGCTCATGAGTTGAAAGAACAAATATTGTGAAGATGTTCACATCACCCAAACCAATCTACAGATTTAATGCAATGCATATCAAAATACCAACAGCATTTTTCACAGAGCTAGAACAAATAATCCTAAAATGTAAATGGAACCACAAAGGACCCGAAATAGCCAAAGCCATCTTGTAAAAGAAAAACAAAGTTGGTGGTATCACAATTCTGGATTTCAAGTTATATTACAAAGTGGTAGTAATTAAATCAGTATTGTACTAAAAGAAAACAAACAGTATGGTATTGACATGAACAGACATTAATGACATCAATGGAATTGAACAGACATCAGTGGAATTGAACAGAAAACCCAGAAGTAAACCCACAATTATATGGTCAATTCATCTTCAACAAAGGAGGAATGGATATACAACGGGAAAAAGACAGTCTCTTTAACAAATGGTGTTGAGAAAACCAGTCAGCTACATGCAAAAGAATGAAACTGGACCACTTCCTTTCATCATTCACAAAAATAAACTCAAAATGGATTAAAGACCTAAATGTGAGAGCTAAAACCATAAAAATCCTTGAAGAGAGCACAGGCAGGAATTTCTCTGACATCAGCCATAGCAACATTTTCCTAGCTATGTTTCCTGAGGCAAGGGAAATAAAAGTAAAAATAAACTACTGGGATTACATCAAAATAAAAAGTTTCTGCACAGCAAAGGAAACAAAAGACAACCTACTGAATGGGAGAAAATATTTGCAAATGACATATCAAACAAAGGGTTAATATCCAAAATATATAAAGAACTTCTAAAACTTATCACCAAAACCCAAATAATCCAATTAAGAATGCGCCGAAGACATGAATATTACATTTCTCCAAAGAAGGCATCCAGGTGGCCAGCAGACAAGGGAAAAGATGCTCAACATCACTCATCACCAGGGAAATGCAAATCAAAACTACAGTGAGAAATCATCACACACCTGTCAGAATGACTGAAATCAAAACACAAGAAACAACAGGTGTGGTGAGGATGTGAAGAAAAAGGAACCCACACACACTATTGGTGGGAATGCAAAGTGGTGCAGCCATTTTGGAAAACAGCATGGTGGTTCCTCAAAAATTTCAAAACAGAACTACCCTATGATCCAGTAATTACATTACTGTGTATTTACTCAAAGAATAAGAAAACACTAATTTAAAGAAATATGTGCATGTCTGTATTTACTGCAGCATTAGTTACAAAAGCCAAACTATGGAAGCAGGCCAAGTGCACATCCAATGATGAATGGCTAAAGAAGATGTAGTATGTATAAACACACACACACCAACACACATATACATACACAATGGAATATTATGCAGTCATAGAAAGAATGAAATCTTGCCATTTGCAATAACATGGATGGAGCTACAGAGTATAATACTAAAGCAAAGTAAGTCAATCAGAGAAAGGCAAATACCATATGATCTCACTCACATGTGGAACTGAATAAACAAATGAGCAAAGGATAAAAACAAAGAGAGAGGGAGAGAAACCAAGAAACAACAGAAAACAAAATGATGGTTACTAAAGGGGAAGGGTGTGGGGGATGGATGAACCAGGTGACAGGGATTAAAGAGTACACTTATGATGAAAAATAAATAAAGTATTTAAAAAATTATTTTCCATCTGCATTGAAACGTGTAGTCAAAGTTTTTGAACTAACCTCTAAACAATTTGAGTAGCTTTCAGCTGTACAGAACTAAATGCAAGCAACTTTACTTCATCAATATTTTCACATAAGTAGAAATCGTATTTAAATTATAAAGTATAATGATAATTGTAAAAGATTTTGTGGTTTTAATGAATAATGAACTGGAAAAACTTTAGGAATAGGCTTTCATTAAAAATTTGGACAAAATACAATTCTGTTACTAAGTAAAAAATGTCTTTTTTAAATTCAAACTTTAAGAAGTTTCAAAAGTGCTTAATAATTGGAAATTATCCTGGGCACTGAGAAAATTTAGTTCCCATGGAAGTATTGTTATAATTCTGCTACATAACAATAAAAGCAAGTGTGTACTGCTTATGCATCTGAAGTCAGCTGGGGTAAGTTAGGAGACTCTCTGATCATCTTATCTGGATTGAATGGTCGAGTGGTCTTCATTGGCCTTTTCTGAGACCTATATAAGGGCTCCCATCAATCTGTGTTTCATCCTCCATTAGATTATCACAGTGTTTTAATCAACATTCTTCAGAAAAACAGAATCTACATAGCATGTACATATGTGTGTGGGTGTGTGTGGGTGTAAAGGCTGAAATCCAGAAAGTTCTATTGAAGTCTGAAAGTAGTCCACTACAGAAAGAAGAGCCAACACTGCAGATGAGGTTCAAAGGCGGTCTGCTGGAAAATTCTCCCTTCTATCCTACAGGCTGTTGTTTTAGTTCTATTCAGGTATTTAACTGATTGGATAGGGCCTGTTTGCATTATGGTGAACAATCTGCTTTACTAAAAGTCCACTGACTCAGAAATTAATTTCATCCAAAAAGATCCTCACAGAAAGACCCTGAATAATGTTTGACAAAATATCAGGATCTGGGTGTCTCTGATTAGCTGATACATTAAAATTAACCTTCACACATGGGAACAGCACAAGTATGGGAACACAGGAGAAAATACGCAAAATATCTTTAAGCATATTCAGAACTGGTACAACACCATTTCTGCCACCATCTATGGGACCAAGTAAGTCACAACACCAGCCCAAGTTTAAAGAACGGGGAATGGGGTGCCAACTCTTCAGGAACGTCAAAGTCATATGTCAAGGTATATGGATACAGAAAGTGGAAAACAACTAAAGCTATTAATGCAATCAGTCTAAACCTTTTTTAAATCTTTGGTATGATTTTATTTTAACAAATGCATCTTCATTGCCTGATTTAATCATATGCTTAGATGAATAATTCAGGATGCTTTGTTACTAGTAAGTCCAAATAATATTTGTGAGATTTGAACTTAAAAAGTATCTATTCTTGCTTGAAAAATGGTTAACAACCATATTATATAACACACCAGATTTGCAAGTTAGAATTTTTAACCACTATACCAAAAACAGTAAGCCAGATGTTTAGTCATCTATCAACACTTTTGTGACCTACAGAATATGTAGTGTGAGCAGACTGAGCATTTATACACTTTATGTCCTGATTTAAGGCTGGATCCCCAATGCTTAATGATTATACAAATTTAAATAATGAGCATTTAAATGTCATGTTTTTGTCCTGAAGTGATGTTCCTCTTTTTTTCTTCCTTCATAGATCATTTTATGGAAGGAAGAGGTTACAAACTTCTACATGAATGATGCCAAGGAAAGCTTTAAAAAAATGAAGCAAAATAAAAATAATTTCATATAAATATTGACAAAAATTATTTATGTTAAGATAAATTTGGTAATCATTTGGTTTTTCAAATATTGCCTAAGCCATGAATAATGTCAAAGTGAAAAAAAAGAAAAATTATATATGAAACATTTTCTGATAATTTCTGAAAATAAAAAAATGATTAAAGTCAATAGAAAAATATTTGTAATTGTTATAAACTATGTATTTTTTCATTTTTATTCTCTGTTGGAAATCTTAATCTACTTTGATATTTTAAGAATTATGCATGAGGAATATTTTTCGGAGGAATATTTTTATCATGCTTATTTGAAAAGGCCTTATTTTTACTTTTTTGTTTTTACAATTTCCTGTTTTCAGATTTCAAATTTATTCTTCCTACTGGTGAGAATATAAATTCTAAGTATGAATAAATTATACATACAAACAGCCAGATGTAAAGAAAGATAGTATACAAATAAATTATACTTACAAGCAGCTGGAGCTCACCAAATAATTTGGTATTTCAAATTGGTTTTAAGTACTAATTTAGTGACTCATTATATTCACAAAGATAACTAACTCAAGTCCAATAAAATGATTCTCTATTATACAGAGATACATTTTTATCATATAACTTCATCTTATTTTAAACAGTATTCATGTCACCATTTTCAGGACAAACCTATGCCCCTTTTTTTTTCTAGAGTCACATACAGGAAGCATCTGTTGTTCTCTTAGTTTAATTCATGATACCTGCTAGCATCATGAAAGCAAACAAATGATTTTTGAAACTTAACTCGAAGTCACGAGTAGTTGCAAAGATTTAAACACATGTAAGAACTTATTCCATTACCTATAATTTTTCTGCAGTCAGCTTCATCCTAGCAAATTCCAAATTAGGCAAATATATCAATCATATCAGAATACATAAGAAGAATAAACTTTAAAATTAATCTTCATCATCAAGTCAAAGATGTTTTTCTTTAGACCTATATCATCTGGATATCATTTCTTTGTAGTATTTTGCCATCTTTTGAACTAGTATAATTATTCCATAAATGTACCAAATAAATCAGAGGCACCTAACTTTCAGGCACCTATGTTATCACTCTGAAATGTTTCAGGTCTTCATATAAAACATTTCAGACTACATAAATCCTATATACTAAAGGAAATAAAGGAAATACTCCAGGCCTGCAATATAATTAAGAACTGGACTATAGTACCAAAAATATATTATTTTCAAATATATTCCTCTAGATTCCATCTCTTGAAATGGGTAAGGGACATTACAGAATCTGGGAAAAGATAATCTTCAACATGAAGGCTAAATGAGAGACTAATATAAGCTAAGGAGGAGTTGTTAAGTTAGGAAAAAAAAAAAAAAAGGTAAACCATGAAGCAGTGTTACACTGGTTTTGGTTAGAAAGATCTCGATGCCACAATTGTCTCTGACATTACTATGCGGGTTTGAGGACCTAAATAAAATTTTCAAGAACTTTAAATTTCTTCCTGTCAGGACCGATCATAATAATAAAGTTTTAGAGAAAATTTGAGAATTAAATGATAACTCATATGGATTATTTGGCACAAAGTAATTCCTCAATATGTGGTTACTGCTATCCTTTATACTCTAATCTTTACTGGCACAGGAATAAGTTGGCCTCTTCTAGTGTTACATCTCCAGACTCTAGAATAATTCCTGTAACATCACATGCACGATAAATACTGGTGAATGGGTTAATAAATATATCTGGCAAGCTCAAAAAAAATGGGAAAAGAACAGATGAGAATTTAAAATACTACATTTCGGGGCACCTAGGTTGCTCAGTGGTTAGGCCTCTCTGCCTTTGGCTCAGGTCATGATCTTAGGGTCCTAGGATCAAGCCCCACATTGGGCTCTGCTCCGCAGGCAGCCTGCTTCCCCCCATCTCTCTCTGCCTGCCTCTCTGCCTACTTGTGATCTCTCTCTCTCTCTCTCTCTCAAATAAATAAATAAATAAATCTTTAAAAAGAAATAAAATGCTACATTTCTCACTTCTACATTTCTGTTTAATTAATTAGAAAGGCTTTACTTAATAAGACATTGAACAGAAAGGTACTGTCCCATTTATCTTTAATCATTTATTATATTAATAACTATGAATTAATGTAATTACCTTAATATATGGGAAACCCACATGGGAAATGACATTCCAACAGAAATGGTAAACATTCAGATAAAATCAAAGAAAATACTATGTAATAAGGGAAAAGATTTTTAAACTGATTCTCAGGAACTTAATAATTTATCCTTGCCCTATCTGGAATTTACTTTGTTTATGCTTTTTACTTGGTTTACACTTTTTAAAAATATGAATTTCTTCAATGGTCATTTCACCTCTGGTCATCACACAACTATCTTCCATATTCTCCTATTTCTTGGTATAGCTATCCCCCTAGAATTCCATATTAATGTGTTTACTGCACTGTTTTTTCACATTTATCTCTATTTACTCTTTTCCCTGATGTTTTCTACACACTTTTGTATCCTCCTTTTCACTTTGGGAACTCTTGAATGATACAATATATAAATCTAGGGCTTTAAATTAAAGAAATACTTAAAAAATTGGTGGGAGAACTACCGTAATGGTGAATTAGAAAGTTTGAAGTAACAAATATCTTAGAAAGTATTTTCTCCTAAGTCTGATTGCAAGCATTTGAGAGATAACAACAAAATAAGAACTGTTAACAACAGCCAGGAAAAGAAGAAAGCCCCAACAGCTAAGCTGAGCATTTGAGGTCATTCTTCACTACCTTTCCAGGAATTTAGAAGGAGGTAAGTGAGACACTAAGAAGCTAAGCAAAGGGGGCACCTGGGTGGCTCAATGGGTTAATTAAGCTTCTGCCTTTGGCTCATGTCAGGGTTTCAGGGTCCTGGGATGGAGCCCCACACTGGGCTCTCTGCTCAGCAGGAATCCTACTTCTCCCTTTCTCTCTGCCTGCCTCTCTACCTACTTGTGATCTCTCTCTGTGTGTCAAATAATTAAATAAAAATCTTTAATTAAAAAAAAAAAAGAAGCTAAGCAATGATTCTGAAATCCTCATGAGACAGGGATACAAACCTGGGAACCAGAACCTGGCAAGGGAAGGCTAGAAAAACCACCCATAATTTGGATTGAACACCCTAAAGCAAAAATAAACAGAGGTGTACAAATATTTCTCAGTAATTTCTCAAATTATAATTTCTCAAATGGGACTAAAGCCCAGAGTTTTAGCATTTCACTTCCCAAAACTAAGTTGAGAAGAAATGGGAATGCTAATGCCACTGGCCAACTGGCAGAGGATATAGCTATCCTATCTGAAGGAAATAATCTCGTGCAGACTTTGGGTTATTCCTACAACTTTTTATGTATAATACTATCACTCAATAAAAACAATAAAAATGGAGCACACATGAAGAAAAGTCAGATGAATTAGCGCATTGATAAAGAGATGGTAAAAACACACTCCCAAGGGATTTAGATGTAAGATTGCTCAAAGCCTAAATTTAAAATAACTATATTTAATAAGTTCAAGGAAATTAAACACTTAAAATTCCAGCACAGAATAATAAACACTTGGTCTACACACATCATAATAAACCGAAGTTAAAGATAAAGAGAAACCTTAAAAGTAGAATACAAAAGCAGATTTTCAAAAGTGACAAAATAAGTACCAAGGTTTCAAGAGAACCAATGGCAACATCAAACAATACAAAGGTGAATTAATAAAGTGAGGAAATAAAATTAACTTTCAGTGTGCTAATAATAAAATTAAAACACAAGTACTGTAGGTATGGTTTATACAGCTTGTAAAAGTCACACTTAAAAAAATGTATAAAGTAGAAAGTGAAGTGATATAAAGATAGACCATGCAAACACTACCCAATGAAAATTTGGGAGATCTGTTATCATAGAAAAAGTAGCTTCTAAAGCAATAAGCATTAGAGATACTTATAGCATAATAAAGTATCATATATTGTATTGAAAGAATTTTACATGTATCGCTCAATAACTAAGAAGAAAAATCTATAGGATATAAAAGTTTTTAAAAACAGAATGTAAAAAAAATAATAACAATATAATGCCCACTTACAGAAGACAGCACCCAACCACTGTGAACAGATACTATTTCCAAGTGCAAACATGATATTTAACAGAACTGATCATAATCTGGGCCAGAAAACAATCTCAGCACGTTTTAAAATGTAACATGTTGATTCTGTTTTCTAACCAAAATGGGAGTAAGCTCTAATCAGTGATGAAAAGCTCTAGGCATACCACATTATATTTAGAGAGCTGTAAATGATTCCTTTAAAAAAAAAATGATTCCTTAAAAACTATGTAAAAAATTTGTGGTTGATGTCTGCTTCAAGCCAGTCAATGATAAAATTTTATGAGATTTACCTACCCTCTAAACAATGAGGAAACTGAACCAAATACTTTTTTTAAATGGTTTTTATACATTGGACCAAAACCATCAAAGAAGTATGATTACTAATAAAAAGGAAACAAAAGAGGCATAATACCACATGATTTTAAGACTTTATTATAAAGCAACTAAAATCAGAGTGTAATTTTGGTATAAAGGTGGACATATTCATCCACAGAAAGAACAGAGAGCCCAGTAATAGGCACACACAGAAATGGAATTGATTTTTGACAAATCTGGCAAGGTCATTCATTTGTGGAAATGATAATGCTTTCAACAGGATTGTGTGGAAACAACTTTGCCCATATGTAAATAAAACAAAAACAAAACTTAAACACATCTGAAATCATACACACAAAATAATAAGATGTAATAGAGCAAAGACCTAAAGATATACACTATCAAACATCAAGGAAAAATATGAAAAGAAAACCTTTGTACCTTTGGATAAGGCAATGATCTATTAAATAGGCCTCAAGAAGCATGAGAGAAAAAGATGATAAATGTACTTGTTCAAAATTAAAAATGTGCCCTTCACAAAGGCAAGCAACGCATGCCCCACTCATGTGCACACACATAAAAAGGCAAACTAGAAAGAAAGTATTTACAAAATATATAGTTCAGTAATACACTTATATTTAGGATCTATAAAGAAGCATTACAACTCAATAATAGGGCAAACTATTCACAATAACAAGATACTTTATCAACAGATACTTTATTTTTTTTTTAAAGATTTTATTTATTTATTTGACAGAGAGAAATCATAAGTAGATGGAGAGGCAGGCAGAGAGAGAGAGAGGAGGAAGCAGGCTCCCTGCCAAGCAGAGAGCCCGATGCGGGACTCGATCCTAGGACCCTGAGATCATGACCTGAGCCAAAGGCAGCGGCTTAACCCACTGAGCCACCCAGGCGCCCCTCAACAGATACTTTATGTAAAGATATATAAACAGCAACTAGGCACACAAAAATATGTTCAATAACACTGGTCTTTAGGGACACTAAAATTAAAATGACCATGAGACATGATTATATATCCACCAAAAGAGCAAGAATTAGAAGCAGAGACAAAACCAAGTGTTGGAGAAACTACAGAACCACTAAATTCTCTTAATAATGCAAAGCATCACAACCAGTTTAAGAAATAGCTGATCAGTGTCTTTGAAAGCTAAAATTAACATTCACAGCAAGGCACATAATTCAGCACAGTCACATCCTATATATTTATCACAAAGATGTGAAAACCTATGCTCATGAAAAGATTTGTACTCTAGGGATGCCTGGGTGGCTCAGTTGGTTAGCTGTCTGCCTTACACTGGATCATGATCTCAGGGTCCTGGGATTGAGCCCCTATCCCCTGCTCAGCAGGAAATCTGCTTCTTCCTTCCCCTCTGCCAGCCTCCCCTGATCACGCTCTCTCTCTGTCTGTGTGTTGCTCTCTCTCTCAAATTAATAAATAAAATATTTAAAAATAAAAATAAAAAGAATATACTACTTACATCCTTAAAAACTATACCCAACGACTGATTTTCAGCAAGCTTATGCTAAGGGAAACAATCTAGATAAAAAAGACTGCATATGGCCTGAGGAGGCTTCCACATATATAAAATTCTCAAAGAACAAATCTAAAATAGTAGAAAAAAGATAAACTGTTTTCAGAACAGAGGGAGCAGAAAGGGAGTGACTAAAAAAGGAATAAGGGAAAGTTTTTAAAAAGTGGAAATATTCTAAATGAGTTTTTGGCGGTGTGTATTCATTTTTTAAGGAACCTCAAACAGCATACTTATAATTAATTTTATTGCATATAAATTTTTCCACAATAAGACACATTTTAAAACTGTAAAATCTAACAAACAGAAACTTCTTCACATACAGAACTTACTGAGAAGAAAATCCATCATCGTAAGTGGAAAAAGGGCTCCAAGTTAATGAACTAAGATTCCATCTCAACGAGCAAGTAAAAGACAGCAAATGCATATTTAACTAGAGGAAGAAAGGACAAAGTAAAGACTGGATATATACAATCGAGAAAATGGAAAAGCCGAAAGCTGTTTCTTTGGAAAAGACTCTGAGATACCAGTGAATCCCTTAGAAAGATGGAAGACAGAAGTGAGGAGATACCATAACCAACATCCAGAATAAAAAGGACAGTCACTATACAACCTGCACATATAATAAATTCATAGAGTGTATTTTAAACACAATTTCATGCTTAATTTGAATCTCAAGCATATTATACAAATCCCTGGAAAATCACATCATGTAATACTGACATAAAAAGCAATCAAAATCTATAAAATTATTAAGAAAATCATCTGTAACTTAAAAACGTTTAATAAGAAACGTCAGACTCATAGTTTTCAAGAGCTCTTCCAAACATTTGAAGGAATATATATTACGCAACAAACTCACTACAGATGTAAAAATTCAGAATAACCTCGATAGCAAAATCTGAAAATAACACTGTTAAAAGGAAATTATAAGTGACCATACCTCCTAAATTGATGCAAATGTTTAAAACTTATTTGCAGAAACTAGGCAAATGTAAAAATATGATTTTAAAAGTCTAAATTGGATATATTCCAGGAATGCAAGATTAATATAACATTGAAAAATCTATTTTTATTTTAAGGAGTTTCACCTCCTTAAAGTAAGATAAAAATATATAATTATTTAAACATATTTAATACGCCTAGTTTTGGCAAAAAAAATATAGAAAACTAAAAACAGAATTTAAGGTCTTTACCTAATAAATATAATCAATAAAAATTTATCCACACTTAAAAATCAAAATGTGGGAAGGGGAAGATGGCGGAGAAGTAGCAGGCTGAGACTACTTCAGCTAGCTGGAGATCAGCTAGATAGCTTATCTAAAGATTGCAAACACCTGAAAATCCATCGGCCTATCAAAGAAAAGAAAAACAGCAATTCTGGAAACATTAAAACAACCACTTTCTGAAAGGTAGGACTGGCGGAGAAGTGAATCCAAAGCTACAGGAAGATAGACCCCGGGGGGAGGGGCCGGCTCCCGGCAAACGGCAGAGCAATGGAGCACAAAGTCAGGACTTTTAAAAGTCTGTTCTGCTGAGGGACATCGCTCCTGAGGCTGAACCGGAGCGAAGCCCACGCGGGGTCAGCGTGGACTCAGGTCCCACAGGGTCACAGAAGGATCGGGGGTGTCTGAGTGTCGCAGAGCTTGCACGTATGGGAACGGGAAAGCCGGCTACAGAGACAGAGCCAACAGGGAGCTTGCAGCTCGGGGTTACCTTGAACCGGTGGCAGGCTCAGTGAGCTCGGAGCACAGCCGAATGTCAGGCAGACGGGAGTAACTGGGCGCTGTTCTCTGAGGGAGCACTGAGGAGTGGGGCCCTGGGCTCTCGGCTCCTCCAGGCCAGAGACCAGGAAGCCGCCATTTGTATTCCCATCCTCCGGAACACTACGGAAAGCGCTCAGGGAACAAAAGCTCCTGAAAGCAAACCCGAGCGGATTACTCAGCCAGGCCCCTGGTAAGGGCGGTGCAATTCCACCTAGGGCAAAGACACTTGAGAATTACTACAACAGGCCCCTCCCCCAGAAGATCAACAAGAAATCCAGCCGAGACCAAGTTCACCTACCAAGGAGTGCGGTTTCAATACCAAGGAGAGCAGCAGAATTCCAGAGGAGGAGAAAGCAAAGCACGGAACTCATGGCTTTTTCCCTGTGATTTTTTTTAATCTTGCAGTTAATTTAATTAATTTTTTATTCATTTTTTGTTTTTTTTCTCGCCTTCTGGTAAAATTTTTTTTTAACATTTACCTTTTCCTTTTTTAACGTTTTTTAACTAGTTTATCTAATATATATATTTTTTCTTTTTTATATTTTTCTTAATTGTTTTTTTTTAATTCTTTTCTTTTCTTTTTTCTTTTTTTTTCTTTCTTCCTTTTTGAACCTCTTTTTATCCCCTTTCTCCCCCCTCACGATTTGGGATCTCTTCTAATTTGGTTAAAGCATAATTTCCTGGGGTTGTTGCCACCCTTTTAGTATTTTACTTGCTCCTTCATATACTCTTATCTGGACAAAATGACAAGACGGAAAAATTCAACACAAAAAAAAAGAACAAGAGGCAGTACCGAAGGCTAAGGACCTAATCAATACAGACATTGGTAATATGTCAGATCTAGAGTTCGGAATGACAATTCTCAAGGTTCTAGCCGGGCTCAAAAAAGGCATGGAAAGTATTAGAGAAACCCTCTCAAGAGATATAAAAGCCCTTTCTGGAGAAATAAAAGAACTAAAATCTAACCAAGTTGAAATCAAAAAAGCTATTAATGAGGTGCAATCAAAAATGGAGGCTCTCACTGCTAGGATAAATGAGGCAGAAGAAATAATTAGTGATATAGAAGACCAAATAACAGAGAATAAAGAAGCTGAGCAAAAGAGGGACAAACAGCTACTGGACCACGAGGGGAGAATTCGAGAGATAAATGACACCATAAGATGAAACAACATTAGAATAATTGGGATTCCAGAAGAAGAAAGAGAGAGGGGAGCAGAAGGTATACTGGAGAGAATTATTGGGGAGAATTTCCCCAATATGGCAAGGGAACAAGCATCAAAATTCAGGAGGTTCAGAGAACGCCCCTCAAAATCAATAAGAATAGGCCCACACCCCATCACCTAATAGTAAAATTTACAAGTCTCAGTGACAAAGAGAAAATCCTGAAAGCAGCCCGGGAAAAGAAGTCTGTAACATACAATGGTAAAAATATGAGATTGGCAGCTGACTTATCCACAGAGACCTGGCAGGCCAGAAAGAGCTGGCATGATATTTTCAGAGCACTAAACGAGAAAAACATGCAGCCAAGAATACTATATCCAGCTAGGCTATCATTGAAAATAGAAGGAGAGATTAAAAGCTTCCAGGACAAACAAAAACTGAAAGAATTTGCAAACATCAAACCAGCCCGTCAGGAAATATTGAAAGGGGTCCTCTAAGCAAAGAGAGAGCCTACAAGTGGTAGATCAGAAAGGAACAGAGACCATATACAGTAACAGTCACCTTACAGGCAATACAATGGCACTAAATTCATATCTCTCAATAGTTACCCTGATAGTTAGTAATAGTTAATGGGCTAAATGCCCCTGTCAAAAGACACAGGGTATCAGAATGGATAAAAAAACAAAACCCATCTATATGTTGCTTCCAAGAAACTAATTTTAAGCCCGAAGACACCTCTAGATTTAAAGTGAGGGGGTGGAAAAGAATTTACCATGCTAATGCACATCAGAAGAAAGCAGGAGTGGCAATCCTTATATCAGATCAATTAGGTTTTAAGCCAAAGACTATCATAAGAGATGAGGAAGGGTCATCATACTCAAGGGTCTGTCCAACAAGAAGATTTAATAATTTTAAATATCTATGCCCCCAACGTGGGAGCAGCCAACTATATAAACCAATTAATAACAAAATCAAAGAAACACATCAACAATAATACAATAATAGTAGGGGACTTTAACACTCCCCTCACTGAAATGGACAGATCATCCAAGCAAAAGTTCAACAAGGAAATAAAGGCCTTAAACGACACACTGGACCAGATGGACATCACAAATATATTCAGAACATTTCATCCCAAAGGAACAGAATACACATTCTTCTCTAGCGCACATGGAACATTCTCCAGAATAGATCACATCCTCGGTCCTAAATAAGGACTCAACTGGTATCAAAAGATTGGGATCATTCCCTGCATATTTTCAGACCACAATGCTCTGAAGCTAGAACTCAACCACAAGAGGAAGCTTGGAAAGAACCCAAATACATGGAAACTAAACAGCATCCTTCTAAAGAATGAATGGGTCAACCGGGAAATTAAAGAAGAATTGAAAAAAATCATGGAAACAAATGATAATGAAAATACAACAGTTCAAAATGTTTGGGACACAACAAAGGCAGTCCTGAGAGGAAAATATATAGCAGTTCAAGCCTTTCTCAAAATACAAGAAAGGTCTCAGGTACATAACCTAACCTTACACCTAAAGGAGCTGGAGAAAGAACAAGAAAGAAACCCTAAGCCGAACAGAAGAGAAATCATAAAGATCAGAGCAGAAATCAATGAAATAGAAACCAAAAAAAACTATAGAACAAATCAATGAAACTAGGAGCTGTTTCTCTGAAGAATTAATAAAATTGATAAACCCCTGGCCCAACTTATCAAAAAGAAAACAGAAAGGACCCAAATAAATAAAATCATAAATGAAAGAGGAGAGATCACAACTAACACCAAAGAAATACAAACTATTATAAGAACATACTATGAGCAACTCTACGCCAATAAATTTGAAAATCTGGAAGAAATGGATGCATTCCTAGAAACATATAAACTACCACAACTGAACCAGGAAGAAATAGAAAGCCTGAAGAGACCCATAACCAGTAAGGAGATTGAAACAGTCATTAAAAATCTCCAAACAAACAAAAGCCCAGGGCCAGACGGCTTCCCGGGGGAATTCTAGCAAACATTTAAAGAAGAACTAATTCCTATTCTCCTGAAACTGTTCCAAAAAATAGAAATGGAAGGAAAACTTCCAAACTCATTTTATGAGGCCAGCATCACCTTGATCCCCAAACCAGACAAGGATCCCATCAAAAAAGAGAGCTATAGACCAATATCCTTGATGAACACAGATGCGAAAATACTCAACAAAATACTAGCCAATAGGATTCAACAGTACATTGAAAGGATTATTCACCACGACCAAGTGGGATTTATTCCAGGGCTGCAAGGTTGGTTCAACATCCGCAAATCAGTCAATGTGATACAACACATCAATAAAATAAAGAACAAGAACCATATGATATTCTCAATAGATGCTGAAAAAGCATTTGACAAAGTACAGCATCCCTTCCTGATCAAAACTCTTCAATGTGTAGGGATAGAGGGCACATACCTCAATATCGTCAAAGCCATCTATGAAAAACCCACCGCAAATATCATTCTGAATGGAGAAAAACTGAAAGCTTTTCTGCTAAGGTCAGGAACACGGCAGGGATGTCCATTATCACCACTGCTATTCAACATAGTACTAGAGGTCCTAGCCTCAGCAATCAGACAACAAAAGGAAATTAAAGGCATCCAAATCGGCAAAGAAGAATTCAAATTACCACTCTTCGCAGATGATATGATACTATAGGTGGAAAACCCAAGAGACTCCACTCCAAAACTGCTAGAAATTATACAGGAATTCAGTAAAGTGTCAGGATATAAAATCAATGCACAGAAATCAATTGCATTTCTCTACACCAACAGCAAGACAGAAGAAAGAGAAATTAAGGAGTCAAACCCATTTACAATTGCACCTCAAACCATAAGATACCTAGGAATAAACCTAACCAAAGAGGCACAGAATCTATACTCAGAAAACTATAAAGTACTCATGAAAGAAATTGAGGAAGACACAAAGAAATGGAAAAATGTTCCATGCTCCTGGATTGGAAGAATAAATATTGTGAAAATGTCTATGCTACCTAAAGCAATCTACACATTTAATGCAATTCCTATCAAAGTACCATCCACCTTTTTCAAAGAAATGGAACAAATTATTCTAAAATTTATATGGAACCACAAAAGACCTCGAATAGCCAAAGGGATATTGAAAAAGAAAGCCAAAGTTGGTGGCATCACAATTCCAGACTTCAAGCTCTATTACAAAGCTGTCATCATCAAGACAGCATGGTACTGGCACAAAACAGACACATAGATCAATGGAACAGAATAGAGAGCCCAGAAATAGACCCTCAACTCTACAGTCAACTAATGTTCGTCAAAGCAGGAAAGAATGTCCAATTGAAAAAAGACAGCCTCTTCAATAAATGGTGATGGGAAAATTGGACAGCCATATGCAGAAAAATGAAATTGGACCATTTCCTTACACCACACAGAAAAATAGACTCAAAATGGATGAAGGACCTCAATGTTTGAAAGGAATCCATCAAAATCCTTGAGGAGAACACAGGCAGCAACCTCTTTGACCTCAGCCGCAGCAACATCTTCCTAGGATGTTCCCTTGAAGGGCAAGGGAAGCAAGGGCAAAAATGAACTATTGGGATTTCATCAAGATCAAAAGCTTTTGCACAGCAAAGGAAACAGTTAACAAAACCAAAAGACAACTGACAGAATGGGAGAAGATATTTGCAAACGACATATCAGATAAAGGACTAGTGTCCAGAATCTATAAAGAACTTAGCAAACTCAACACCCAAAGAACAAATAATCCAATCAAGAAATGGGCAGAGGACATGAATAGACATTTCTGCAAAGAAGACATCCAGATGGCCAAGAGACACATGAAAAAGTGCTCCATATCACTTGGCATCAGGGAAATACAAATCAAAACCACAATGAGATATCACCTCACACCAGTCAGAATGGCTAAAATAAACAAGTCAGGAAATGACAGATGCTGATGAGGATGCCGAGAAAGGGGAACCCTCCTACAGTGTTGGTGGGAATGCAAGCTGGTGCAGCCACTCTGGAAAACAGCATGGAGGTTCCTCAAAATGTTGAAAATAGAACTGCCCTATGACCCAGCAATTGCACTATTGGGTATTTACCCTAAAGATACAAACATAGTGATCCAAAGGGGGCACGTGCACCCGAATGTTTATAGCAGCAATGTCCACAATAGCCAAACTATGGAAAGAACCTAGATGTCCATCAACAAATGAATGGATCAAGAAAATGTGGTATATATACACAATGGAATACTATGCAGCCATCAAAAGAAATGAAATCTTGCCATTTGCGACAACATGGATGGAACTGGAGCGTATCATGCTTAGCGAAATAAGTCAAGCAGAGAAAGACAACTATCATATGATCTCCCTGATATGAGGAGGTGGTGATGCAACAGGGGGGCTTAAGTGGGTAGGAGAAGAATTAATGAAACAAGATGGGATTGGGAGGGAGACAAACCATAAGTGACTCTTAATCTCACAAAACAAACTGAGGGTTGCTGGGGGGAGGGAGTTTGAGAGAAGGGGGTGGGATTATGGACATTGGGGAGGGTATGTGCTTTGGTGAGTGCTGTGAAGTGTGTAAACCTGGCGATTCACAGACCTGTACCCCTGGGGATAAAAATATATGTTTATAAAAAATAAAAAATTAAAAAAAATCAAAATGTGACAATGACACATGCCACTGTTGTTTCTATTAAAAGTTATTCAGGAGGCAAAAAAGTAAGAGAGTAAAAAATTGAGAGAATTAAGTAAATAAAAATATAAATGTTAAAAAGAAAAAATTAAAATATCCTCATATGAAGATGGCATAAATTGCATATAGAGTCCAAAATAATATGTCAATAAACTATTAGAATTATTAATTTTTGAGGTCAACAATTAAGTTAAAATATATACAATCATTTCTCTGTGCACCAAAAAAATTATTTTAACTGGAGGTTTTAAAAATCATGTCTTTTCATAAGCACTGAAATCAAACACTGGGATCTCAGGTTTCCAGTTCTGCAATGTAAGGAAGTTTGAAAGATGCCACTCTTCCTAACCACAAGTAAAAAGCTAAACACATGAAACAATCAACAACTTCTGGATCTGTAAGACAGAGGAGGACAAGAAGCAAACAACTACCCCAAAGACTGGAAAGACAAATGGAATCACCTAATCATGACTTACCTAGCAGAGACTCAGAGTGGAAACTGCCTCAGGACTAGATGCCAAGGTCAGAAAACATGAACTGTAATCAATTAACTACTAGAAGCTCAGTGTGGACAAGTTTAACAGTTCAAAACTCCAGGGGGGAATCCAGTCACAAATCATAAAATCATGAGATTTGCCCTCTGGAGAGCTGCAAGGTTTCCACAGAGCAGAAAAAGATCTCCTCCAACTTCAGGGAGGGGGTAGGGGAAGAGAACTACTTTGAAATACACCAGAACATTCTTACCAAGCCCTGCCCTCAGGGGAAACTAGTTCACCAAAGCCTGAACCTTCTGGGGTATTAGCAGAGACTAACCGCTTTGGGGGAAGGGAAAAGTCCAACTCCAGCCCACTCTTGTCTCCATATCCCACCTACAGGAGACAAAATGAAACAAAACAAAGATACCATTGTTGACCTTCCAGAAACAGGCTCAGGAAAACATCTGAGACCTAATCACAGAACTACAGAACATTTATTCCTTCACCCCCTTCCACACCTGGCCACCACCTTACTAAAGACTTATTAACAGCATTTCCTTTTATCTAGTAAATCATATCCACACATAGCAAAAGGCAGCGGGGGCGGAAAAGGACCATCTGAAGAGACAAAGCAAGCATCAGAACCCAACGCAACAGGGATGTTGGAATTTATCAGACTAGAAATTTAAAACAACTGTGATTAATATGCTAAGGTCTCTAAAGTATAAAGTAGATAGCAGGCAATAACAGAAGGTAATGCAAGTATAGATATAGAAAGCCTCAGGAAAAAAAAAAAAAAGAAAAAGAAATGCTAGAGATAAAAAGCACTGTAACAGAAATGAATACTTTTGATGGGCTCATTAGTAGACAAGATACTGCAGAGAAAAAATCTCTAAGCTAGAGGAAAAGCCTTGAAAACTTTAAAGCAAAGAGAACAAAGATTGAGAAAAACAGAAAAGAATATCCAAGGACTGTGGGAAGGACTGTGGGAATATCCAAGGACTGTAACTGAAGGAAAAGAGAGAAAGAACAGAAGAAATACTTGAAACAATGATGATCCATTTCCCCCCAAATTAATGTCAGCTACAAAACTGCAGATCCAAGAAACTAGGAGAATGTCAAGGAGGATAATGGCGGGGGGGGGGGGGGACCCACACATCTACACCCAGCCCTATCATTTACAAACTACAGAAAATCAAAGATAAAATCCTGAAAGAGGTGTGTGTGGGGGAGGGTATTAAAAAACAAATCAAGGGCGCCTGGGTGGCTCAGTGGGTTAAGCCTCTGCCTTCAGCTCAGGTCATGATCTCAGGGTCTGGGATCGAGGACCGCATCAGGCTCTCTGCTCAGTGGGGAGCCTGTTTCCCCCTCTCTCTCTGCCTGCCTCTCGGCCTACCTGTGACCTCTCTCTCTCTCAAATAAATAAATAAAATCTTTAAAAAAAAAATCAAAAACAACTTCCACCTTACCTACAGAAAAATAAAGATAAGAATTACATCAAACTTCTCTTCAGATATGATGTGAGTAAGAGGAGCTTGAGGTGAAATATTTAAAGTGTTGAGAGGGCACCTGGGTGGATGGACCAGTTAACCATCTGACTGTTGATTTTGGCTCAGGTCCTGATCGCAGGACTGTGAGATCCAGTCCCCCCCAGGTGGTGCTCCTCACTCATTGCAGAGTCGGCTTAAGATTCTGTCCCTTGCCCTCTGCTCCTCCCCCACTCCATCACGTGGGTGGACACACTTGCTCTCTCTCTTTCTAAAAAAAAGAAATAAAAATAAAGGGTTAAAAGGAAAAAAAAATCACCAACACAGAATTCTGTGCCTTGTAAATTATCTTTCAAAAGTGAAGAAGCAATAAAGATTTGCTCAGAGAAATAAAAACTGAGGATTTTTTTTTAAGATTTTATTTATTTATTTGATAGAGATCACAAGTAGGCAGAGAGTGGAGGAGGCAGGCTCCCCACTAAGCAGAGAGCCCCCTGTGGGGCTCCATCCCAGGCCCTGAGATCATGACCTGAGCAGAAGGCAGGGGCTTTAACCATTGGCCACCCAGGTGCCCCAACTGAGGGGATCTTTTGCCAACAGACCTGACTTGCAAGAAATATTAAAAGAGGCAGACCACCTCTGAGCTGTTTCCTGTCAGTAACAGCATCACCATGATTCTTCAGAGGCTCTTCAGGTTCTCCTCTCTTATTCAGTCTGTAGTCTCAGTTTATATTAGGAGGAACGTTAGTGTGACAGCAGTAGCACTTAATAAGGAATTGTTCCTGTAGAGAAACCTTTCCTGAACAGGATTGGAGAATATAAAAGTAAGCCACAGGCGTCTGGAGAACCCATTGATACTGGCCCAGAGTACTAGCAAGACCTAGACAGGGAACTTCTTAAGCAAATGTACAGTAAAGCAGATATGGGTATGTTCCTAGACAGTGGAGGTGGGTTCCCCTTTCTTCACATCCTCACCAACATCTGTCATCTCCTGACTTGTTAATTTTAGCCACTCTTGACTGGTGTGAGTTGGTAGGTATCTCATTGTGGTTTTGATTTGTATTTCCCTGATCCTGAGTGATGTGGAGCACTTTTTCATGTGTCTGTTAGCCATCTGGATGTCTTCTTTCCAGAAATGTCTGTTCATGTCTTCTGCCTATTTCTTGATTGTTTTGTTTGTTCTTGGGGTGTTGAGTTAGATGTATTCTTTATAGATTTTGGATACTAGCCCTTTATCATATCATGATATGTTATTTGCAAATATCTTCTCCCATTCTGTAGATTGTTTTTGGTTTTGTTGACTGTTCCGTTTACTGTGCAAAAGCTTTTGACTTGATGAAGTCCCAGTACTTCATTTTTGCCTTTGTTTCCCTTGTCTTTGGAGACATATCTAGCAAGAAGTTGCTGCAGCTGAGGTCAAAGACATTGCTGCCTGTGTTCTCCTCAAGGATTTGATGGATTTCTGTCTTATATTTAGGTCTTTCATCCATTCAGAGTCTATTTTTGTGTGTGGTATAAGGAAATGGTCCAGTGTCATTCTTTTGAATGTGGCTGTCCAATTTTCCCAACACCATTTGTTGAAGCGACTGTTTTTTCTCCATTGGACTTTCTTTCCTGCTTTGTCAAAGAATAGCTGACCACAGAATTGAGAGTCCATTTCTCTATATTCTGTTCCATTGATCTATGTGTCTGTTTTTGTGCCAGTACCATACTGTCTTGATGATTACAGCTTTGTAATAGAACTTAAAGTCTAGAATTGTGATGCCAGTGGTTTTGGTTTTCTTTTTCAGTATCCCTCTGGCTGTTAGGATCTCTTCTTGTTCCACACAAATTTTAGGATTATTTGTTGAAACTCTGTAAAAAAAAAAAAATGTTGATGGTATTTTGATAGGGATTGCATTGAATGTGTAGCTTGCTCTAGGTAGCATAGACATTTTAACAATATTTGTTCTCCCAATTGATGAACATGGAATATTTTTCCATTTCTTTGTGTCTTCCTCAATTTCCTTCATGAGCGTTCTGTAGTTTTCTCAGTACAAATCCTTTGCCTCTTTGGTTCAGTTTATTCCTAGGTATCTTACGGTTTTGGGTGTAATTATAAATGTGATAAAATCCTTAATTTCTCTTTCTTCTGTAACTGATAGTATATAGAAATGCCACTGATTTCTGTGCATTGATTTTATACCCTGCCACTTTGCTGAATTCCTGTAATGTTGGGGTTAATGTAAAGCAGGAACTCAGCCATAATACCAGGCTTGCTAAAATGTAACACAAAGGTAGGCAAAGGAAGGTTTCAGAGAAGGGCATGGGCCTTTGAATGCCAAGGCCTGCACGACCACTCAGCCCTTGAAATACCGTAAGGAGTTGCCTTCCCAAACTTTCCTCGCCCAAACAGCCACTCTGTGATCTGAGAGATGTATGCATTGTCCCTTAGGCTATGTTTAGCAAAACAGGCAAATTAGCATATCATATCTTTTCCATAAACAGATGCTGCTAGTTTCAGTAAGACCCCTTGGTACAATGCACACACTTGAGAAACAGTGATAAGGATCTGTGATTATGCTGAAGGGCCAAGAAAAGTAGGAGCAAAGAAGAGCAAAGGGTCTTCGCCTTTGAGCATTGACCTCCTTGCCTTCTCTGTTTAACAACAAAGTTTGGAGTAATCTTTCATCGGTGGGTACAGGCATTGCTGGCCATTCCCACCACTATATGTGTTCTAGCAATTTAAGGGTAGAGACTTTTGGGTTCTCCACATATAGTATCACATCACCTGCAAAGAGTGACTTCTTTTTTTTTTTTTTTTAATTTTATTTATTTATTTATTTATTTAAAAAAAATTTTTTTTAAAGGTTTTATTTATTTGACACAGAGATAGAAGTACAAGTAGGCAAAGTAACAGGCAGGGGTAGAGGGAGAAGCAGGCTCTCCACAGAGCAGGGAGCCCGATGTGGGGCTCGATCCCAGGACTCCGGGATCATGACCTGAGCCGAAGGCAGCCACTTAACTGACTGAGCCACCCAGGCGCTCCCAAAGAGTGACTTCTTTAGAGAGAAGGCAAATAATATTGGTCAGAAACATGAATCTACATAAACTCAAGAAGAGCATCAAAGAAGGAATAAGTGAAGATAAGATAAAACCTTTTATTTTTGTTTTAGTTACATTTATTCATTTATTATTTATTTAGAGAGAGAAAGAGAAGGAATGTGAGCAGGAAGAAAGAGAGTGAGAGGAAGAGAGAGAGAATCATAAGTGGACTCCATGCCCGGATTGTGGTTCAATCTCATGACCCTGAGATCATGAGCTGAACCAAAAATAATGGCAGCAAATACATAATAGTTAGAAATAAATCTGCCATATATCTGCCATATATGTATAAGATCTATATAATGCAAATTATAAACAATGCTGGGAAAAATAAGCTCTAAATAGAGAGGTATACTGTGTTAGAAGACACTATATTGTTAGGATGTTATTTCTCCCTAAATTGAGCCAGACTCAATTCAGTTCCAATCAAAATCTTGTTTTTTTTTTTTTTAAAGATTATTTATTTATTTGTCAGAGAGAGAGAGAGGAGCGAGAGTGAGCACAGGCAGACAGAGCGGCAGGCAGAGGCAGAGGGAGATACAGGCTCCGTGCCAAGCAAGGAGCCCCATGCGGGACTTGATCCCAGGACGCTGGGATCATGACCTGAGCTGAAGGCAGCTGCTCAACCAACTGAGCCACCCAGGCATCCCTTGTTTTCTTTTTTTTTTTTAGTTTTTTTTAGGTTTTCTTTTTTTACTTCACCTAGAAATGGAAGGATCCAGAATAGCCAAATTCATTTCCATATTTATAATCAGTTAATTTTTAACAATGAGGCATAGTGAAATTCATTGAAGAAACAATATTTTCAATGCATAATACTGGAAAATTAGATACCCATATGCAAATAAAATTGAATATCAATTGCAAAAAATATATCATGACCCATACTTTGAAACAGAAGTAATTCAAATGTATTATAGATCTAAATTTAAATTTAGATCTTTAAAATCTCTAATAATATATATAATTAATAAATATATATATATAAAATAATCTTGTGACTTTAAGGTAAGGAAATAGTTTTTAGATCCCCAATAAATAAAAGATCCATTTAAAAAAATGAAAAATGGACTTGATTGAAATTAAGAAATATGTCTCCTTTAAAGACAATGTTAAATGGTTGAAAACATCAGCTGAAGACTAGAAGAAAATTATTTGCAAATTACATTTTTGATAAAAGGTTTATATCCACAATACATAAAGGCAACTTAAAACTTAATTTTTTTTTTTAAGATTTTATTTATTCATTTGACAGAGAGAAATTACAAGTACACTGAGAGGCAGGCAGAGAGAGAGAGAAGGAAGCAGGCTCCCTGCTGAGCAGAGAGCCCGATGCGGGACTTGATCCCAGGACCCTGAGATCATGACCTGAGGCGAAGGCTGCGGCTTAACCCACTGAGCCACCCAGGTGCCCCGAAACTTAAATTTTAAATATCCTTTAACTGAAGTAGTAAAACAAAGGCTAAATTTAAAAAGTTTTAAAAATGAACAGATAATTCACTGAAAAAAGTATGTAGATGACAAAGAAACACATAAAAATAGGTTCAATATCATTAGTCATTAGGGAAAAACAAATTAAAATCTCAATGAGAAAACACTACAAGTCTATTAGAATGTAAAAAACATCGTGTTGCCAAGAATGTGGAATAACTGAAACTCTTACATACCAGATATAAAATTGTAAAACCAGTTGTTGAACATGTTGATAATTTCTCCAAAGTTAAAAATATGTCTGTCATATGACCTAATCATTCCACTTTTAAGTATAAAACCGAGAATGAAATTGTATATATGAATTTATATGTCTCTACAATTATTGCTCCATTTATTTTATGTATTTATTTGTTTGTTTTTACTCCAAACTAGAATAAGAAAACTAAAAAGCTTGTCAAAAGGGGAATGGATAAACAAATTGTGGTATGTCCATATACTATAATTCTAATCATTAATAAACAAAATTGGAACGTTTAATAAGATTTAAGTATTTTTTTCATGATGAGATACAAACACATTGATACCATGGATACATGAAATACAGAATTCTCTGCTATTTATACCTCAGAATGAGAGAAAACCACCAGGAGGGCCACTCTCTTTGTTGTACCAGGAACAGCCAACAGCAACCTAGAGCTGCAGAGGGTGGATTGTATTTGGCCAAGTGGGGTGGGGTTAGATTGGCTTCCAGGGCTCTGTCTGGATAGGCTAATTCGAACACATTCTCCAGATCCAAGGCATAGGGGCTATATCCTATCTAATCTGGTACCTGGCCCCTCCACTGTTTAGAGCTGGTGCATACTAACCCCTGAATGTGAGCACTTGATAAGGGAAGTGGTTGGAGTATGGATTTCTATGGTTCAGGAAAAGGAACTGGATCAGCTTCTATCTAGGACTTTAAAACTGGGCCAAAGCAGCATTCAAAAAAATAAGTACATTACACTATTACATGTAATAACATGGATGAATCTCAAACAGTTTTCTGAATAAAAGAAACCAGATTTTTAAAACTACAGAATGTATGATTTATTATTTCACTTACATGAAATTTTAGAAAATGCAAACTAGTAATGTGTTGCCTAGAACAGGGGTAAGAGGATGATAATGGGAGAGTTAAAATGTGGAATGGTTACAAAACTTGCAGATTGATGCATATGTTCATTCTTTTGTTATTTATTTTTATCTTAATTTCCTGGGCATACATATACATAGATATTTATCAAAATATGTGATTTTCATATTGAAGTTTATTGTAGGTTCATTATACCACAATAGGCCTTTAAAATGTGTCAATAATAAAAAAACAGTTTACTATTTTTATTCTTTTGTACTAATTTTATAAGTGAATTAAAAAATAAAACATATTAACTCTCTCAATCTCACACAGTAAGAGATTTCAGGGCAAACAAATTCTTATTTTTCATCATTTGCAATTGCACTTTTATGAAATATATGGTAAAACTCCTTTTTTCTTGAAAATCACTTAATATTTAATGTATAATATAGTATTTAAAACTGAATGTTTATGTTTCCCCCAAAAAACAATTCCTATTTGAGACCCTCTGCCCCCACATGATGGTATTAGGAGAAGAAAGCTTTGAGAATCAATTCGGATTAAGTAAGATCTTCAGGGTGGAGTCCTCATGAAGGGAAATAGTCCCCTCAGTAAGAGTCATGAAAGCACTTGCTCCCTCTCCCTGCTCTCTGCCAAGTGAAGATACACGGAGAGAAACCAGCATTCTGCAACCTACAAGAGTGCTCACCCAACCATGGTGGCACCTGATCTTGGATGTCCAGCTTCCAAAACTGTGAGAAATACATTTCTGTTTTTAAAAGCTAACCAATCTGTGGTATTTTTGTTACAGCAGCCCAAACTTAGACATATAATTACACTTTTTAGCCATGCTTCCCAATTACTCATTTATACTGTTTTTCCCCTTTTATGAGCCTTTTGAAATTTCTCTTTTATAATTTGTTTTCTACTCATTTTTAATATATTTTTATGTTTCATAATTAAAATTAAATTAATATTGTATTTATAACAGGAGATTTCAGTATACTTAGTGATGAACGTAGTTGAACAGTTTTTCACCATTGCAATATTCCTCATAACTAGATCAAATCATTCCAAATATAGTCTTCTTTAATAGGTACCCATTGTTAATTTTATCTTCTCTGTAGTACAATTATTAATGGGACACTGTACTTCATTACATGGCTACATGCTCTCAACCTCTTTCAGTGTCTTTCATTCATTTTCCTATTCTACTGCCTGGATATAATTCAGAAAGCATTCACAGTTTCTCTATTATTCTAAATTATGTCTCTTTAAAAATCCGACCACTATAATGCCCATGATGCACAATGCATTTATAGAAAAATGCATCTCATACAAACAATCAGAGCTACTTTACATTTTAAATCTACTATATAGATGTTTAAGATAATATCTTTTCCCCAAATAATCAGCATTGTGAAATTGTCACATATTATCTAACTCTGTATGTTAAAGAGATTACTTTGTATTGCATTATTATTGGAAGTATCAAAAACCTGTATCAATTTTTTTTTCTATGAACAGTTTGGAGTAACAAATGAGGCAGATTTATAACTTTTAAAATATCAAAAAACTATTGTTATATTTTAAGCACTAATATTTAAAGTGCTTCTAATTTATTTTAGAAAAACATGAAATTTATATATTACTTTAAATAAGGATATTCTTTAATAAGGCAGTTAAAATGACCTTATAACTACCATAAAAATATTATTTATAATTTTAATTATGAAATATTAAAAACTAGTAATATGTTGGGTTATGTTCTCTCAGGATTACTTCTACCTGTATGGAACCCTTCCTTATACCAAACTCATAGAAATACAATGAAATGTCTTCTGTTTTGATGTCTTTTGTGAATTTTTTATTTTTTATTTTATTTTTTAAATATTTATTTATCTATTTTAGGGGGTGCAAATGGGGGTAGGGGCAGAGAGAGAAAGAGAGAGACAGAATCCTCCAGCAGATTTCCTGCTGAGCATGGAGCCTGAGCGAGGCTCAATCTCGGGACCCCAAGATCATGACCTGAGCCAAAATGAAGAACTGGCCACTCAACCACCTGGGCCACTCAGGTGCCCCTTGATATCTTTTAAACTTAGAAAGAGAATATGAGATGCTATCAACAGATGACGGAGTGAAATAATTAGACTTTTCTCTCCCAATAATTGTTGAAATGTGCAAAAAAAAAAAAAAAAAAAGAAAGAAAGAAAAAGTTATGAAAGAGCCAAAGAAACAGGAAAAAAACTTCAAGTTGTAACATTTGAAAAAAAAAATAGATAGCAGCTTTAAAAAAAACAAAACAAAACAAAACAAAACAAAAACAGATATTCTGGCACAGACCAGAAAGCCTCCTAACCCTGGCCCTGAAAAGAAGATGGAGTATGAAGTGACAAAGGAAGGTAAATAGAGCAACACTCAGAATTGTCAGAAAATCTTCACTACTTCAAACAAAGAAGAATTGGGGTCAGGGAGGGGAAAAAATGGACAATCTTGCCTCTGTCTCTGTGATTTTTGTCCTGGGATCTGGTGGGGACTATTAATGGAAATATCTGCTGTAAAGAGCCATGTTAAACCTGCAAGGTAAACAAACACAAAGGTCACCCCTGACAAAAGCATATGCACTAGGCTCTATATGTGCCCTGTTCCTTCATTTATTTAACATAACTTTCCTAAGTGCATTCTAAGAAATAGCAACTATTCCAGACATTAGTATTAATGACAACAATGAGATGGCATGAGTCTGTTCTTACGGAGTTTAAATTCTATTGGGTGAGAGAGACAGGATAAGATTATAGAATGTAATAAGTCAAGCAGAGAAAGACAACTATCATATGATCTCCCTGATATGAGGAAGTGGTGATGCAACATGGGGGCTTAAGTGAGTAGGAGAAGATCAATGAAACAAGATGGGATTGGGAGGGAGACAAACCATAGTGACTCTTAATCTCACAAAACAAACTGAGGGTTGCTGGGGGGAGGGGGTTTGGGAGAAGGGGGGTGGGGTTATGGACATTAGGGAGGGTATGTGCTTTGGTGAGTGCTGTGAAGTGTGTAAACCTGGCGATTCACAGACCTGTACCCCTGGGGATAAAAATATATGTTTATAAAAAATAAAAAAAAAGACTATAGAATGTAGATTATTTCATGTCATAATGAATGACTGTGAACTAAACCACTGAAGAATAATGTAATGAAGAGTATCTAGGATGAAAGGGTGGGCACCATCAGAGTGGCAAGGCCTCTCTGGGAGAGTAATGTCTGAACTGTAGCCTAAATGAAGATGCAGAGCAAAAATCAGGAGACAGAATGATCCAAGCAGAGGGCAGAGGAAGAACACAAGCCCGAGGGGAAAACAGGTTCATCAAATTCCCTGACTGATAACCAGTCCCTAGATTGATAATGAGTTAGAGTAAGACACACAGAGAATAAGTTTAAAGAAAGAAAACAAGCTAGATCATGGACATCATGGAAAAGCTAGGGTTTTATCTGAGGTGGAATGGGAACCCCCAGGAATATAAAAAAATTGGAGAGTGCTACAATGTGCCCTGCACCTTTAAAAGTTCATTTTGGAAGATGTGTGGGAAATGGGTTTCAGAATGGTAGCACACAGGTCAGTTTGGAGACTATTCTGGAAATCCACATGAGTGTAGATAACAGGGTAGGGAAGAGGTCATGAGCAGAGATAAGTATTAACGTTTATGAATCGGGTATTTATCAAGTGGAACATAACAGAGTATGATCTGAACTTCAAATTATGCTTCCAAGGATATAAAAGGCATTTCTGAGTATCTGAAGAGGATCTGGATCAGAATGAATTTCAGAAGACAGAACAGAGCTCAAATGCGACAAGAAAAGCTCTGCAGGGTCCCAGGTGAGCTCGAGTCTCCACTCTCCTAGAGAATGCTACAGAAGCCCAGGGTGCTTGATCCTTTCCTTTTTTTTTTTTTTTTTTTTTTTAAGATTTTATTTATTTATTTGAAAGAGAGAGATCACAAGTAGGCAGAGAGGCAGGCAGAGAGAGAAGGGGGAAGCAGGCTCCCTGCTGAGTAGAGATCCTGATGCAGGCCTGGATCCCAGGACCTTGAGACTATGACCTGAGCTGAAGGCAGAGGCTTAACCCGCTAAGCCACCCAGACGCCACAATCCTTTCCTATTTTAAAGCCAGAGGAGAGAATGAAACCAAATACCATCGAAGAACATGCTCTTCCCTGAGACTACATTTTCAGCACAGGACATGGGAACGAGAAGCATGAAAGAGCATACCACACCAAGCATGGACAGACTGGTGGACAGAGAGTTTTTAGAGCTTGTTTTCCAAGCTATCCCACTTAAAGTCTTCTTCCTGCAGGCTACTTGATTTTCCAGGCCTCCTTCTGATCCTGTTTATTCCTAAGCATCACCTTCCTACCTTTTGTGAAACTGTAAGCTTGTTAATGTGCTTAAATGAATTTGTTACCGATATTATCTTTCTTGTTGTCTCTGTTCACAGTGTAATAACCAACTGAAGAATAAAAAGCAAAGATGGCTGGTGCCCTAAAGCTGAAAATCTAATGATCAGGGAAAAAAGAGAAAAAAGGCATGAAGAAATATATAAGGAAGAGCCAGAGGCTAAGATCACCTGAAACCTTGACACAATTCTGAAAAAAGAGATACAGCCCACCAGATTCAAAATACTTTTATTAAACCATACCAATTAAAATGCTGGGAATTTGCATACTAATTAATGAGCAAATAGATGACTAAGTAAATAGAAGAGTCTAGGAATGCAGAAATATAACCAAACAGACCTGGGAAATTGATAGCGCTGTCTTCTGTATTAGTGGGAAAAATAGACTGTTCTATAAATGGGATATAAAATTAGCCATCCACATAAATAAGAAAAAGTTATAACAAACATTACTCTATATACAGGTATGAATTTGAGATGTCTTTAAATTAAAATGAGAAAAGAATAGAACTCTAGGTTTTCATATTTTATTGCATATAACTAAAATCTGTTTCTACAGAATGATAATGTAAAGAAATTAAATGACAAGCCATAGAGACTGAGTACACATTTCCAACACAAAAAAATACAAGAGAGAGTCAATTATCAAATGGTTTCACTTATTTGTGGAGCATAACAAATAGCATGGAGGACAAGGAGAGATGGAGAGGAGAAGGGAGTTGAAGGAAATTGGAAGGGGAGGTGAACCATGAGAGACTATGGACTCTGAAAAACAATCTGAGGGGTTTGAAGGGGAGGGCGGGGGGAGGTGGGAGGTTGGGGGAACCAGGTGGTGGGTATTGGAGAGGGCACAGATTGCATGGAGCACTGGGTGTGGTGCAAAAACAATTAATACTGTTACACTAGAAAGAAAAAATTAAAAAAAAATCCATTGTATTACATATAGACTTTACCCATAAATAATTTTGAGAACAATCTAATTATATAAACAGAAGTTTCTAAGAGGACAGGAGCACATGTGAAGATATTCAACCTGATAACCATGTTGGAAAATACAAATTAAAGTAACGATGATACACCATCTTATGGGGCCAAGAGTGACAATATCTGTTTATGGTAATGTTGTAACTAAACTCTAAGTCTTAGACACTGCTGGTAGGACTATATATTATTAAAATCATGTTGAAGGACAATTTCACAGTATCTAAAAAATCAAACTTATTCTGTGACATGAAATACATAGAACTATATATCCAAGGGGAATGTCTTCCTCAAAAGTACATGTTTATTGCTACTCATTAAAAATATTCACAGGGGCGCCTGGGTGGCTCAGTGGGTTAAGCCTCTGCCTTCGGCTCAGGTCATGATCCCAGGGTCCTGGGATTGAGCCCCACGTCAGGCTCTCTGGTTGGTGGGGAGCCTGCTTCCCTTCCTCTCTCTCTGCCTACCTCTCTGCCTGCTTGTGATCTCTATCAAATAAATAAATAAAATCTTTAAAAATATATATTTATAATACTGTTATTTATAATAGTGAAAAATTGAGAATATAAATGTCTATCCATAAGGATATAGATAAATAACAGCAGCAATAATAATAATAATGGCATTTATTCCATATTGAGCAATTACTAAATATTTCACTAATTTCTAAATATTTTCACTTGTATTAAAAACTTAAGAATGCTGCTATTATTTAATCCCATTTAAAAGATAACAAAACTGATGCAAAGTTTAATTATGTAAATTGCCCACAAAAGATCACAAAACCAGAGCCAAGATCCAAATTACTCAGTATGGTCTAGAAGCCACTAATGATGGCTAAGATAAGCCATCATTCTACTGTAATATAATATTCACCAAGTTATGTGTGTGTGTGTGTGTGTGTGTATCTCCATCCAATAGAGTAAGATTCAGTCATTTAAAAAAATGAATGCAAGTTCTATGAATCTACTTGAGTGCAGCTTAAAAAGTTAATATCAAGCAGCAAATCAAGTTGCCCAACAATCTGTGTAACCACTCCTCACACAGCTGCTGTTTTGTGTAATCCCAAAGGGTGCCATTCACTTTGTGCTTCAAGGGCTGCAGTCTGCAAAGAATACAACAAAAATGGTGACTCCTACCTGGAAGTGCTGAGTTCTTAATCTCTCTAGCACTAATGCCAAGATCCACGTGTGGATTACTTCGATGACTTTTAATAGCTTCTTTTTTCTGCCCTTGTAATCTTTTCCAACACAATACCAGAGAAATCCTCTTAAAAATTAAGCCAGATAATCTAATTCATCTGTGCAATACCTTCTTACATCGTTTTGTCTCATTCAGGGTCAAATCAAAGTCTTTCCAATGACTGGTAACATGCTAGAGAACATAGTTTTGCCTTACTTCATTGATCCTTATGTTTACTACTCTCCGCAGTCCATCCCAAAATTGACACATTGGCCTCATTAACTCTTTCAACCAGAAGATCATACTCCTCAGGGTTATTCTGCTTCTTGAGTACACCTTCTATCCCAGGTATCTACAAAGAACATTCTTTCAGCTCATTCAAGTATTGTTGTTAGTGTCTCATTTTCACTATAATCCTTCCTGCTAACACTACTTAACTCATCAGCCTAACCCTTTGCAGGCTGATTTTCTCCAGTGTACTTCTCACCACATAATATGCTTTCTATTTTAACTATTTGTGGATCTGCCATTGATTCAATGTAAACAACACAGAAGTAGAGATTTTTGTTCACTAGTATTTCCTAGTATCCAGAGGTTGCTATACATTACTAATTCATACTGAATGAATAATATCATGTGTTTATGTAAATTTAATAACAAATATAAAATAATATTTTATTATTTATTTGGATTTATATGTTAATGGAATACACACAAAAACTTGGTTGTGTGTTTATCAAATACGTTCTTCTATATTATGATTTAATTTTTTAATTTTTTTAAAGTTATATATATTTTTTTTTTCCTGAGGAGTACATAAGAGAAAGAGCGTGGGAAGGCACAGCAAATCCTGTCAGTGATCTAACAAGGGGTTGGTCCTAATACATTTATAGAATTATTTCTTGAACCTTGGAATAAACAGTGGGCTATGATAATTGAGGTAAAAATACCACAATTGCATTGGAAGAGTATAAAAGGAGACTTTCAGGAAACTCAGAGGAATTTCATTTTAATATAGCATATTATAATGGATTTGTTAGGTAAGACTAGAGAAACCATCAGATGATCAGGCCCCTTTCATTAAAGTAACCAGGAGTATAATAATAAAATCTGAGTAAGATTCCTACCAAGTCATAAGGTCAAGCAGATGCAAAAGCAGTCCGTCATACAATGGACTTGGGACATATATGATCAAGTCCAAGCAGATATGAGGGTACACAAATGGGTGATCAAGACTCCCACTGACCTCAATAACACTAATGTCTCCTTAGTAGCTCACACATACAGCCTCATAAGTAGTTTTCTTTGGTGAAGAAAAAAAAAAATCTAGGTATGATGTATGGAAAAATCAATATGTTACTGTGAACAAAAGATAGAGACCCCATGTTGGGGTTACCTGAAAGACAGAATGAGGAGAAGTCATTCTAGTGGACTTGGACATACCTGGCCATAAACTTGGTAGCTAAATCTCTTAGAATGATGGTTCAGGAGCCTGAAGAAATAATATAGGACAACCAAGAAGAGAAAATTCTGTGATAGAAGGATGTGGATATACCTAAGTAAGTACAATGCCCACTAGAGAGCATATGCTGCAGAGGTAGTATTCAATAAACAGAAAGATGGACTGCCTCTCCTGCGGATGTTCCCTAGATTCTGACCTCAGCCATCCCAAGCATGTTCACAACAGCACATGAACATCACAGTCATAATATCAAGGATAGAAACATAACATGGACCTAACAGCATGAGCTTCTTTTGTTTAAGGTAGATCTACCATCTGCAGTTGCTAAATATCCAATCTGTCAGCAGTAGAGACCAACACTGAGTCCTTAATATAGTACCATCTCTCAAGAAGACCAATCAGTCTCTCACTGGCAAGATGACACATGGGAACCCTTCCATCCTGAAGGGGATAGTAATTTCTAGATTGATTCATGTTCTGCTAATGATTTAACTTACCCACACTCTATACCAGCCCCACCATCTGAGGGTACACGGACATCTGATTTAACAACGTAAGAGCTCACATAACCTCACATCAGACCAAAAAGACCTCACACAACTGTACCTCAGACCAAAAGACTCATTTTAGACATGAAAATGAGCACTTGATCCCCAAATCCTCTGGATGTATCTTAGACTGCAATCACTTGGAAACTCCTGGCCTGATAGCACCTTGGAATGGTTTCTACAAGGGTCAGATAATACGAGCACCTTGGAATGGTTTCTACAAGGGTCAGATAATACCACGTTTCTACAAGGGTCAGACATCCTAGGACTAGGGAATCATCATTTAGAATTGATATATAAGTTAAACTAGTAGTCATTGCATAGTAAAATGTTCCCCACATATCATAAAAAATTGGATCCATGACACAGACATAGAATTGGAAGTAACCCCCTGTCACCATTACTCTTGGTTTACTTTGGTTTTGTGCTTTACTTCTTTTAAAAAAACTTTAGATTTGGCAGAATTACAAGAGAAAGATTCAAGAGGCAGAATGTTTTCCTTGGTGGACATAGGCTGCACCAAATTCAAGCAATGATATCACATGGTGATTTTGGAATTCTCATGCCAGTGCACTCATGCACAAAAAAATTAATCATTATATCTGTGGGTGTAATTGACTCTGAAAATCATGAAAAGGAAGGGTTGATATTAAATAACAGGGATATGCACAAGTGGTTCTGAAAGTATGGGAATCTACTAGAGTGCTTGTTTGCATTCCCAAACTGAGTAAAATGTAAAATTATAATAGCCTGAATAAGAGTCTTGAAAACACTACCAGGCAAGGCATCTACAACAGGAAATGTGTTGTCTTTTTTTTTTTTTTGAGGATAATTTATTTTTATTTCTGAAATATTCATTTTAATAACTTATTTATATATAAAATAAATTAGTTCTATATGTGCAATATGCAACTTTTCTCAAAGGCTGTGTGATTAGTGCTTGTCTTATATGCTAAACTTCCTCATCTGCTTATAGCCCTTTTCATCCTCTTGAGGGAAACTCCACTGTCCTGCATCTTGATATTGCTGTTGCTTAAATACTGAAACTTTCTGGTCCGCTTTCCAGTTCTGTGGTTCCTTGTAAAAGTGGAGAGCTTAAGAGGTACACTGTCAATAGGTGCTATGATTTTCCAAAACCTGTAACATATATTCATCCAGTGTGGGGAAGACCCTCTATGATTGGACCACTGCCGATACCAGAATGTTTTGTGCTTTGTTAGAGAGGAATCAGTATTATGAGAAGAGTGTCTGTCTTTAGTACCAGAAGTGATTATTACATTCATAAAAATGTGCAATATATTAGCACTGTATGGATGTCTTTACCTTACTTTCATCACCTTGTAATAATTTTGAAAGATATCTGGCAGCCATTACAAAAAGAAGAGAGATTTGGACTTCTTAAAAAGTTTTTCATATTCCTCAACCATCTCAGATTTCCTTGTTATATTGCACAGGAGTCTTCGAGATACTTAGTATTTTTAAAAGCTTTATTGAAATATAATTTATGTAAGGTAAAACACACTCACTGTGATGGATAATTAAATTTAAGTATATTTACAGGCTATATCACAATAACCTAATTTTATTTTTTTATTTATTTTATTTTTTATTTTTATTTTTTTTAAAGATTTTATTTGTTTATTTGACAGAGAGAGACAGAGAGATCACAAGTAGGCAGAGAGACAGGCAGAGAGAGAGGGAGAAGCAGGCTCCCCGCTAAGGAGAGAGCCCGATGTGGGGCTCGATCCCAGGACCCTGGGATCATGACCTGGGCTGAAGGCAGAGGCTTAACCCACTGAGACACCCAGGCTCCCCACAATAATCTAATTTTAAATGAATTCCATCACCCCAAAAAGCAACTCTACACCAATTTGTAATCACTTCCACTGCCACTCCCAGGCCTACTAGGCACCCATTTAAGTCTACTTTTTATCTACTATAGACTTTCCTTTTCCAAACATTTCATGTAAATGAAATCATACAAAATGGACAATGTGTGGTCTTTTGTTTCTGACTTCTTTCATTTAACATCATGTTTTTTTTTTTTTAATTTTTTTATTTAACAGACAGAGATCACAAGTAGGCAGAGAGGCAGGCAGGGAGAGAGGAAGGGAAGCAGGCTCCCTGCCCAGCAGAGAGCCCGACATGGGGCTCGATCCCAGGACCCTGGGATCATGACCTGAGTCGAAGGCAGAGGCTCAACCCACTGAGCCACCCAGGTGCCACTAACATCATGTTTTGAGACCCACACTTGACACTTGCTTCGAAATAAGCAAGGAAAATAAACAACACTAAGGTATAGAAAATGTGGTATAATGAAAAAGAAAAAAAAAATGAAATTTTTCTCCTTAAGGAAAATTTCATGGTGACACCAATATGAAGCACATGCCACTGTGAGGTGCCAACTCAACATCTATCTCACCAAGAATTATTTCATTTTATTTTACAGAACATTTCTGAGACCTACAATCCCACTAATCACACATTAAAAACTTTGTTTTTATTTTAAATTTTTAAAAAATTAAACCTGGAAAATATTTTAGAATCAAAGACCTGGAGAACTGACTGTACCCTAGAATATCTAAGTAACATAATTTACAAGCGAGGCAAAGGAAAATTATCTTTATCTACATGGAGTTTATGATACTGATGTTTGAAAGAGTGCTAAAAACTGTCAAAATTTTTCAAAATGCAGTACTTTCGAAGTTCCTTTTCGGTATCTTGCAGAAGAGTATAATTTTGTGTAATTTTTCCTAACAGTTATCAGAATGAGACTATTAAGTATAAAATCTAAAATGCATGAGAGGAAGTAAGACTATGAAAAAACACAAGGCATTTGTGCTGAAATCATGATACTCCTTTAATATTTTTCCCCAAGTTAACTAACAGAATTAACTTCAAAAATACCTTTGTTCTCTACCTTAGTTTCCCTCATATATGCAGACTAAAATTCCAAAAGGACTGGAGGGATATGTTCTGTTCTTTGGCCATGCCCTGGGTGGTATTAGCAATTCAGAGAATTGGTATGTATAAGCCCAGACAGGAGAGGAAGAGCTGAAGGGAAGACTCAGTCTTGGCAGACTCTTGTGCCCAAGTATCTTTAAGCAGAGCCAAGGCACTGATCTTGTGGGACCCTATGAATGAACTTGGGCATGGAACACATCTGCATGATTATGATAAATTACAGGTCACATCTGCATGATTATGATAAATTACAGATCTGTGACCTGGCCTTTTTTTTCTTAGCTTCAGCCTTAAGATAGAAAACTGTAAGACATAGAGAACAGAAAGTTAGGGACAAGTAACAAAGTTAGCAAAAAGTATAACTGAATAAACATACAATAACAAATTCAAATAGCATATATGAATTATACTGCATGGACATTATGTATGCAAAAGTGTCAAATTGGCACATTTTCCTGTACCAAATAAAATTATAATAGGAATTGCCTTAAATAAATATGTGAAATTTAGTCATTGAGTTGTTTCCTATTATGCTTCAAGCAAAAAATTTACACAAAAGCATAAAGTTAGAAAACTATAGCTGCCAGTTTTTAACCCAAGATTCCTGAAGATAAAGATTAGTTCTGTAAACCATTCATTTTTCATAGGCAAATAACATAATAAGAATTCACCATCTGTTAGGTAATAAATGCAGTATGCTACTGTTGTTTTAAAAAAAAAAACAAAATCAAAAAACAAAAACAAATTTTTATCTCACCTTGAGAAATGTGGAAATCAGCCTTATAAACTGTCAAGTGTCTCTAAGCAGTGACTATGTTACTCTGAGCAAAAAGTTACCACATCTGTGTTAGTAATTACTAACGTAAAATGTGCTGGTTTTAACTGTTACTGTCTTGCTAATGAAGTCTGAAGAACATGAACCAAATATTAAAAACTTTTTCTTCTGATAACAGAAGTGACAAGGTCAAACTTATGTGGCATATGGCTAGCATGTTGAAAACAATATTTGAACTACATATAAATCTGTCATATACTCCATCTCTCTGAAGGAAAAGGAGCAAGCAAATTAGAGGAGCCATTTCGATAACTAAATGTAAAATTTAATGTAAAATTTTGACTTTATTTTAGGCATTCTTCTTTCAACAAATATTTTATGAATGCCTGATATGTGGCACAGTAGTTTGGCAACGTGAATATAAAATGCCATATGTTTGAGTAACTTATATTTGAGTGTAGGAGATAGGCAAAAATTCATAAAATATTAGTATATAAAGCAGTGAAATAAATTAAATGGATGACTAAAAGCAAGAATGTCATACTATTAAAAGAGGTATGGATTAGGGATGGTTTCCAAAACAAAGGAAAATGTGTTAAGTTTTCAATAACTAAAGGCATTCCTTCAATCTAGAGAAATTACTTTTATTACTGAATTACATGCTTTCCAATTTCAGGTTAAAATGTCCTTTGTTTCATGAAACAAGATTAAATATCAATAACAATATTTTAATAGGCTTACACAAAAAACTAAAATGTTGGCAACCTTCTTTCACCTTCCTTTTTTTTTATGTATAAAATTCAGGGCAATATTATTTGGCTTAGAGTATGTATACCAGTTAAAGCTAAAAAACTCACTGTGTCCCAAGAGACTTGGCAGTATGTAAGCACCTGGAAGAAAAGATTTCTGTGTTTGACTTGAAGTGTAAATCACTAAACACTTTAACCTTTTAGGGCTTAAGAAACATTGTAGCAGGAAATGTTTGCCCAGACTCTCAGAGTTCAGCAAAACACAAAAGGAGAGCTGGACTCAATTTGAAGACTTCAAAGAGTCTCCACTATCAAGGGTCATCATCAGCATTTCACTTCCAGTTAATGAGACATTGGGAAAATGGTAATGGCACAGAACACCACCCTTAAAGTTCACCTCCATGGAGGCATCTAGCACAGAAACACAGTCCAGTCCTGGCTCTGCTGACTGAGATGGTAAATGACAACCAAGTCTAATTCACGAACATAAGCAATTACACCTGCATCTTCCAAAGATTGAGAAATTTTGTAAGCATTCAAGCTAACATACACGTGGGATACAAGAGGACACATAGAGATGGGCCTTCCTTTAACAGGACCTTCTGAGGTTAAGACTGACAGTGGTGGAGGAGTTGGGATACCAGTAAGTCCCATTATAAACTACATTACAGACTTTCTCATCCTACTAAACACATTTTACACATTTTTATGCAAACTTTGCGCCTTGTCTTGCACTCCACTGAGAAAATAGAAAAAGCCATAAGAAAATGCATTCATCTGAAAATTAGAGAATTTATGAATCTACCCTGATTTCAACCCCTGCTTAACTCCTGTTACAGGAAGTAGTTACTAAACATATAGCTCCCTCTCCTAACTTACCAATGACTTCCACAGACTTCATTTCTCCTTTCCATTATCATCAGGGTTTTAAGTCCTTAAGTCAATCATTCCCCTTAGAAATACATTCTTGGGGCACCTGGGTGCCTTAGTTGGTTAAGACCTCTGGTTTTGCCTCAGGTCATGATCTCAAGGTCGTGAAATCAAGCCCCTTGTCAAGTACAGCATGTAGGGCAGTCTGCTTGAAGATTCTCTCTCTCTCCTTCTCGACTTCTGTCCCCCCCCCCCCCAGTTTTATACCTCTTGCTATAGTTCAAATCTCTAACAAAATAGAATTCCTGGAAATACAAATCTTTAGTTTCTCTACCATTACAAAAACCAAAACACAAATCAAGTATAACCACATCTGCTTGCCACTTTTCTGATCCCTTTCACAAAAGAAGCTATCAGAAGGGCAGCTTGCACTCATATTTTTCCCTATCTCACTCTCATTTCCCTAGTCCCAACTAAATCTATAATAAGGCTTTGGTGTTGTCCATTTCACTGAAACTTCTGTGTTTTAAGTCACCATCAACTTGAGTGAATATACTTCCCAGTTTTCATTAGGCCGCTTTGCTTTATACCTCTTGCTATAGCCAGAAGTGGCAAAAATAGGGGGTAGATAAGATTCCTTTTCATTCTCAAAGCTTAATTGGACAATAAGTTATATATGTCACTCTACCTATATTTTCATATAGAGTCCATTTCTTACTATAAATCATAGCATCCAGGAAAGGTGATCTTGGGTTCTTTGAAATTTTTCTTTTCTTTCTTCCTGACATCTCATTATCCTGGTAGATCAGGTGCAGTAGTCCTTACCAAGTTTTCCTTTTGTGCCCCTCCGTTTCCCACACTTATTTGGTGAGGAACATGTAACCGTTTCTGGCTGATAAAGTGTGAGTCACTTGCATATTTCAACAGTGAAAATCCAGATATGACTCCCTAGCCCTTTTCTTAATACAAGACTGGTATTTCAAATTGTACTTCTCTAAGATGTTTTAGCATCCATCACTGAGGTCCCAGTGTGACTTTATGGAGCATGGTCTCCTGCTGACTCAGGGAGGACAGAAAATTAGAGTGAGAAATAAGCTTTTGTAATTGAACAATGATTTAGAGTTGTTTGGCAGAGAAACGTGCCCTGGCCTATTCTGAAGAACATCCCTACCTTTCTCATTCTCAATTTTCATCCTGGTTCTGCCTCAGTTACTTGACATTAAATATATCACACTATCACATCAGTAGTTTCTATTTTCTTTCTAATGTTTATCATTACTTATTTATTTCTGTTATTGTTTAACCTCCAATTAGAATGCAAGCTTCATCAGAGTTTAAATGTATTTGCCTTATTTTCCAGTGGTCACCAACTTCAGAACACTGCCTGTCACCAAGTAGTTACTTTCTGTTTTTGACTGAGCAAAAGAATATATTCTGGGTGAAGAAATCTGAGATATGTAATTCAACAAAATCTTTAAAATATTTCTATTTGTGTAGCTATTTTTTGATTTTAAAAAACCTTTTTTTAAGAAGATGTCCAATCCTTGCAAATTGCATTAATAGGTCAATAATTTTCATTCAGAAAGACTCCTCCCTGGGTGACCCAACATGGATAATTTACTTAGACCACTTGTTTTTACTACTAGTTAACCATATTCAATGGCCTGAATATTTTTATTCCCCTATAATTCATATGTTGTAATCCTAACTCCCAAAGATTATGGTATTAGAAGATGGGGTCTTTGAGAGGGGCTTAAATTGTGGGGGTGGAGCCCTCATGAAGAATTCCCGCCATTAGGAGTGCCTGGGTGGCTCAGTCAGTTAAGTGTCTGCCTTCAGCTCAGGTCATAGTCCCAGGGTCCTGGGATCACCCTCAAATAAATGAATGAAATCTTTATTAAAAATAAAAAATCCCTGCTTTTATGAAAGAAACTCCAAAGAGATCCCTAACCCCTTTCACCATGTGAGGACATAGCAGGGGAGGTGCTGGCTATGAACCAGTAAGTTGGATCTCACTAGAACATGACCAAGCCTGCAACCGACCTTAGATGTCCCTCTAATACTGTGAGAAATACATTTCTGCTGTTTATAAGCCAACCAGTCTATGGTTCTTTATTCGACAGAGCATTCCAAATGAACTAAAACATCAAAATTACATAAAAGTGCCTTGAACGTATATTTTCCAAGTTGCTAAGTATCTGGAAACATCTTCATCCTTTCCAATATTACTGACAAGCTGACTAAATGTAATATGGCTAGATAAATAAGTCTTTTCTTTCAAATCACTGTAGACTGCTTCATTTGACTCTACCATTTGCATGAGTACAGAAAAGAGTGAAGCCAATCTGATATTTCTTTTTTTTTAAATATTTTATTTATTTATTTGACAGAGAGAGATCACAAGTAGGCAGAGAGGCAGGCAGAGAGAGAGGAGGAAGCAGGCTCCCTGCTGAGCAGAGAGCCTGATGCGGGACTCGATCCCAGGACCCTGAGATCATGACCCGAGCCGAAGGCAGCGGCTTAACCCACTGAGCCACCCAGGTGCCCCTGATATTTCTTTTTTAAACCAGCCTTGTATCTTTAATATTCTTACTTTAAAAATATGTTTTAAGTTTTGAAAATTCAAAATATTTTTGTCTAAATATGAATTTTTTTCATTAAATTAGAGAGGAAATGATGCAAATGCTCAGGGATAAGAATAGGTTCTTTCATTAAAGATGAAAACTTTTTTCTTCTTTTATATTTTATATGCCCTCTAATCTCTTCTCAATTTAGAAACTGTTATTCTGTACAAAACTGATACCCATTTCTCTTAATATCTTCCACATTTTATCTATCATTTTCATTTGTTTTTATGGGAGAATTTTTGAATTTTTTCCTCATTGCATGACTCAGCTATTTATTTCAAACAGCCATTTATTTCCCTAAATGTACGGGTTTTGACACAATTATATTTTTAAATCCAAAATCCTTCTTTTTGATATATTTAGACTTTGATATAAAGGCTTTATATATTGTGGCCTTGCAATTTTTAAAAAATGAAGCAGGTGTCCTAAAATGTTATCATTTTTTAGTCAGTAAATCTGGGCTATTCAAAAAATGTTAATCTTATCCTTTTTCACCGCAAATTATTTTCATACATTAATTAATGTTTTTTAACTCATAAGTATAGAAAAAAAAACCCCTCACTTGCATGGAATTGACATCATGTTTTTTAAAAGTGATTTCTAACATACTATCTGTGATTTCTGTGTATGTCTATGCTCCTATCTTTCATAGTATATGCCAGTCAGGAAAATGGTATGGGAGATGCGGGTGGAGTGGCAATGAAAAAAAAAAAAAATCAAACAAAAAACAACAGCAAAAACTAAAAAAAGAAAACAGCTTAAAACTGAAGAGTCTTATCAGTCTCATTTGGAAATAATATCATATTAGTATTAGTAGTACAAAGCATTTTATTGATTTTACTTTACTTTTCTGCTTATTTCCATAGATATTTAGGATCCATTGCCTCTTTACCAAATCTGATTTTCAGGTTACTGAGGTCACTTATGCAGAAGGGTGATCTAAGACCTCTTCATAGTACTTAGACTCTGCACAAATCACACACATAAGAGAAAGGTCTTGTGTATGTCCACCTGCAGTCCTTTAAACTGTCCTGACTTTACCACCCTTATCTGTCAACCAGACATTAATGGGAGGATAATTCCTCTGCCCATCTCCAGACAAGCAGCCTTCTTCAAAAACGATGTTTTTCGGACCTTAGGGATTTAGCTCTTCAACACCTTATTTATGAGAGATCTCTCAAATTTTCAGTCCAGAAAAAACTGTCTTCAGTCTAGTCATTTTCTTGTTTATATATTATGAGTTTTTAAAAGAACAGTGGTTCTGGAGTTGGAGGGAGGAGTTTCTGATTGACTGGGTCCAACTCAAGGCTCAACTAGCAGTCATGTCCTCTTCGTCTTTTCCAACAATCAACTTAGAATTCTATGTCCAGTGAAAATGTCAAAAATGAAAACAAAATACAGACTTTTTAAGAAAAAGCAGGAAAAAATGTCACACCATTAGATCTGCATGATGAGAAATGGTATAAGAACTTCTTCCATGCAGAAAGAAAATGATATCAAATATATATTTAGGTCTACACAAATCAATGAAGTATGCCAAAAAGTGTTCAGACATTTTTGTTAAGATGTTAAGAATGTTAAGAATGCAGCAGTTAGCACATTTTAAACACAACATAGATGGAGATATTAACAGTTTAGACTAAAGATAATCCAAACTTTTCATGAGTTTTAAGCAAATTTCAAAGCACGAATGTGTTTATTTATCAGAAGCAACAGGAAAAGAAACAGACAACAATGTGCCGCAGTGTAATTCTCTAAGGGTTCCATGAGTTTTAGCTACCATCAGAAAAAGCCATTGCGGACGCCTGGGTGGCTCAGACATTAAGTCGGCCTTTGGCAGGATCCTAGGATTGATTTCCACATCCGGCTCCCTGCAGGCTCTGTGGGAAACCTGCTTCTCCCTCTCCCACTCCCCCTGCTTCTGTTCCCTCTCTCTCTGTCAAATAAATAAATAAAATCTTAAAAAAAAAAAAAAGAAAGAAAGAAAGAAAAGAAAAGAAAAAGAAAAAGCCATCACTTTCTCCCTTTCCCCTCCACTTGACTGACTCCATGTTGACATAATTCTAACCTTAGACAAGCAAATCCTACAAATGATCACTATACTAGCCTTAGCTGAATACTCTTGTTAAATAGCTGAATACTCTTGTTAATGAATCTGAGATTAGGTCATTTTAGGAGAAACTTAAGGTAAACTCCAATGCTACCTCTAAGATTATCTGATTTCTTTCTAATTAAATCTATATGCATAAGTTCTTCTTTTAAAATTAATATAATGGCTTACATTTACTATACAAAAGAATTAGTTTTGGAACTCAATATTTTTTATAAGAAAAATATTTTCTACCATTCTTTAAGAAGAAACACAAGGATTTGTTAATGTATATTTTTGCTCATTTCCATAATTTATTAGTTCCTTAACTTTATATATACTGAACTGAAATTATAAACATGAGACAACTCATACTTTTACTGATACCAAAGCTTTTATTTCCTTATTTCCCAAGGACCAAAATACAAAACATAGAGCATATCTGTGCATGCAAAACAGTTTATGAAGCATTTATGACTACTCCTACTTCTGAAGACATTACTCTATTTATTTGGCTAACTCTGAGGGTTCATTCTTTGGCACTTTTCTGTTTTGTTTTTTTAAACCCTTTTTGCCAATTTAGCTTTTTTCACTATCATATTGGGAATAAACCTAAATAGTTTTTGCCTTTCTTCTCAAATATTTTGAATAATATATAATTAAAATAGCACTTTTCCTGAAATATAAAGTATTACATTGATCTTTCCAGTGTCATCAGTGATTAATGTCTTTATTTTATACATTTGTACATGATGTTCTTAGTCAAACTTAAGAAAATGTTTTTTATAAACTTGTGAGGAAATATGTTTTCACAAAATATCTTTTAAGTCATATAACTTATGGCTCACTGACAACCAACCAAAAGAGAAACAAAAGAAAATTGCGGAAAATGTGGTAGAACTTTTCTTGTTGCTTTGTTCTGGTTTTACACTCCAATAGAGAACAACTTAGAGCATGAGGATCTAAAGTCATCATCAGTAGCCCCACCCAGAGACTGACTTATATATTTAGTATTGACTACAAAATTTTAAACTGATAGATAAAGATGGAGACAAAGGCAGGGAGAGGGGGACAAAGGGATGGGGGAGGAAAGAGAGATGGAGAGAGAATAACCATTAAATGAATTACAGTTGACCAACTATTGACCCTTGACATCACACAGTTGAAAATCTGCATATAACTTTTGACTACCCCAAAAGTTAACTAATAGTCCTTGTCTGGAGGCAATATGGGTAAAATTAAAGCATTTTGCATGTTATATGTGTTATATATTATTATTCCTATAATAAAATAAGCTAGATGAAATATAATATTAATGAAACAAGATGGGATTGGGAGGGAGACAAACCATAAGTGACTCTTAATCTCACAAAACAAATTGAGGGTTGCTGGGGGGAGGGGGTTTGGGAGAAGGGGGTGGGATTATGGACATTGGGGAGGGTATGTGATTTGGTGAGTGCTGTGAAGTGTGTAAACCTGGTGATTCACAGACCTGTACCCCTGGGGATAAAAATATATGTTTATAAAAAATAAAAAAAAAATAAAAATAAAAAAAAAAAAAAAAGAAAATCATAAGGAGGAGAAAATACATTTATAGTATTATGCTTATACTTACTGAAAAGAAAATCCATGTATAAATGGACCCATGTGGTTCAAACCCATGTTACTCAGAAGTCAACTATACTAACAAAACTTACAGCAAGGGCGGTATAACAAATAGGAAAACCAATAGAAGCAGTGGTGGAAGGGATGTAAATTGATCTTTAGTAAAGGATTAGAAAGATGACCAGAATAGCTAAATTAGTACACCACATAAAATATCAAATATTGCCTCATTCTATGGTAAAAAGAATATGACCATTGAAATGGCATCTTTTGTTTTGATATTTTGAGTTTGAAATACGTAGTCCACACTACTAAAGAAGTAATATACTCTAATTATTAAATTAAGTGCAAACCACCTCATAATCTTGGAATTTCAGACTTTTTTTTAAAGATTCATTTATTTATTTTAGAGAGAGAGACAGCAAGTACAAGAGGAAGGAGCAGAGGGAAGGAGGGAGAATATCAAGCAGACTCTGTGCTGAGTGTGGAGCCAGACGTGGGGCTGGATGTCATAACTCTGCAATCACCACTTGAGCCAGAAACCAAAAGTCAGATGCTTAACCAAATGCACCAACCAGGTGCTCCCAGACTTTTCTAATATCCCTACTCACTGTAAGCCAATTTTCACTACAAATCAGTTCATTATTGAAACAAGATGTCTATTTTCTTATAAACCAATAACTAGTATATATAGTAGTAAACATTATGTTTTAGCTTGCTATTTTAAATTTAAATCTTTTAAGATACATTTCAGGAAAATCACATTTCCCCCTGTTTTATGCTAGACTGTTATAATATCCTCAGTTTTAATAACTGTGTTATTTTATAACATTTAAAGACAACTTCATGTCAAAAGCAACAGTTACTCTTCTGTTGTTCAACCATTCCTTAATGTGAATTCAAGAAGTATTTACTTTTAATCCATACCAACTTTAAATAGTTCTTATTAATGTGAAGTACCATATCAGGACATCAAACTGGAAAAGTAAAATGAAATTATGATTAATCATGTGGGTCTTTTTAAAATTATATCTTTACTTACTTCATTGTCTTTTAAAAATATTGCAGTCAAAATTTCAAGAATAAATGACAAATTCCTCAGAGTTGCTAATATTCTTCATTATTTTTAATAAAGTCAGTGATCATTTATAAAATAACCCATTACATTAAAACTTAATCAAATCAGTAGCAGTCTGCTAATTTGCAAGTGCTGGCAAATATTAGTCAGTTAATGGACTTTGTTAACTTTACTGGGAAAATATATTTGCTACCCTTTTAACTAATACCAATATGGATATTTCAAAAAGTATTTTCTGTAACTAGGTTGAATCAGCAAATATTTTCTCAAGATTGTAGAGTTACTTATAAATCTGCTTAAAATATTTCAGTTCATTTAATGTGAATTCTAGCACCTCGAAATATCCCTGCTTCTTGAAGTAATTTATACCCACATCCTCACCTCTTACACCTGCATCAAAAGGAATGAGACAGAAGTTGACTTTTATGTCTGTCTTTTCTTGGGTAATCTTAGGAGTTTATTTTATGAGAAAAATCTAAGTCTAAGTTTTATTATTCATAAAGTAGAGGGTTATATTGTATGATTTTTCTCATTTTTTGATTTAGTGACTAATCTACTAAGGTATACTTTCTTCTCACTGAAAAATGAATGATGACATATGAATGATGATACACTGCTTTTTCCTGTCTGACTTTGAGAACACTTCTTATTATAATAATGTCTTTATATGTATAATAAAATTAAACATGGTCTAAGTAACAGGTTATTCTGAATTATGGAACTATATTTCTATCAGGGAATCCTAGTGATATCATAAAACATAAAATTGTGTTTTATTTTTATATACTCACTGACAAAAAGATTAAATTATGGCTCAATAATTCATGTTTTCTGGCTTATATCATTCTAGCAACATGCAATTATCAGATTTATTTTTAACATAGTTTTGGCTTCTTTTTTAATTTTATGAATGTTATAATCCACTATTTTTATATATGGAGGTCCTATAACTATATACTAGAATATAACATTCCTACTCACCTGCCAAGGTTTACAACACATGTAAAATAAATATGTACCGTGGGGAGGGATGAATTTGGTTGGTAGGCTCAAAAAGATAGAAGGAGAGAGCATAACTTGAATTCATGGCTAAATGAATATCTTCAATAGTTTCATTCACATTATATCCCACTGGATTCTGAAGGCAGTTTGAATTAAAATTAAAATAACCAAAAACAGATTTTTTTTCAATGACTAGAAAATGAATTATATAGATTCATTTTAGAAATCTGATTTCCCCTAAAGCATACCATAACACAGAAAAAGAAAATAATAATGCAATTCAACAGTGGTATCTAGAAGTCACTGGGTATATTATTATGTTTAATTACCTGCTGGTGATTACCTGCTTTCTGGTAAGGAGCATGTTGTATGGCTACCAAAATATATATCTACCTCATCTGGAACTCATTTAAGACAGGGCAAGACATGTAATCAAATGTAAATTCAGCTTAGGTTCAAACTGAAATCCCAGTTATATAACAAAAAAGAAGAAAGTTCTAAAAAATACTCATTTTTGAGCTTCCTAAAACTATTTTTCAAAACTCATGTTGTAAACAAATAGGCTAATACCTTTATTTTTACACACTTATCAATGGTCTAACTTCAACAATTTACTAAATCTTCATATAAACTGATAAACGCATTATTAAAACAGCAGTAAATAATCCCTGTATCACATAAATAATGTACTCATTGTACCAAATCCACAAACCCTTTAGCATCATTATTAGTCATAATTAGAAGTTTAATATATACACAAATGATATATTTCCATTCCTTTCCCATATCAAAATTGACTAGATCAAAAATAACAATGATCATTCATCAGAAGATACTTCTAAGGGACTGAAAAGAAAAGCTACCAATTGGGAAAAGATACGTACAATATATTACTCCAACAAAGCACTTAAATAAGTAATAGAACACAGAACCACTGCCATCCCCTAGCTGGACAAAATCCTACAAATGACACTTTAGAAAAAAGGAGGACATCCCAAGAATAATTAAACATATGAAAACGTCCTCAACATTATCGGTGTTTGAGGTATTGACAATGAAAACCACAGTGAGATACCAAAAGCAACATCCAGGCAGAACCTATCAGATGTCAGCAAAATGAGGAAGAAATGAAAATTTTCTATTTTTCTGGTGGATCTACAAATTGGTAAAAAGTGTTCAATATTATCTAACATACCTAAAAATATGCATATATATGGTACCAACAATTCCGTGGCTAGGTATTCAACCAACAAAAATGTATGCATATATTCACACACACACAAACATATATTAAAAGATTCACAGTAGCAGTATGTATGTATGTATTTATTTATTTATGTATTTTTTTGAAGATTTTATTTATTTATTTGACAGAGATTACAAGTAGGCAGAGAGGCAGGCAGAGGGTGGGGGGAAGCTGGCTCCCCATCAAGCGGAGAGCCTGATGCGGGACTCAATCCCAGGACCCAGGATCATGACCTGAGCCACCCAGGCACCCATAGTAGCAGTATTTATAACAGTTAAAATAGAAACCACCTAAATTTACATGAATAAAATGAATAAATGAATTATGACATATTCTCACAATGAAATACTATATAAAAATGTGAATGAAGGAACTTCAACTATGTCCATCAATACTAGATGAATCCCAAAAACTGTTCTTGGAGTAGAAAAAAACAGGCACAGAAGAGTATATACTCCATGAGTCAAATTGAACTAGATTTAATTTAAAAAATTGTTTAAAAATTAAATTATTTAGGGGTGCCTGGGTGGCTCAGTTGGTTGAGCAGCTGCCTTCGGCTCGGGTCGTGATCCCGGAGGACTAGGATCAAGTCCTGAATCCAGCTCCCAGTTCCTCAAGGAGACTGCTTCTCCTTCTGACCTTCTCCTCTCTCATGCTCTCTCTCAAATAAATAAATAAAATCTTTTAAAAAAAGAATTAAATGTATTTAAATCTTTTTGAAAAGGAAGTTAAATAGTAGAGTTTGTTTAACAAATATAATGATATACTAAAAATAATTTGTAACTTTAAAAATATGATACTGGTATAGCAATAAGAAATGAAACAAGAAAAGAGAGACAATTGCGCATAGAAAGGAACTTGATATATGACCAAAACTTGATATATGGCCAAAATTATATTGTAAATTAATAAGGATAAATGAACTGTTTAGGGGCACCTGGGTGGCTCAGTGGGTTATGCCTCTGCCTTTGGCTCATGTCATGATCCCAGGGTCCTGGGATCCGGCCCGACATAGTACTCTTGGCTCATGCGGAGACTGTTTCCCCCTGTTTCTCTCTGCCTGCCTCTCTGTCTACTTGTGATCATTGTCTGTCAAATAAATAAATAAAATCTTACCAAGAAAAAGGATAAAAACTGTTTAACCGCTTTGTTTTGTTTTGTGGTATTTTTTGCTTTTAGAAGATCCATCAATATGAAGAATTATATTTCTCTATCCTACTGGTCCAAATGGATTAAAAAAATGTAAAGTTAAATTCTAATGAAAGGAAATATTGGGGAATATATTTATAGCCTAAAATGAAAACTAATTCTCAAAACATTACTCAAAAATGTGAAAACATTGGTACTGACAGATTCTGTCTTTGACCAAACTTCAAACTTCAATGAGTTCTCTGCACTATTAGACCCTACCTTGGACTTCCTTTTCTGTTTTTGCATTGCCCCAATTTTGCAAAATTCTTGCTAAGTCAGTTTAGCAAGAATCCTCCCCCTTAATATCTGATTGCCCTCAGTATCTGATCAAATTCCTCATCCCTCAGCATCCTCTGGGTGATAGTCAGCCTGACCTACTTTCAGCAAGACTCTGTGAGCTCTGTTAATTTTTTCTTAAGATTTTATTTATTTATTTGACAGAGAGAGAGAGTGCCTGAGAGCACAAGCAGGGAGAGCAGCAGAGGAAGAGGGGGAAGCAGGCTCTCCCCTGATATGCAGGGAGCCCACAGCAGGACTAGATCCCAGGACCCAAGAGTCATGACTTGAGCAGAGGCAAACCTTAACCAACTGAGCCACTCAGGCACGGCTTGTGAGCTCTGTTTAGCTAGAAACTCCTCTTATGCCTGATGTTTCCTTTTCATAATTTTTCACCCACCAATTCCCTACCCTGCTGCGTGGCAATAAATCTCCACTTTTTCTTTTTGTATTCAGAACTGAGCCTAATTCTACATTGAATCCAGTTCTATATTGAAGTGTCTTTACCTCTATTGCAATAGCTCCTGAGTAAAAATTGTTTTTAACAGCTTTACCTACTCCCCAGATTCAGTTATTTTTTTCTTTCTTTGACAGTTAATGTCATTAATTTTATTAGGTCAAATTTGGTTGAGGAAGGGCCCTGGCAAATGAAAGATTGAGCAAAGTATTTGCAACACTGAAAACTTTTTAAAAGAGACCAGAAATTCTAAAATCAACAACAAAAGAAAACTGGAAAAAATACACAAGGGATATAAACAGATAATCAACAGAAAGAAAGCTGAAATGGATAACTGTACAAAAAGAGGTGCTCATATTCATTAGTAATAAGAGAAACTAAAACTAAATCAATGTAGATACCAGATCTGACTCAAGAAATTAGTGAAAAAGTTTCAAAGTTTGTAATGCTAATTATTGGAACAAAGCAGAAGAAATAGGAACAAACAGGTCAGTCTTGCAGAAAATAGCTTAAAGTGCTTGGGCAAATTGATCATTTCTATATCCTATAACACCAATCCTTCTCCTGGGAATAAAATCCTGCAAAATGCTTGACAGGTCTCTAATAGGATACACATTCAGTTGTTCATTGTTGCACTGCTTTTGTGATAGGAAGACGGAGAAAAACTAGGTGTCCACCACTAGCACAGGATATAAGTGCAATGTGATCTATATATGCCATGGAACCTTCTCAGATGATTAAAACAATGAGCTAGATACACGTGGCAATACCAGCAGTTAACACTGCTTGTTCAGTAAAAAAACAAAAAACAGCAGCAGAATATCTCCTCTTATACACTAAGAACATTCAAAAATAATATAATTTATATAATGCATAGTATACAAAAATGACAAAGGGATACACATTAATTCAAGGACCCACATCAACCACATGAGAGTGGTTGCTTTTGAGAGAATGGAGAAAAAAATTTATGCTGTTAGGAAGAGAATAAAAAGCAAAATAAATGGAAAAAAAAAACAGAACCCTCTAGAAACCAACGATGATAGTTGTACAATGACAAGGCAAGAACTAACTAAAAAAAAAATTTAAAAAATGTTAATATACCTATAGATGAGCTCATTCATTGCTTTGATAGAGAAACTCTCCTTGAAAGAAAACACCAAAAGAAAATATAGAAGATGAATATATTATGAATAGAAACTTGTTTTTAGTCTTTCTGAAAGACTGGGTTACTTCAAGCATAAAAAGATTTACTTTCCTTCCTGAGGGTTTTTAAAAGTTCAATCACATCACATAATAATATAATTTATATGTTGTTTTATGTTTGTTATGAATGGACAGTAAAAAGTACGAAAAAATATTTACAGAAATAAACTTACAGATGATAGCAAGAGAAAATTTGACAGATTGAAACCCAATAGCAGAAAATTTGCTACCTGATACATTTGAATTAAAACTTTATCATTAATAATTTATAAAATTTAATAAATTTATTCAAACCTTTATTTGCTACAATCTTTTTTTCTCCCTATTGTTAAATAGATCTTAAAATTCACTCAACTAGAGACTTCAGAAATATTAAGTATTTAGAATTCTTAGGGTTTTTTTTTTTTTTAAAGATTTTATTTATTTATCAGAGAGAGGGACACAGCGAGAGAGAGAACACAAGCAGGGGGAATGAGAGAGGGAGAAACAGGCTTCCTGCCAAGCAAGGAGCCCGACGTGGGGCTCAATCCTGGGACCCCGGGATCACGACCCGAGCCGAAGGCAGACACTTAACAACTGAGCCACCCAGGCACCCCTTTAGGAATTTTTTAAGGGATTATTTGGTGATAATGGATTATCTGCAACTTACCAGTTTAGGACAAAGTCACTAAAGTAATTTAAATTCAAACTTGAATCAACACCTATAAACTTATAATTATAAGATAAATTATTTAAAATTTATTCATAAAAATGTACATTAAAAATGCCTCCTATATTTTACTGTAACAAAAATTAAAAAGCAATTTATTTTTTTAAAGATTTTATTTATTTGTTAGAGAGAGAGAGAGGGAGAACACAAGCAGGCAGAGAGGCAGGCAGAGGGCAGAGAGAGAAGCAGGCTCCCCGCTGAGCAAGGAGCCCGATGTGGGACTCCATCCCAGGACCCTGGGATCATGACCTGAGCCGAAGGCAGCGGCTTAACCAACTGAGCCACCCAGGTGTCCCAAAAAGCAATTTATTGTCATCTTGTTTTAAGTGGCCAGCAATTAAAAATAGCCAAGTCATGTTCCTGCCTACTTGAATTCTAAACATTTGGTAAAACTTCTGTAGTAACATTAGAAAAGATAGGTGTAGGGTGCCTGGGTTGCTTAGTGGGTTAATTAAACCTCTGCCTTCAGCTCAGGTCATGATCTCAGGGTCCTGGGATGGAGCCCCACATTGGGCTCTCTGCTCAGCAGGGAGCCTGCTTCCCCCTCTCTCTCTGCCTGCCTCTCTGCCTACTTGTGACTTCTCTCTCTCTCTGTCAAATAAATAAATAAAATCTTAAAAAGAAAGGAAAAGAAAAGATAGGACTGCTCAAAGACATACATTTGACATATAAAACTTTACTATGGCCTTTTACTTTAATAGTTTTATTATAATTAAAAATTATTCAAGCAAAGAAGAAAAAATTACTCAAGCAAAAACTGCAATTAGTTTCAGTATAATTCTACAGTATGGTAGTAAGTTGTGCATAAAGTGCTATTGTTTTAATTACAGAAAGAACAAAATGACACAAACTGACCTCAGATATAAGATCAAGTAGATACTTGAAATGATAATGTATTTTTTTCCCCTTCAGATACCAATTTATCCAAAAGTGAAAGAGATCACAGTTACTACTTGTTTCAGAAGGCAATAACATGTTTTATAAAGCTATCAGTTTACATAATTTCCAGGGTTTCAACTAATTTACATAAAAAATAAACAAGTCTTAACTAATACTCATTAATAAGATAAAATTCCCAATGTAGAATTTACCAGGGAACATGTTTAAAAGTAAAATCACATTAACTGAATTTACCATGAGTTAGTAAAAACAAGATATAACAACATATACATATATTTTAAAAAAGCAGGCCTAGAATACTAATTTTTTTAAGATTTTATTTGTTTATTTGATAGAGATCACAGCAAAGCAGAGAGGGAGGCAAAGAGAGAGGGGGAAGCCAGCTCCCCGATGAGCAGAGAGCCCAAAGTGGGGCTCAATCCCAGGACCCCAAAACCATGACCTGAGCTGAAGGCAGAGGCCCAACACACTGAGCCACCCAGGTGCCTCTAGAATACTACTTTTAAAAATTATTGTTATTTTATTTTTAGATATGACAGTCATTTAATTTTTAAAAATACCATACTCTATTAATATTACTTGAATCCCAAGACTAACTTATACTCAAATAATTAAAACATTCAATCTTCTTAATTAGCATACATGATATTAGATAGATATTAAAACAAATGGTAGAGCTATACTTATTGAAAAAACTATTTACTAGGTCAAGAACTTTGTTTAAACAAATCAGTAGTATATAACCTCAGAGGTTTGGCATACTAATTAAGCCTATTTAGTGGGTCATAAACACATTATCTTAAATAAGGAGAAAAACTACACATGGTTTTGTAGAATAGTCTATACAAAGTATATAGTTGTATATAGAAAGAAGCCTGACACATTACAAAATCCTCTACATTAAGAATAGTTGTTCTAGTGTTTTAGGGATTCAAAAAATATATTCATACTATTAACAGTTGATCCAGTAGATTTTGCCATAATCAAAAAAAGTGAAAAGAAAGAGTGAAAAGCAAGGTCTTTAGAAGCAGGAGTCATAGTGATACAAAGAAAGAAAAGAGATTTATATTAGATAACCTTTTCAGTCACCCTTTAAAAAAAAATAATAAGACCTGTGTTATGGAGTTAATGTTTGTGTCCATTCCAAAATTTATATACTGGAGCCCTAACACCCAGTGTGGCTACATTTGGAGACAGCACCTCTAAAGAAGTAATTAAGGTTAAACTGGGTCACATGAGTGGCCCCTTACTATGATAAAATTAGTGTCCCTGTAAGAACAAAACATAAGAGGGCTCAAGAAAGGTCAAGTGAGGACATGGAAAGAATATAGCCATCTGCAAGCCAAGAAGAGAGCCCTCACCCCAATCTGAACTGACTGGAAACTGGACTTTATACTTCTAGCTCTAGAACTGTGAGAAACTAAAATTCTGTTGCCAAAGCCACCTAGTCCATGGTATTTTGTTATGGTAGCTCAAGTTAATACAACCCGTCAATTGTGCACCTCAGATTCTTGAGAATATGTGTAGTTGATTCAATATTCCCAATCACCTTGGAAGTAAGCTCAAAATGTAACTTTATACTATAAAAATGTTTTAATGTTAAATTTCTCAAGTACATTAAATATTATTTATTTTGTCATCTAAAAATATCATTTTAAAAAATTGGCATACTGAAATCATCAATGACCCACTTATCAAAAAGCTTTACTTAGTATATGTTTGGGGGAAATAAGTAATTTTTGCCATGAGGACCCTACTTTATATTTGGATTCACAAATTTAGAACTCAGATTTTGGAGATAAAGAGAAGATATCAGGTTAGGGGGGGAATATTCTGTAAAAATAATGTTTAATACAAAGGTTTTGAAATATCTTTTGTAGATATTGAGCTTATAAAGAACTTTAAAGAAAGGGGTATCATGAAAAAAATTGTGCTTTAGGACTCCTCTAACTTCAGAAAGAAAAGTGGATTGAGAAAGATAAACCTAAACCAAAGCTGGAGACTCAAGACAGAACAATAATAAAATCTACGCTAGAGATGATGAAGGCCTGACACCATGCAATCTCCACAGTAATGAAGGAGGAAGGAAAAGTCTTGATACATATTTAGTTTCAGGAAACATTTAATTGACTGTTATGACTAGAGAAGTTCTGGAGCTAAAAAAAAAAATGGCAGATAGAGGGGTAAACATAATGAATTAAACTTTAAGCTTAGTGATTTTAAGTTGTCAAATGTGAAAGTATTCATCCCACAACAAATATATAAGATGGGAGCTCAGGCTGCAGAAAATTCTGATCTAGAAATACAAATGTGGATCAACACCAAATCCATCAACCAGAAACATCTATCAAGTATAATACAAAGAAGAAGAAAAATATACTTCATAAACTATTCACTCCATATTTATTAGGTATTCATTTCTACAAAACAAATAAGTGCAAGTTAGTGGTATGAAACAAAAATAAGCATTCATAGTCTCCAGTTTCCATAGGCCATTACTCATAGAGGTCATATGGAAATGGCTTCTCTTTGATGGATGAAGTCAATGGCTCAGCTGTAATACATGAAGGCTGGCCCTAGAATAATCTCATTCATTCACACATTGTCAGAGGATGTTGACTGTTACCTGGTGCTTGGCTAAGATTGTTAGGCAGGACACCCACATGTGACCACATGTGACCTGTTCTTTCTCCCAAATTGGAAATTATGTTACATGGAAAGCTACCCAAGATAAAAAGAAAGAGAATTGTTTGGGAGTCAGGTATCCTTTTATAATCTAGCCTTAAAAAATTAAAAAGTGTCATTCTATTGGTTTTAGTTATAAAGGTCCTCCAAGATTCAAAATTAAATCCCACCATTTGATGGAAGAATGTTAATATCACAATGTAAAAAAGCATTCATAAGTGGAGTCCAAAATTTTCATGGAAAGATAAAATAGAATAGCTGCCATATTTAACTGGTTTAACAGTTTGAAAAGGAACAAAGTTAAAGAAGACTCACTACCTGTCCTCAAGAATTATCATAAAGCTACAGTAATCATGACAGAGTAATGCTGGCAAGAGATGGACACAGACACTAATGGAATACTAGAGTGCCCAGCAACTGACCTGCATACCCATGGTCAGCTGATACTTGCAAAAGATGTAAAGGCAACTCAATGAAGAAATAACAGCTCTTTCAACAAATAGTGCTTGATCAAATGGATACACATATATATAAAATTACACTTTGATCATACATCATATACTGCACAAAAAGTAACTCAGAATGGATTGTAGATCTAACTCTAAATTGTAAAACTTTATTTATTTTTTTTAATTAATTTTTTATTTTTTATAAACATATATTTTTATCCCCAGGGGTACAGGTCTGTGAATCACCAGGTTTACACACTTCACAGCACTCACCAAAGCACATACCCTCCCCAATGTCCATAATCCCACCCCCTTCTCCCAAACCCCCTCCCCCCAGCAACCCTCAGTTTGTTTTGTGAGATTAAGAGTCACTTATGGTTTGTCTCCCTCCCAATCCCATCTTGTTTCATTGATTCTTCTCCTACCCACTTAAGCCCCCATGTTGCATCACCACTTCCTCATATCAGGGAGATCATATGATAGTTGTCTTTCTCTGCTTGACTTATTTCCCTAAGCATGATATGCTCTAGTTCCATCCATGTTGTCGCAAATGGCAAGATTTTGTTTCTTTTGATGGCTGCATAGTATTCCATTGTGTATATATACCACATCTTCTTGATCCATTCATTTGTTGATGGACATCTAGGTTCTTTCCATAGTTTGGCTATTGTGGACATTGCTGCTATAAACATTCGGGTGTACGTGCCCCTTTGGATCACTACGTTTGTATCTTTAGGGTAAATACCCAATAGTGCAATTGCTGGGTCATAGGGCAGTTCTATTTTCAACATTTTGAGGAACCTCCATGCTGTTTTCCAGAGTGGCTGCACCAGCTTGCATTCCCACCAACAGTGTTATAGGAGAAAACATAGGAAAGAGTGTTCAGACTTTTGATTAAGTAAAGATTTCTTAGGTACAACAAGAGCACAAACCTATATAAGAGAAAAAAGATAAGATTTCATCAACATTTGAAAGTTAAAATCAGAGGTAAGATCAAGTAGATTCTTGAAAGTTAATGTATTTTTTTCCCCTTCAGACACCAATTTACAGTGAAATATATCGTAAAAATAATGAAAAGGCAAGCCACAGACTAGTTGAAAATAGGATATCTACAGTGGACTTAGACCTGTAATATACAAAGGACTCTCCATACTTCATAATAAAACAGTTTTAAATTAGGCAAACATGTTGAATGAATGGGCAAAGTACTGAAGAGGATCCCTAGCAACAAGACTCCACGTTCCTGGTGCCACTGCAAAGAGACGCTGCCATTTTGTAACACAGTTTGCCAGTTTCTCATAAAGGTAAACATACTCCTTCCATACATCTCAGCGACTGCACTTGCAGGTAGTTGGCCATGAGAAATGAAAACTTAATCACACATAATAACCCTTACAAAAATGTTTATAGCACCTTTATTCATAATCACTAAAAATGGAAATAACCCAAATGTCCTTCAGCTGATGAATGGATAAACAAACCAGTATACTCAGACAATAGAATGCTATTCAGCAATAAATCTAATGAACTAAGAATACACACAACAGAATGGGTGAATCTCAAATGTAAATGGCTAATTGAAAGAAGCTAGACTCAAAAGGCTTTATAATGCATGATTCCATTTATCTGTCATTCTGGAAAAGTAAAACTAGAGGAATAGAAAACAGATCAGTAGTTTCAGAATCTGGAGATGGGGGAAAGCGATGAATTATCATATGGTTTCACTTATTTGTGGAGCATAACAAATAGCATGGAGGACAAGGGGAGGTGGAGACGAGAAGGGAGTTGAGGGAAATTGGAAGGGAGGTGAACCATGAGAGACTATGGACTCTGAAAAACAATCTGAGGGTTTTGAAGAGGCGGGGCCGGGGGGAGGTTGGGAGAACTGGGTGGTGGGTATTGGAGAGGGCAGGGATTGCATGGCTCACTGGGTGTGGTGCAAAAACAATGAACACTGTTACGCTGAAAAACAAAAACAAACAAACAAACAAACAAAAAAAACAAAAAACAAACCCAACCCAAGAGTGCCTGCATTGCTCAGTCAGTTAAGCATCTGCCTTCAGCTCAGGTCATGATCCAGGGTCCTGGGATTGAGCCCCAAATCCAAATGCAACTCTCTGCTCAGCATGGAGCCTGCTTCCCCCCAACCCCACTTCTGCCTCTCTGCCTGCTTGTAATCTCTGTCTGTCAAATAATAAATAAAATCTTTAAAAAAAAAAAAAACCCAAGAGAACCACTTGAGGCAATTGAACTGTTTTATATCTTGCTTGTGGTGGTGGTTACATGAGAGTGTATGTTTGTCAAAACTTATAACACTATATAATATAAAGGATTAATTTTATTCTATAAATTATAACAGTAAAAATACTATAAAGCTCCTGGTATCAAAGCAGTAAGACCCCAATAATGTAAAAATTAATGATTTAATTTTTTAAATTCCATTCTGTGTAAAGAAAATACTAGTCTTCCTTCACTAAAAATTCAAAATACTGCAATATTTGCAATATTTTGTTATATTTGTGTAACACTTTTTAGCTAGCAGGGTACTTCTTTTTCTTTATTGCCTTCTATTGCTCTATAACTAATTAACACAAAGATGGTGTTTAAATCACGGTCCTGTAGGTAAGAAGTTAAATGTATGTCAGTAGAATCTCTCTGAAATCAAGATATTAGTGAGGCTGAATCTGCTCTTGATGACCTGGGATTAGGGGGAGGGGTAGAGGAAAGAACATGCTGCCAAATTCATCCATTTCTTTGAAGTTTTAAAACTATAGTTTTGGGGTACATGGGTAGCTCAGGTGGTTAAGCCTCTGCCTTCAGCTCAGGTCATGATCTCACAGTCCTGGGAATAAGCCCAGTGTTGGGCTCCCTGCTGAGCAGGGAATCTATTTCTCCCTCTTCCTCTATTCCTCTCCCCCACCCCATCCCCATCTGCTCATGCTCATTGCTTTCTCAAATAAATAAATAAATAAATAAATAAAATCTTTAAAAAATCCCTGTGCTTTTATCAGTTGTACCAAATTACTCTTAAGATTAAGGAAAGCATATATCTGAAGTAAGGACCCAGTTGTGTAAGGCAGAATTCTAAGATAGCTCCCATCACCTTCACATGTTACTCCTTAGATTACTTAGTTTGCAAAAGAAATAGTGCAGATATAATTAAGGTCCCTAATCTTTTGATTCTAAAATGGGAAGATTATCTTCTATAGGCTTGACCTGATCAGGTAAGCCCTTTAAAAAATAAAGTGATTTCTCCTGCAGAAAGTAAAAGATTTGCAGTAAGAGGATTCTGTCTTCAGTTGCTGACTTGAAGATAGAGGGAGCCACTAGCCAAAGAATGAGAGTGGCTTCTGAGAATTAAGAATAATCCCTAGTTACCTTCTTTCCCTCTTGTGTACCCTAATGTAACCACTTGTTATAACTCTTTTGAGAATGGGTTCAATTCTTTCTCTTCAGCAGTTGTTGAGATTTAAGCAATGGTGAGACATGGCAGATCTCCTTGTGCATTATAACCCAGTCTTTCAAACACTGAACAATCTTTCTGTTTCATACTCCAGTTCTCCTGTGAGGGGGTGAGTGGAAGGGTCACTGGGGAGTTATGTTATCTCTCCAGTTCTGCTCCTTTCCATTCCCTTCTCTAGCACTCTCCCATTTCCTGCTTTCTGTATATACCTCCCATGTACTTGAAAAATACTCCTAAGAAAGAGGTGGCAGGTAGTTGTAGACTGGGCTTTTGGAACTCTAATTCATCTTGACAGCCTATAAGAAAATACTAAATGTTTGTGTATTGTTGAACTATTTTTTATTTTCCTTTTCCCCATCTATAGCAGATTCCTATTCTCCTGCGTTGTTAGTAAAATAACAGCTGTAGATCTCTTATGTCTTGAGTTTTATTTAGGATATTTTGAAATTTATGTTCTTTTTTGAGTTTCAAAGATTTGACTTTTTTTAGCTTATTTAGTTTTTACTTCTTTTTATGGAGTGACAGGTTTTTCATTTTGCTTTGTTTTCTTTAACTTTTTTCAAGAATTTATATATTCTAATCAGAAGTATACAATCCACTGAGACTAAGCTTGAAGTAATAAATAAGTAAATAAAATATGTTTCTCAGAAAGACCATACATAGTTTTTTTATTGCTACTAAATAGTAGAATAAGGTTAGTAAAATATTCTGTACACTTATTGAGTGCCTATTCTGTATAAGGCACTGTTACAAGCATCTATATGAATATATACAGATACTCTTACACTATCAAATGAGGAAAGAGATGCTACACAGTTTTCTGTGTTACATGGTTTGTAAGTGGCAGAATCCATAGTTGAACACATGTGGGCTAATTCTTGAGAGCACTTTTGCTACCACGTTCCTGCTTGATCAAAATCTGGAACTGAGAGGCGCCTGGGTGGCTCCGTGGGTTAAGCCGCTGCCTTCGGCTCGGGTCATGATCTCAGAGTCTTGGGATCGAGTCCCGCATCGGGCTCTCTGCTCAGCAGGGAGCCTGCTTCCCTCTCTTTCTCTCTGCCTGCTTCCCCGTCTACTTGTGATTTCTCTCTGTCAAATAAATAAATAAAATCTTTGGGAAAAAAAAAAATCTGGAACTGAAACAGTAAATGCATTTCACAGCCAATTCCATAACACTGAACTATATATTTTTTCTTTTTTGTTGTTTTACTTATGGAAGTAGTAAGTCTTTATGTTTTTTTAAGATTTTATTTATTTATTTGACAGAGATCACAAGTAGGCAGAGAGAGAGGGGGAAACTGGCTCCCCGTGGAGCAGATGTCGAGCAGAGAGCCCAATGCGGGGCTCGATCCCAGAACCCTGGATGGTGACCGGAGCTGAAGGCAGAGGATTTAACCCAGAGAGCCACCCAGGTGCCTCAGAAGTAGTATGTCTTTAAATAGTTAATTATATAAAAATGTATAAGGGCAATCTCAGATAAATACATTATTATCACTTTATGATTCTGTTCCTCTCACAACATTACAAAGTTCAAATATTTAACGACAGTCAATGGAAATCCTGTCAAGCATTTGTGTGTGCCTGCATCCATTACTTTTACCTCACCTCCACCTTCTAATTAAATGTGCATCATGCTTTGTACTTATGTTCTTTTCTTCCAACACTGGGTTGCCAATAAAATGTCACACCACTCTCATCCCTATAAATTCTAGTTCCAAAGAAGGCATTTTTTAAAGGTCATTTTAGAATTGCCACTCTGGAGAGATGTATCCCCTATCTCGGAAAAGTCAGATTAAGTAGCCTTCTTTAAAATTATAGTGATCCTATTCCTTTCTTAAATACCATATACAAAACATAGTCAAACAAGCCATTTGAAAAACTTAGGTGTTTTCATCAGCCTTGAAGCATATATATATATATGAGAAATAGTTTCCAAAATTTATTATTTCATGATTTATATGAATTCTTATGTAGCCTCCTTGGTGAAACCCAAACGAAGTTCAAAGTTATATTGAAATATACCATAAACTCCACAACTACGATGTGTTAAATTTGTCAGCAAAGAGATATGCACCCCTGACCCATCATTTAGAGTAGCCAAGATATGGAAGGAGCCCAAGTGCCCATCAACAGATGATGGATAAAGAAGATGTTGTATATAAGCAACAGAATATTACAAAGCTATACAAAAAGAATTAAACCTTGCCATATGAGACAGTGTGGATAAACTAGAGGGCATTATGCAGTAAGTGAAATAAGTCAGACAAAGAGAGACAAACACTATATGATTTCATTTACACGTGGAATCTAAAAAACAAAATGAATGAACAAACAAAACAGAAACAGACTCATAGATACAGGAAACAAACTGTTGGTTATCAGAATGGGGAGGAGTTTGGAGGTGGGCAAAAAAGCTGAAGGGAATTAAGAAGTACCAGCTTCAAGTTGTAAAATAATTAAATTATGGTAATGTAATGTACAACATAGGAAATATAGCTGATAATGCTGCCATAACTTTGTATGGTGACAGATGGTAACTAGATATCATGGGGATCGTTTTGTAATGTACAGAAATATTGAATCACTATAATGTACACCTGAAACTAACAAAATATTGTATGTCAATTGTTCTCCAATTAAAAATAGAGAAAAATACTTTCCAGTATTAAATCAGAGGTACTAAGATTTTACCAAAATTATCATTTACCAAGTAGTCTTATTTTCCTCACTCTAGGTTATAGCTTTAGTTTCAGGGAGTCCATGAAGGACATTCTTTAACTCTCGCTATGCATAGCTTTGGATAGCCTTGCTTATGAATGAATAAACATTTTATTTTCTAAAAATGACTGGATATATCATGATGCCCTTTAATGGGATGAGTAACATAGGAGAGAGTCTATCAAGAGAGAAAGATTATGAAGTGGTTTGGGATACATTTGATATGCTGTTGAATAAGAAACAACTAAATAACAATGACAAGTGGTGAGATGGGCATACTGCTAAAAATAAGAGTCAAAAGTTATAGCAAGGAATCTGGAAGTCACTGACACAGGAATAGTATTTGGGACTGTGTACATAAATGAAGAAACAGAGTCAGGGAGAAAGTATAAGGAGATATGAGAACCTGGGCTTGCTGGTGACATAGTCCCAATATTTAATGAAGGAATAAAGGATGAGACATAATAGATTTACCAAATCTCTGGAGAAAATCCAGGAGTCAGTGGAGTCATAGAAATCAAAGAAAGATCACATTTTGGAAAGAATCAGGAGATCAACATTGTAACATACTGATGAGAATTCAAGTGAAATGAAAAATAAAACAGGGCATGAAAAAACAAAGAGACAGTTACAGATGGTCACAGAAAAAGCAGCGTTCTGTAAGGTTATGATGGGAAATCATAGAGGATGAGTAGAGTGTTTGTGGAAAAAGAAAAGTTACAGTGAACACTGACTATTTTCAGTAGCTGGTTATAAAGGTCTGCATAAAAGCTAGGTAGTAGCTGCGTGAAATTTGTGGTTAAAAATTACTCTCCTTTCCTTTTTTTTTCCAGGTAAGTAAGAATTCAAAAATATTCAAGGTTTCTGGAAAGATTCTAGGGATCCCACTAAAAAGGAGATATTGAATAAAGAGAATAATGATGTAAGGGTCCAAGATATAAATTAAGAGTTCATTCTTTTGCATATGATTATACCATTTATTGGAAAGATAGAGACCATTTATTAGAAGGATCAATTGATCATATATGTGCAGTCTTTCTGGGCTATTGTTTTCCATTAGTCTCTGTGTCTATTTTTCATGCTAGTACCATACCACTCTGATTACTGTAGCTTTGTAATATATTTTGAAATCAGGCTGTGTGATATCTCCAGTTCGGTTCTTTCTTAAGATTGCACTGAATATTTGGGCTCTTTGGTGGTTTCCTATGATTTTAGAATTATTTTATTTCTATAAAGAGTGCCAGTGGGATTTTTGTAGGTTTACATTGAATCTGTAGATCACTTTAGGTAGCATGCACATTTTAAGAATATTAATTCTTCTAATCTATGAACATGAAGTATCTTTCCATTTATTTGTGTCCGCTTTAATTTCTTTTATCAGTGCTTTATGATTTTCAGTGTACAAATCTTTCCCCTCCTTGGTTAGGTCTATTTCTAAGCATTTTATTCTTGAGGTTATGGTGATAGTTTTTATTGTTATTGTATTCCTTCTACTACTATTGTTTTCTTAATTTCCTTTTCAGATACCTTGTTATCTGTGTATAAAAACACAATTGCTTTTTACATGTTTATTTTTGTATCCTATAACTTTGCTAAATTCCTTTATTCTAACAATTTTATTATGGAGTCTTAGGGATTTCTGGGCTTTTTACTACATGGTAGCCTCATGAGGTCACACTTCACCTGTTAGCTGCTTTCCAAAACAGATCAAGGCAGAAGTTCCACAGGCAATGCTTAGAATGCGCATGGTGTCACTTACACTGTGCTCTATTAGTCAGTTGTTGGCTATCCCAGATTGAAGGAAAAAGGAAATAGATCTCATGCCTTTGAGGAGTGTTAAGAAAGTTTCTGCCATTTTTTAAAATCTGCCACAAGAGGGTAAGAACTTGTCTTATGTCTTGTATAGCTATCAGGTAGAAGAACTAAGATCCACGCCAAGGTTTTATGACTTCAGATCCACTGTTCTCAATATTGTACACATCTAGGAAATATTTCCCATCAGAGACAATTTTTTCAGACTGGATTGCAGAGAACTGTATTTATACTTGGAGGAGGGCTTGTTTTTCAGCAACAATGCTGTCTTTGAAGATGGAGAAGGGTCTAGGAACTATGGAATGTGGGAGACTAGGAGGAGTTGGACAAGTAGAGAAAGGAATTCTTCCTTAGGACCTCCAAAAGATAATGGAGTTCTGCCAAAATACCTTGATTTAACCCAGTGATATCTCCTTCAGGCTTCTGTCCTCCAGAACTGTAAGATGATAAATTTGTGTTGTCTTAAGCCACTAAACTTGTAGTAATTTGTTACAACATCAAAAGAAAATAAGTGCTAAACATCCATACTTAACTAGTACTTTAATTTTTCACCAGAATGGGATTACTGGGCCAGAGTATTTTTAATTTTTTGACTACTTTCTTAGACTTTGCTTCCAACAAACTTTCAAGATTCCTGGCTGAACTATTTCCCTAAAGAATTGTGCTGAAAGAACTAGAAGGCCATATGCCCATCACTGACATTATAAAAAATGTTCCAGAAGATCTGAAAATGATAGAGTATGACCGAAATGAGAACTCCCACTTCTGAGTCAGCATTCTCAGGCAATTATTGACTGACTTATGTTAGGCATATGAGAATTCACTGCTTTTGGGAAAGAAAAAAATCACTATCCTTGTAAGGTATTTGAGAATATTGACATATTTTAATAAAATTGTAAAAAACATAATTGTTTATATGTTTTGACATAATATAAATTTTAAGAAACTCAAATCTCAAATTTTTATTTTTATTTTATCTCAAAATACCTCAATTACCATAATACATGTACTATTATACAATTTTAGAGTGGTGCTGATTTTTTTTAACAATAATCGATACCTACAAATGATTGTCTTTTGAGTATTTATCATATTCCTAAAAATAAAATGTGAAATACATCTACTTTGCACAAGTAAAATTGTGTGCTTTACAACATGAAATTAAAAATGAAAAGTAGGGGCGCCTGGGTGGCTCAGTGGTTTGGGCTGCTGCCTTCGGCTCAGGTCATGATCTCAGGGTCCTGGGATTGAGCCCTGCATCGGGCTCTCTGCTCTGCAGGAAGCCTGCTTCCCTCTCTCTCTCTCTCTCTCTGCCTGCCTCTCTGCTTACTTGTGATCTCTGTCTGTCAAATAAATAAATAAAATCTTTAAAAAAAAATAAAAATAAATAAATAAAAATGAAAAGTACTTTTTTTTTTTTTACATTTGTGGAATTCATTAGGAAATTAAGGAAATTAAGAGGAACACCAAGAATTCTTCACTACTATGGCATTTTTTTTCAATCTCCCATAAAGTGAAAGTTATACCTTTATTTCACCCACCCATTTTGAGATTTACATTATACAACTTATGTCTTTCTTCTATATTTAATACCAATAAGCAGATTATTGTTTTGTGACAAAGTTAAAACACTGTATACTGCTCTCCCTCAAAAATTTCTTTACTTGTACACAAAGAGCAATGCTAATCATTCTCTTGTAGGGTATTTTTTTTTCCCACCCCAAGATGAACTGATTAAGTTTCCCAATTCATGGATTTCTCCTTCCATTTTGGCTCAGTGGGTTAAAGCCTCTGCTTTCAGCTTAGGTCATGATCCCAGAGTCCTGGGATGGAGCCCCATATCGGGCTCTCTGCTCCGTGTAGAGCCTGCTTCCTCCTCTCTCTCCCTGCCTGCCTTTCTTGTCTACTTGTAATCTCTGTCCATCAAATAAATTAAAAAAAAAAAAAGATTAAGATTAACATATGCTATTTTTCTTATTTTTACATGATTTCATGTTTTTTTTCTTTTTGCATTCTTGCTTTGCCTACCATAAAATGGATCATTCAGTAAATGTAGCCATTGTGGAACTCAATAGCTATGCCTCCCATGACAAAATGTATCCATTCCTCCTGAGTAAAATTTTAAATAAGTAGATGAAGGCACACAGACTATATATAATGTTCCATGCCCAGGAAAACTTTAATGTATTTTGCTGTTTACATTTAATAAACTTAGCTTTCATCTTCTTGCTTCTATCCAATTTGGCAACACCCTCTTACCTGAATGTAATAGATCCTTTATCAGATCCTAGATTAATTAATCAGATCCTAGATTTTTCTTTTTATTGCCACTGGTTCATAGTCTAAGATATCTTTTGTTTTGTGAATTAAACATCATGCAAATTTTATAACTCAGGTATGCTAGATATATATTAGGAATTGATATAGGTTAAATAATTATCATATATAATTATAATTATATATAATGTGTGTGCATTATTGTTTCTTAATGGGACATTACCATTAAATTATGAAACTTTCCACACAGTTTGATCTACCTTTTAAACAAAGAGTAGTAATAAGCACTCACTTACTATTTAAACAATAAAATGATATCAGCCTTTATTCCTGTTAATAATAACAACTAGAGTTATAGCAGCTCATATATGTATATATCCTGAATATCTAGAATCCCCCCAGAAAAGTTGGCCTAAATATTTCTGTATAAAGACTTTAAGAGCAAAGGAAAAAGTAATGGATTCATTCATTCAAAAATATTTAGTATTAAATGCAAACTTTAGTTGGCAGAAAAAGAAATAAAATGTGAGGACCTTTGTTTTGGGGAAGGAGTTTTTACACAACAGATAACAGAAAATCTTTGATACAGGTGGAGTTAAAAGTTTGCCTCACAATCTGAGGAAGATGATTATGTAGTTTTACACTGTTTCCAGAGAAAACCAATATGCAGGAAGAAGCATGATTAAATTATTCTGATCATGCAGATTAAATGAATAGAGTATCTAGGGTATTAAAGCATAGTAGTTTCCATGGACACTTGATTTAATGACTGACGGGATATGAAAACTTTATCTCAAAATCCGTAAGTTACAGGTTTAACAGAGTTCTGATTGATGCTTCAGTTTCCAAATTTGTCTTCTTTATTTCTTTAAAATACAAATAAATAATTGGGGAAGATTTTGACATTGATTTATGTACTTTAATTTTGTGTTTTTAACTGTATGTATGGTGTCTGTGTGCAACAGCTATATATGTGTGAATATAACTTGTTATTAGATAATTGAACTTCTCAACACATCACTGAAATTAGTATTGGAGCTATAAAATACCACAATATTTGGTGCTAAAATCAAATATAAGCCTTTTGAAATAATATTTGTACATAGTTCGTCTTCTTACATTATTAATTCAGAACTCCTTCATTCTTAAATGTTACTTTTCTAAATCAATATATTCAATTAAATATGAGGAAAAAATCTGACATTCAAGCAGATTACTCCTTTCTTTTTAATGCCAGAGATGAAGGCATGGTTACTATTTTTTTGATTACTGTTTAAATAGAAAAAAGAATTTATTATTTAGAGTTAATATTTTCTTTTTTTTTGTTTGATTTTTAAGTAATCTCTACACCCAACCTGGGGCTTGAATTCATGATCCTGAGATTAAGAGTTGCATGCTCTACTGACTGAGCCAATTCACCCTTAGAGTTAATATTTTCATACAATTAAAGTAATATAAGAAACCTGGATGCCTCAGTTGGTTAAGTGTTTGCCTGCGGCTCAGGTCACAATCCCATAGTCCTGGGATGAAGCCTGACATGGGGCTCTCTGTTCAGTGGAGAACCTGCTTCTCCCCCAGCCATTCCCCCTGCTTGTGCTCTTTCTCTTGCTTTCTGTCAAATAAATAAATAAAATATATATTTTTTAAAAAGTAATATATTTATTTATTTATTTATTTATTTATTTTAGCTAAAGGCTACCTTGCCATCAAATACAATTATATTTTCTACAAGGTGAAAATAATATCAAGGCTCAGTGAAGTTCTTTGACTTGCCCAAGATTAACAAACAAATACAAAGAATTGATTTAACTTTATCTCATTATTTTTGTATGTGAATCTTATTTTAAGCAAATTTAATATAAGAAGTACTGAAAGAATGAGTTTAGAGAATTGGTATCTACTCTAGAATGTATGTGTATGTGTGTGTGTGTGCATTTAAAAGTGAATTTAGTGTGCACCCAACTTTTCAGGCACCCAAATTTTATTTCCTTCAGGTACATTTCTTTCAATCAGACCCATTTTTTTAAAAACTAATTTCATAGCTTACTGAAACATGAATATTATATATTTCTAACATTTATAGACAACTCTACAGAATCTGATGTAATTCTATTTTATTGTAATTTATTAACATTTTAATAAATATTTTATGAACTTTTTAATTCCAAAGCTAGCAGAGTGTGAGAGTTTGTGTGTGTGTATGTTTAGAAAAAGCAGTGTGCATATTTCACATGGGCATTTAGCATTTGCATTTTAGGTAACGCTGACTAAAGAATGCAGAATCATGAGTAAGCACACACTAATCCTTAATCAAATTTTTTATAAAACTCAGAGCAAATATTTAGATGTCAACCTCAAAGAACCCAGGACTGTCAGAAAGCAAGCTCTCCAGAATCCTAACCTTGTAAAACTGAGAATTCACAGTCAGAAAAAAATGAGAAACACAGTAGGAATGAAATCAAGCTCCATTTTTTGGTTCATAATTTTTGAGACAAAAACAAAAGGACATCCAAATGTGGTTCATGGGTGAAAAAGAAAATGAGAGGCAACATCAAACATCAAATAACTTAGCTGGTATCCGGAGGAATGAGCTGGTATCTGGAGATAGCATCATACTAACCAAGAATGAAAGCTACATTACTATGTTACATTTTCCAGTGTCCAATTTTTAAGCACTTAACATTTAAGAGAATTTTAAATAAAATTTTAAATAAAATTTTAAATAAATTTTTATATTGTGCAGAATAATGAACAGAATGACAATACAAAAACTCCAAGGAAAACCACCACCACAAAACCTCAAACACAAAGTTAGTATATGGTCTTTGCATTGAGCAAGACGATTCATGCCAATTATTTACTATTCTAAAGAGTCTGTCATTTTTGATGCATTAAACATGCCATAAAATATTCAGTTTGAATTAGTAAAATGCATAATCTCTTTCAGCTGTATTGGCATTTATTTATTCTTTTGTATTTTATTCGAATTATTCAAATTTAAGTTTTCAAAAGATGGTGACTCTGATTCATTGCATTCATAAAAAGCATCTTACACAGTTCACTGACTATTGTAGGTTCTTAAATACTACTGAATAAAAGAACTAATGAACGAATACTCACATTATCGCCACAATATTTTGGGGTAATAGAACACTTACAGAGTGAGTGATAATGAGCTATCACTTTCAAACTACCTCCCTCTGGAAATGGGGGATGAACTTTGCTACAAAATGGGAAGTTTAGAGTTTTGTAGATAAATGCAGAGTTATCCACAAAGTCTAATGCCATTTAGATAATGAGCTAGCATCAGGTATGTTTATGCTGGGTAATATAATACTGACCAGAGAAGGCCAAAAAGGGGGACATTAACAGCAAACCAAGATCTCAAACTTGACATCCCTGCAAGGAAATAGTCAAGCATCCCTGACAATGTTGGGTAGAGAGCTTTCCTCGGCACTAAGTCGCTGCACATATGGGCCTATTGTGCTGGTCGCTGCCTCATGCTTCCAAATGAAAAACGTGCCAGCATGCAGAACATGGCTGCAGGACGAAGCAGCTGATACTGGGAGAGTGGCCAGAGGGAAATAAAATCTCCCTCATGGGAGCAATTGTTAGCACAGTCTCGGATGTATAAAGAACTGCCTTGCTAAAACTTTTCTTAGAGCCCAGCTCTTACCATTTCCCTATAAATGTAACTTTCTACATTAAGTGTGTATTTACACACTAAACAATACCTTTAATTACATGCTAGTCAGTTTTTCTTCTGAGACAAAGAAAAGAAGATGCAAACTGACCAGGCTTCTCCTGCAAATTCTATCCGTGAAGAAAAAAAAAAAGTCTTTGTTAAAGAATATGTGCCTTTAGGTTTGTTATCTAAATACGGTGTATGGGGTGCCTGGGTGGTTCAGTCCTTAAGCATCTGCCTTCCGCAGGTCATGATCCCAAGGTCCTGGGATGGAGCCTGGCGTCGAGCTCCCCATCAGGCTCCCTGCTCCGTGGAGAGTCTGCTTCTCCCTCTCCCATTCCCTCTGCTATGTTCCCTCTCTCACTGTGTCTCTCTGTCAAATAAAAAAATAAAATCTTAAAAAATAATAAATAAATAGGGGCATCTGGGTAGCTCAGTCATTAAGTGTCTGCTTTCAGCTCAGGTCATGATCCCAGGGTCCTGGGATCTAGCCCTGCATCAGGCTCCCTGCGAGGCAGGAAGACCTCTTCTCCCTCTCCCACTACCCCTGCTGGTGTTCCCCTCTCTCACTGTGTCTCTTTCTGTCAAATAAATAAAATCTCAAGTAAATAAATAAATACTGTGTATTCTTGACGTACCTGTGTTTTTCTAATTGCTGACTCTGGTAAAATGCTCTCATTTAAAAAAATAATGCAGCATGGCCACAGATGTAGAGAATTTAAATTTGGGGTTTTTAAAAAAATATTTTATTTATTTGAGACAGAGAAAGAGGGAGTGAGCAGGACAGAGGGGCAGAGGGAAAAGGATCGGGAGAGGGAGAAGCAGGCTCCCTGCTAAGCAGGGAGCCCCAGATGGGGCTCATCCCAGGACCCTGAGATCATGACCTGAGCCAAAGGCAGATGAACTGAGCTGTCCAGGCATCCCTAAATTTGTTTTTGAACTTCAATCTCTAATGAGGGCCAAGATACTGTTTGTGACTCAACACATTCCTATTAATGTGATGCAAGGTCCTGGCTCTCAGAGAGAAGCATATCAATGTGACAAGTATAAGCAATAGGCCTGATGGGCCATTTGCAGTGGGAGAGAAACATTACAAGCATCATAGTCAGCCTTCCCCTGGGAAATGAATTCAGGGCAATGCACATCTCTCCTGAGAAAAACTTCAATAAGTGGGAGAAGGCTAATGTTCACTCTTACCTAATTGCCACATAAGAGGCCTTTTTGATTTGGAATCTACACATGACTATCATTCCAAACTGTCTTAGGCAATGTTTTGTTACTTTACACAGCTCTCCAAGACTACACATGACTCATTAAAGAGTGGCAGAGTCTTGCCTGAGACTAGTTATAATTATCATTGTAAATAAATTACTATAGGCAATGAAAAAAGTCATGCAATTCATGTAGGTTTGCTTCCACTTAAATACATACAAATCAATGGTTTGATGTGTATTCTTTCATTCAAACATAGAAACAAGAGTTTATGGGCACTGATATGAGTAAAGGAATTATTTCCTTTGTTGATGAAACATTCAAAGCATGCTATCATGAAATATATATCCATGAGGGAATTTAAGTCACGCAGATGACTAACCTACAACCATATTCCATGGTCCTTTAGCTTCTAGGTTCTGCAAAAGTAGCATACTCAGACTTTGAAATAAATATTTCACACAAACATAATATATATATGAATATCTTCTGCTGCCATGCAACTGACTACATTACAGACTTATTTTAAATAAAATAAAACTCATTATGAAAGTTTGTCACTTCTAACTCAGCAACTATAAATAAACATAAACAATTCTGCTTAAAAAAAAAAGTTTCCAAATCTGGTCTGTAAGATAACACACAAAATTGCTTGGGACACAAATTTAAAAGAGCAAATATGTCCCATCAGCATATGGCAAAAAATGCAATTAAAGACAGTGGCTAAATTTTTTTCAAAGCAATAAATTCAGTCCCTGACTCAAAGTTTTAAATTTGCTAATATTTCCCAGTATCATTTAATTAACATACACCATATACCACCTTCTACTGATCTATTTGATTTAAGCCTCACTGATTTCATAATTCATTATAAATTAACATAATAAATCCGAAATCTAAATGACACTGAACAATTTACAAGGACCTCTGTACACATGAATTATATCATTTCATCTTCAGAATAGCCATGGGACAAAATCATGTATGGGAATTTTGATTACAGAAATAGAACTCGATGGACTAACCCTCTCAATCTTTATACCCCAGTCACAATTTCTACACACACACACACACACACTTACAGAACAGATAAAAATGAAAAAGTCTTTCAAGCTTAAAAAACCACCACCGATTTTCTCACTCTTGTAGTAAAGCTTTTTAATCCAAATTTTGATAGCCTTTCAAACAATTTATGAAATCAGGGATCAGTTACAAGCCTCACACCAGGTGCTATCAAGGCAGGAACAGGAAGGACAATGAGAAGAACACAGCATGACTACAAGCTCCCGGTCTGCAATCGAGAGAGTTTCAGCATCAGGAGAGGGAACAGGGCCCTCCCTGCACCTTAGGTTAAGTGGAAGCCAGACAGAAAGAGCCATGCCCTTTCTATCAGAACAGCAAACATAAAGGACTTGAGTCCCTGAGTGATCTATTTACAGACAGAGTAGTTGAGAAATATTTGAAATATTACATAGTGTTCCTTGGGAATCTCTTAAGACAAGCATTTTCCTTTGCTTCAGTCTAAATATTAGACTCTCCTTTAAACAGATGTCTCTATAATTTACTGATTTTCCTGAATGCCGTGAGGAAAATTTGTTGAAAACCTCTCATGGTCCAGTCCCTCATCTTAAGTGTTTCTCACAAAACTTTTGTCATTAATAGTCACTCCTTGTTACATGTTTGCTCTGATAAGTGTAATAGGAAGCACTATGGTTATATAATGAATTCTTGCTCTTTTTGAAAGCTATGATGGCATAAATCCTGATAAACAAAAAGTAGATTTTTTAAGTCGGACAGAAACCTGTTAGTTCTCTGATTATCATACATTGTATAGATTCCTATAACTTCTGACAAAGTGAAATTCCTTCATCTGGAAGCGGGCAAGAGTGTTCAATACCAAATATCTCTTACAAGCTACTGATTAGTGCTCTAGAAAGATTTTCATCCAGAAACCTAAGTAAATCATTAAAATATTTGTGGTGTCCTACAGTCAGTATACAGTGTAGGTTAAGCAGTCAGTCTACCCCATAGGATTTATATTAGAAATCATTTCTCCCTTCTTCCATTTGGAAATAAAAATCTCCTGCCTTTGAGTTTTAGTTGGACACTTGACAGTCCTGCTATAATCTACATTTTTCCAGCTTCTCTTCTACTAGCTGTAGCCCTATGACGAAGTTTTGAACAACAGAATGTGAGCAGAAATAACATGTACATATTTAGGTTCATATTTGTATATGGAAAGTGATTATCTTCTCATTTTTTTTTCTTTCCTACTCCAGGAAGTGGTAATAACTAGAGAAACTAGTTATTTGCTCAGACATAGAAGCCACAAAGAAGATGGAAGATGGAAAAACATTTGCCCAGTCTGGATGCCGGAATGACTATGTGGGTCAAAGCTACCAATTCACCCCAGAGCACTTGTTTATCTTTGGACTCTTACATGAGGGAGAAATAAAATTCTGTCTTGTGTAACCACAGTATTATTGAGTCTCTTTGGAATGGCAGCCTTGCTAACTAATATACTGCCCCAACTTTGTTTAATAAAAAGAACATTTTCTGAAGTCTTTTAAAATCAGAATTTTCATCATCATAATCAATACTCCATTGTCACATATGCAAATTTAACAAGTTGAAACAAGAGTATGGATACAATATTGTACATGTAGTAAAGACACATAGCACTAGCTTATCAAATATTTTATAACATTAAATTATTTTAAAACATTCTTTAGTATTACCTTGTATATGATATTTACAATTAGAAGTCCTTCAAATACATCTCTCAGTGAAGTCTGATATTTTCATGGCAGACTGCACACCTACTCAAGAAAATCACTATCACAGAATATTTTTAATAAAATTACATCTGTAGTAAGCAGAATAATATGGTCAACAGAATCTACACATAAAAGGGTAAAATAACTAACAACTAGTATTCATGGAATGCCATCTTTGTCTAAGCATCCCTCATAGTCTATTTTATATTATTCTAAAAAAAATCCTTATAAAATAAAGTTTCTATTATCACTACCTTCTGTTTCTGCACACCTCTCAGATATGAATAGCTGCCTCTCTCTCTCAACCCTTATCTTTGTCCCAAAGATTGCTCTTAGAGTAGAACATCTCCTCAACTGGTGACAGCCTGAGCAACCCCATAGTCCATGCCTTCCCCTCTTCCTCAGAAGAGAATAAAACTGAACTGGAGGTTGAAGGAGGCATTTTTTTCATGTGCTCAATGATCGTGCATTATCTGTAGAAAGCTAGTCTAACCTGCAATATTGGGGCTCCCTGGATGATCAGGAGACAACTTTCTCTGGGATAAATATAGTGGGTACATATTTGAGTCTCAATTTCATCTAGATCATGATTAATAAAGCCATAGCTCAGCAAGGAAGTTATGAAAAAGTCTGCGTGATTTTAACTCAAAAGTAATCATTTGGGGTACCTGAGTAGGTTCGCTGGTTAAGTGACCAACTCTCAATTTTGGTTCGGGTCATGGTCTCAGCATTGTGAGATCAAGCCCCAAGTCAGGTTCTGTGCTAGGTGTGAAGCCTGTTTAAATTCTCCCTCTTCCTCTGCCCCTCCCCACTCCCACTCCTGTTCTCTCTTAAAAAAAAAAAAAAAAAGAGAGAGAGAGAGAGAAAGGAAGAAAGAAAGAATCATGTTATTTATGAGTAAGTATCTTTGAGAAGCACTCAATAATCTTGATTCTGGAAAGAGTTAAAGGGTGAACTCTCAAGGGGTTGGGTAAAGTCACTAGGCTTATCCTTCATAGCACAGATAACCTTTCCCCACAATCCGTTATCACCATAGCCTTCAAGTAGGTAGATACAGCAGTTACTTGGGAGAAGAGTCAGTTAGGTCATTTTATAAAATCTGAGAAAGTCTATATTCCCTCAAAATAATTATCTCTTTGCCACAACTTGAGGTTCTACCTACTAGCTCATTACTGAGTAATAGGAAAAATCTCAATAAATATAGGTTATGTAGTAAATCCATGAAAATTGCTTCTGAAAACATTCTGATTTTGCAATATAAGATGATTTTTTAAAATATCCATTCACCCAAATAAGAATGTGACTATAAGCCATTGGATAATAACTACTTCATACTCATACTGGGTGTTTATATGTTTCACACACACACAGAGAGAAAGGCAGAGGGTTTGAGGTTTTTTTTTTTTTCTTCCCCTTTTACTTGTTAAAGGTCACATACTGTCACAAATCTCATCTAGTTACTAGCTGCAGGCTTGATATTTGTAAACTAACTTTCACAAATAATATGCAATGGTTTCCTTGGGGTCATCATTAACTTTTAAGTAATATTTCCATGAATTTTATTGGTACTCATATAGAATGGTTATTTCAAACTTTTAAACCAGAATTCTTGTTCAGAGGAACCAAGATTATTGCATTGCATAATATTTGGCTACATTTTTTCTAACACTTATTTTTAAAGAAATCAATAAAATATTACTATATGCCACCAAAGGGATCAAGAAAATGAATGAAATCCATGTTTTACTATATTGAGAAGTTTATATTTCCAACAGTAAAAAGAGAAATTCAGGAATATATTTGATGAAAACTGTAGATCCGGTAATATTTTGCTTTTAAGAGCTGAAAACACACTATTTTTTTTTAAGGACTTTATTTATTTATTTGAGAGAAAGAGAATGTCAGATGGAGAAGCAGACTTCCTATGGAGCTGGGAGCCCGATGTGGGACTCGATCCCAGGACTTTGGGATCATGACCTGAGCTCAAGGTAGTTGCTTGACCAATTGAGCCGCCCAGGCACCCTCACACTAATTATTCTTAAAGGAGATATTTTGTAGGTAAATTTTAATTCCTTTGGGTCTTTACCAGTCATACCAATAACACTATTGCTAAAAAATGGAGACTTCATGTAATAGTGCCAAGAACTCTATGCTTAAGATATACACAGGCTTTGATATCAATCATCACCTTTTTTGTGATTGTTGGGGTATAAGCAGAATCGCATTTTGCACAATTTTAACAACAGTTGATCCTGATACATCAGGAGATGAACAAATTAGCATCACTCGTCATTCATCATTTACAGATGGGCCTTTCTTTCTAAAGAACTGCTTATGGTTTTATACTAGCAATAACGAAATGAAATATTATTGCTTTGGATAATATCGCATTCATCTTCTGCCAATTCCCTAGTACACTGCCTAGTACAAACCTGCTTTATATTTTTATATATTGAATAAATTATTTCTTTCTCATTGAAGCATATATTTTGAGATCAAAACTATCTGGGGACATATATATACATATACATACAAATGGATTCTTAAAATTACTAATAGATATCTGCTAAAAATCTTTATGATGGTATAACAATCCAGTTTTCTATCATTCTGGTTATTTCTTACTACAGTACAAACCACCTGTAAATATATTGACTTGAAAAAAAAATTATGTTTTATTCACCTCAAAAATCTGAAATAGGGCAGGCTCTCCTCAGGGCATCCCATAACTGAAGCAATCACTAGGGGAGGCTCAAATGGACCTGAATAATCTACTCCCAAGATGGTGCATCCACAGTTAGCAAGCTGGTGCTGAGATGTTATTGGGATCTCATTCAGGGCTGTTTACAGTGGCCATGTTTCTTCCACGTTGGTTTCTCCACACGGATGACTGGACTTCTTTAGAAACTGGTGGCTGAGCTCTAAGAGCGAGTATTCTAAGAGACAGCAAGTGGAAGCTTCCAGCCTCTTAATATCTAGATACAAGAATTTGGTACACAGTCACCTACACCTTTTATTGCTTTTACTGGTCAAAGCAATCACTATGCCTTTCTATACTCAATGGAGTAGACCTAAATCTCTTTACAGAAAAAGTGAATTTGCAGCTATCTTTAATCCAGCAGAAACCACCATCTAGCCATATGTTATTTACGTTGTTCTCTTGTACAAAATAGAGTCACCATTCCCAAGGCCCACCAAGTCTCATATTAGTATGATAGTGTCTCAGAGCCCTAAGTCTCATCACTTATACTGTGTATAGATGAGGCTCTCTGCCCTTATAATTACTCTTAATCTACAGTTCCCTAAAATTCAATTAAATTAAAAGTCTGTTCTACATGCTAAAACAATACATCAAAAAAACCCTTTGCATATTCATTATCTCATACATTTTAACAAATAATATGAAATTATGATTCTCATAAGCAAAGTATTATACATTTTAGGAAATTTAATATTAGTCTGCTATTTTACTAAGTTTCTTTAAATGTATTTTAAACACATATAAAACAGAAGACAGTGCACCATTCAAAAATGTGTGCTTGCCCTGGGGCACCTGGGTGGCTCAGTGGGTTAAGGCTTCTGCCTTCGGTTCAGGTCATGATGCCAGGGTCCTGGGATCGAGTCCCGAATCTGGCTCTCTGCTCGGCGGGGAGCCTGCTTCCCCCTCTCTCTCTGCCTGACTCTCTGCCTACTTGTGATCTCTCTGTCTGTCAAATAAATAAATAAAATCTTTAAAAAAAAAATGTATGCTTGCCCTAATATAATGCTTAGCCTAGGGAAAACAACAGAAAAAAGAGCAGGCCCCTGCCTTTAGGTTACTTACAGATTTCGAGAGAATATGAAAAATAAACAACTAAACAGTTATAGATTGTGAAAAGTACCCTGGAGAAAACAACTTTCTTTAACAAGGTCAGAGAAGGTCTTTGTAAGAAAGACATGTAAGCTTGATGGAGATTTGAAGGAGAAATGGGCAACTATGAGAGTGTAAGAAGTTACTGCAGGCAGAAGAAATAGAAATAGCATAAGCTTAAGGAGAGAATGGTTTACTGAATTACTGGACCTATCAGAATGCTTGTATTGCTGAATCAAAGCAAATAAAGGGTAATAAGAGAAGAAGTAGGTGGGGTAGGCAGAAGACATTTTTAGCATATCAGAAGAATGGATTTCTCATTTTATTCTAATGGCAATGTGAAACAACTGGAGGATTTTAAGCTGATAAGTGATAAAATAGGATTTAGAATCTCTCTACTTCCATATTAGAGAACTGACTGTAGACGGAGAGAATAGAGAAGGAAATCAATCAAGAAAAATTTCTAGTCGGCCAAAGGCAGGGAAAATGATAATATGGACAAAGTTTATCACAAGAAACTAAGAAGTAAAAGAAAATTCAAGGGACAATTTTGGAAGTAAGACTGAAAACATATGGTGATGAATTAGTTATAAGGTTTTAAAGGGAAAAAGAGGAAAGAGATGATTCCTGGGGATTTTTTGGTTTGCTTGTTTCACCAGCAAGGTGGATTACAGGGCCTTACTTACTAAATGAAGAAGACCCGGGGAAAAACATTTAGCGGAGAAAGCACATGAATGCAATAATTCTATGTTAGACAAGCATAATTAAGTACTCAGAGCTAAAATTTAGGCCACTGAATCTAGAAGTCCAAAGCTCAGACGGAAGGACAGGTCTAGGGAGACAAATTACAGAGTCAGGATTGTGTAGGAAATATTAAGCTCACTGAATTGAATGAGAAAGTTTAAGGAGATTTTATAAAGAGGAGGGGAAAAACCCATGGAGTAAGCCATGAGCTGCAAATATTTAGGGGTCATATAAGGGACACTTAACACAAAATGGCAAACAAAAAACCATCAGGTATTATAGAAGTCAAAAAAAGAAAAGTGTATCAAGAAGGAAGTCCATTATGTGGAATATTGTGAATAGCTGAGTAAGATGAGGAGCCAGTGGTATCTGTATAAATGGCAAATGGAGATTACTGTTGATATTCTCAAGGGCAAATTCACTTGGTGATGGGCTTTAGAGGATATAAGCTTCACAGAGGTGATTTTAGTAAATAGAAGTTGAGAGAGTGAGAAAAAATAAATAAATAAATGGAGAGTATGGTAAAATTAAGATTTCTAATGATGGATGATAAGATATTCCAGTGTACTTTTTGTAATAATCTAATATAGAATAATTAATCATGCAAAAAAGTGGAAGACAACTGAAGAGCAGTCTTTAACAGGAACAGAGGGATTTACTCCTAATCACAAGATGATGGTTTTCAAAGTCCTTGAATGTTCTTGTCAGGAGGAAAACTGTAGCAATATAGAACAGAAGTCCATAAATGTTAAAATAATTTAGGTCACTCATATACTCTCCCATTGACAGTGATCAAATTATTGTTTCTGATTTTTTTCATAGACTATGAAGAGTGTTTATCAGCTAAGAGTAAATAGTGGGGAAGGGCACAAGAGAAACTGACCTTAAAAAAAAACTGACTTAAAAAATAGTTTTCCCAGAGAGTAGGAAGATTTTATCAGAAAACCTTTGTGACTGACGGTTGCACAATTTGAGAATTTAAGTCTCATGATCATATATTTAATCCACCAAACTCATAGAGGACATTTTCTGAGAGATGAATTTCAAAAGTGTGATAGTTCTCCACAACACACTATCAGTGAGATTTATCATTCTTAGCTTTCAAAATGCTATGTCCTATAATTTTGAGAAAAATGACAATTTCTACAGCCTTTAATGACTTCATCACATATTTGTAAACAAGCTAATGGATGAGCAATAACTTTACTTTCCAATTCTGCCTCAGTTTAATGTTATGGAAACATTTTAAGCAATAACTGGACAAATATTTATATTCAAGTTAGTCAAATGGTCAAAAGGTATATGCAAAGATGCTCCACACTAGCTATTATCAGAACACAAGGCAACATCACTATACACCCACCAAATAGCTAAAAAGAAAAAAAGACAAGAAAAGACTATTACATTGGTGAGCATATGGATCAGCTGAAACTCAAAAACACTGCAGGTGGGAACATAAAATGTTACTGCCACATTGGAAAACTGTTTCAGCTAAGTTTTTTGGCATTATTTTAAGATGTCCCAATTTCAAAAGTATTGCTATTGTTAAACATGCAATTTAGAATGGAGAAAATATGTTAGAGTAAATTATAGTTATTCTGCTGTAGTTATGGTGAATGAACAATATCAGGAGAAGCTACCAAGCTTATAATACTTTTTGGTATTCTAGAAACAGATCTTTACCCAGATATACACTATTATGTTAGACACAGAACAGTTATTTTCTTCCATGTACCTTATCCCACTGGCCAGTTTTGATTGGACTCTAATAGAGAATCAAGTAATTTGTTAATTATGACTTTGGAATCAGAACTAAAAAAAATCCAGTCTCCATCTGATTAAAAGTCAAATACAAGATATGTCACACTGGGACATATCACCTTTTTTTAAAATTATTTATTATTATTTTTTTTTATTAAGACATGCAGTCTAGGAGCAGAAAACGAAGCTCTGCAATGAAGGAGAAAAACCAAACCAAACCAAACCAAAATCCAACAAAGAAATACATGCATAAATGTGAGATGTAGCAAGATATTGTTCATATTGAAGTCATTACCATTCCAGTTTTGGTCAATTCAAAATTTAGCTTATTATTATTGTTGGCAAACAAATGATTATTAATAAATGTACATGAGCAGAAATGGGAAAGTCTGAGTATGAGCCACTTAATGTTCATCAAATGGAAGAGAAATCCCTCCATATGTACCAATCAGTAATTTAACATGAAGATTTTAAATTCGTGCAGATTTTCTGGATGGGCTGAATTTAGTGGTCACTCCAGGACTACACTGTTCAGGGAAACATCACAAAAGCTGTAATCTGAAGGTCAGGTATCTCCAGCTACTTGTGCTGCTATGGCTGTATTACATAATCATGAGCTGGTAAGTAGATCTAAAAATACAGAGTCTGGCCACTGAAACTGCCTCTCAGGACCCATATTTCATATCCTTGCTTGAAACATCAACATAGATGGCCTCCACCTCAACTCTGCATTCCAAAACTCATATCATATATCTTATGAGAGGAAAGCAACTTATACACAGAGCCCCTATTGTAGAGATTGAAAAATGTAATTTTAGTAACCATAGTAACTAAAAGGATAGAATGGATATTAAGTAAGCCAATTCATAGTGTTTATCACGTATATGATGGGGAGAGTCTTATCACTCTAAAAGTTCCTGTCTGGCGTAGGAGAATTTGGACACTCATTAATAGTAGCAACTTGAATTTTTTTCCATGCTAGGCAAAGTATCAAAGAAATGTATTTTCTACTCATGGTGACTGGTGTGAGGTGGTATCTCATTGTGGTTTTGATTTGTATTTCCCTGATGCTGAGTGATGTTGAGCATTTTTCATGTGTCTGTTAACCATTTTTATGGCTTCTTTGGAGAAATGCCTGTTCATGTGTTGTGCCCATTTCTTGACCAGATTACGTGTTTTTTGAGTGTTGATCTTGATAAGTTCTTTATAGATTTTGGATACTAGCCCCTTATCTGAAACATCATTTGCAAATATCTTCTCCATTCTGTAGGCTGCCTTTTGGTTTTGTCAACTATTTCCTTTGCTCTACAAAAGGTTTTCATCTTGATTAAGTTCCTAATAGTTCATTTTTGCTTTTATTTCCCTTGCTGTGGTAATGTGTCTACCAAGAAGTTGCTGCTGCTGAGGTCAAAGAGGTTGCTGCCTGTGTTCTTCTTTAGGATTTTGATGGATTACTGTCTCACATTTAGGTCTTTCATCCATTTTGAGTTTAACTTTGTGTATGGTGTAAGAGAGGCATCCAGTTTCATTCTTCCACATGTGGCTGTCCAATTTTCCCAACTCCACCTGTTGAAGAGACTGTCCTTTTTCAATTGGCTATTCTTTCCATTGGATATATTTTCTTGAAGATTAGTAAGTTAAATTTTAAAAATTCAGGAATTTAGAAAAAGGAATGTATTATTTTGCACTATATGTTTTTTTTCCTTCGTGAATATTCTGTTTACATATTCCTCAAATATTTAACGAGAGCATACTATGTATCAGACACTTCCTAAGTACTGGACATTCAGCAGTAAAAAACAAAACAAAATGAAAAAATAAAAATAATCTATGCTGAATTACTTTGCATAGCTTGGTGAGACAGGGTTCTATATTAATCAAATGCTCCAGAAAATATGATTAAATTAAAGAAAAGTGTACAACAAAATGATGTGAAATATGTATACAGAACTTCCTTGACTTCTAATGGGATTACATTCCAATAAACCCATTTATTGAAGAAACTATTTTTCCCCTGTGAGTATACTTGGCTCCCATGTCAAATGCTAGTTGATTATGCATGCATGCATTTATTCTTGGGCTATTGATTCTGTTCCATTGGCCTATGTGTCAATTTTACACCTGTATTATACTGTTTGGATTGATGTATTTATAGTATAGTTTGAAATCAGGATGTATGAAGTCTTCAACTTTGTTCTTCTTTCTCAAAATTGCTCTAGCAACTTGGGATATTTTGTGGTTCTTTACAAATTTTAGGATTGTTTTATCTATTTATGTTAAAAAACAGAATTAGAATCTTGGTAAAGATTACATTGAATCCACATATAGCTTTGGGTAGCTTGGACATCTTAACAATGTTAATTCTTCTGTTCCATGAACACAGGATATTTTACCATTTATTTCCATTTTCTTCAGCTCCTCTCATCAATGTCTTATACTTTTTCATGTATATATCTTTCACCCCCTGGGTTAAATTTATTCCTAAGTGCTCTATTGTTTTTGATACTATAGTAAACAGGATTGTTTTCTTAATTTGTTTTTTCAACAATTCATTATTAGTATATAAAACCATAACTGACTTTTGTATGTTGATTTTATATCCTGCAATTTTAATAAATTCATTTCTTTGTTCTAACATATTTTTGGTGGAGTCATTAGACTTATCTAACATCATGTCATATCCACACACAAACAATTTTACTTCTTACCTTCAAAAATGCATGCCTTTTATTTATTTTTCTTTGCTGGTTGCTCTGACAAGGACCTCTAGTACTATGTATTACGTAGTTATGTAGCATTATGTAGTTATGTGGTATAAGTCATATATTCTTGCTTCACTCTCCTTCTTTTTTCTTTTTTTACCCTGACTAGATAATTTCAAATTTCCCTTCTTCTAGTTCACTGATCCTTCCTTCTGCTTCATTGAGTCTGTTGCTTAAGCTCTCTGTTGCAACTCTATTATCTCTTGATGTCATGTTAGCTGAATACCAGACATGGTGGGAGAATTTACACCACAAAAATCATCAAATATTATAAATTATTTTATCATTTCCCCCCAGAAACTGGCATTAGCCATTTTCCAACATGCCACTACTTTGGACACATGAAATATAAAGGTTAACAGTATATGAAACAGTGTTTGAGCGACAAGCAAGAACTCAGAACAATTAGTCTTTATCTTAGGAGATTTAGACCTTACCTTAAAAAGAATAGAAAGGCTCTGGAATTCAATGTCACATGACATTATTAATTTGCAATTTGAAGATACCACACTACCTGCAGTAAGGATAATGAAGTGGATTGAGAAACTAGAACCTGCAGAGACATCAGTTCAGGAGTCTAGAGTAACTCATGAAATTAAGAGTATTAATTAATATTTAAGAGGTAACATAGATTGAAACTGCAATGGATTAGAAAAGGGGGTAAAAGGGAGTGTGACATGATGGATAATTGACAATTTGACAGATAGTAGTGTTGCACCATGATAATGAAAGAATGCGGAAAGGTGGGCCACTTGAAAGAAGGAGCCATAGGTGTCTTTAATTTGTTGACATACTACATCTAAAGTATCCTTGAACTACTCAAATTTGTTCAGTAGGTTGTTACTTTAATTTTTTGTTCTTTGGTGATCTTAAGGAACATGCAATTACCCAAAGAAGTTCTAGTAATATAAATACTGTCTACTTTCTGGGAATCCTCTATTTCTCAGAAATCACATAATTTTTCCTAAGGGTATGGATGCTTTGGAAATAAAATAATAACCAAAATATCATGTCATAAATCCACAGAGAAAGAGATTATTAATAAAGGTAAATTAGACTTTATTCTACATGGCCATATACTCATCTAAATAGCAGGCACTCAATTACTGTGAGAGAGAAGGCCAGACTGGATACAGGGTATATTGTATCATATCTTTGGAAATATATTTAACTTAGACCATGAAGAATCCTGATAAACTGCTTTAAAGTAAAATTAGGCTTGAAATATTCAGATTTGACATACAGAAACATAATCATTCTTGCTTGGAAAATGGCTATATAAACGCTGATAAATGTTTGCCCATTCACTCTCCATTTTCAGGGGTGAATGCAGCTTACCACTTTGCTATATGAGAGCACACACACAAAAAATTCATATATGTTGCAAACCATTTTGCATCACTTATATCCCAGTTACCCTTTCCTAAGGGCACAGTATGAGATTCTCCCATTAAACTATAATAATGCTCTTGGCTGTCTTATTTGATTTGTGATATAATGAGTTTATATCAAAAATTTGCTTATAAATCTTTTTTAGAATATGTAACATGTAGCAAATAGCACCAACTGACATTTGAATTGTGTTTCATATCTAATCTTATTTGATCCTTGGTCCTCACTTCCTCACTGCACTATTACTACATACACTGGTTCTCAGAAAATAGAACCAGAGAATCCAAAATGTTTGCCCAATGTTCAAATACCTGCCTGCTTGGTGAATTCAGTCTATATATTCCTTATTATGTCACAACTGATAGAACATGATTAATTCAAACTAACTGTTACTTTACTAATTTCAAAATCAAAAGTCAAGTTCATACTCTACGTCCAAAGTCTTGAGACAATCGTTAGTAAATGCATTGAGAGGTAAGTAGGGTCAGAAAATGTTAGTCTTTGATTCGAGGCTAATTTTTTTTAATGCTTTATCATTAAGTAAAGTGAAATAATTGTACACTTACAGTGAAGAAATATAAAATAAAATCAGTATTTTAGGAAACAAGGATTTTTTTTGAATTTATTTTTTTTATAAACATATAATGTATTTTTATCCCCAGGGGTACAGGTCTGTGAATCGCCAGGTTTACACACTTCACAGCACTCTGTTCCTGGGAATCTATTATTCCAAAAGCATGCCCAGAGCTATGTATATACCCAGGAATGGCCTAAGAAAATCCTAAACTTTCTTTCTGGCTGACATTGAAGCTCTGTGCAAGAAGCAACTGAAGGCTGAAGCAAAACTGTAAACTGTCTATTGGGATGAGGAAAGTATGTCCCCAAACACACAGAGCCCCTCAACAAAAACTAGGAGACATACAGGTTTAAGGCATTTTTAAAATTCCATTATTAGCCAATCACTAAGCTAATCAAGCATACACCCTAATAATTATGCACCAAAAAAGCACACACTCTTTGCAAAAATTCTATCAGGAATGTCATTAGAAAATGTACAGTAGGGGCACCTGGGTGGCTCAGTGGGTTGGGCAGCTGCCCTCGGCTCAGGGCATGATCTCAGGGTCCTGGGATTGAGTCCCGCATTGGGCTCTCTGCTCAGCAGGGAGCCTGCTTCCCTCTCTCTCTCTCTCTGCCTGCCTCTCTGCCTACTTGTGATCTCTCTCTGTCAAATAAATAAATAAATAAATGGAAACGTACAGTAACAACAACAGTCCATAAGGAGGCTGGCATATGTGTTTAAAATCTGCAGTGTGGACCAGCAGGCTCAAGACCAGATTTAGGGTGCCTGGGTGGCACAGTAAGTTGGGTGTCTGACTCTTGGTTTCTGCTCCAGTCATGATCTCAGGGTTGTGGGAGCAAGCCCTTTGTCAGTGAGACTCCACGCTCAACATGGAATCTGCTTATGACTCTTTATCTCCCCTGCTCCTCTTTCTCTCTGTCTCTGTCTCTGTCTCTCTCTCTCTCTCGGCTAAATAAAGCAATCTTTAAAAAAAAAAAAAGGAAAGGAAAAAAAAGACCAGGAAAGCTGATAGTGCAGTGCCAGACTGAATGATGACAGGCAGAGACCCAGAAGAGATCATGGTGTGGAGTAAGTCTAAAGAGAGTCTGCTGGAAAATTTTTCTCTTGCAGCAGAAGGCCAGTCTTTTTGTCCTATTCAAGCCTTCAGCCAATTTGAAGAGGCTTACCCCCATTTTAGAGGGCAATCTGCTTTACCCAAAATTCACTGACCTATATGTTAATGCTATACAAAAAACACTCTCCAAGTTTACACACAAAATTAGCCATTGCAAATCCACCCCTTGTCAATCTGGCTTATCTTTAAACCATACTTAATTTCCCAATCAAGACTGCCTTATACTGGGGAAAGGGATGATATAGTTTGGGTTGTATGCAGGGAAGTTGCACCATGTAAAATGGAAGTTCCCTGCATACAACCCAAACTATATCATCCCTTTCCCCAATATAAGGCAAAATACCTAAATGATGTAAATTCTTATCCTTGACATCCTATAACTGAAATACTTTTTAAAATTAACAATACTTAAATTTAAAATTTAAAATTTAAATTAATTTAAAATTAACAATAACAATTAATTAATTTAAAATTAACAATACTTAAATACTATGATATGAAGTCCATACATCTTTTGTTACATGGTAAGGGGATAAGAGAGAGAAGAAAACAAGATATATGCTTTAACATAGTCATAATAAAATGGAGAGGAAATACTCATGAAAATTATAGAACTTGATTCTGTCATTGGTCACATAGCCATAGCTGATATTCATAACTATGATTTTCAACTATCCATTCTGTATGCTACTTGACTTTATTAAGCAGTTTTGTTGGTGATGGTTCTTTACTGGTAGTGTGACCCAAGCATTCATTCTGAAGGGTCTAGGCCATTAAAAGTCCTAGCTGAACTGCCCTAATCACATAGCACAGTGATCGTAAGATACCCTAGTATGTCTGTGTTCCACAAATTTCCTTGTCTTCATTGTGGAAAAACAGTCCAATTCCTCTTCATAACCAGGATAAATTACCTTCACCAACATAGTAACTTCCTTCTATGTTAATTCAAAGACATGAGGAATCTAAAATGTCTGAGTGGCAGTATTTATCTCCAGTTCAATTCCTCCCTCTGGATCTAAGACCTCAAGACCCACAAAGTATAGAGTTGTGGGAACAGGAATCAAAAATTTCACTATTTGAGTACTAAGGATAATAGTAAGTGGTACTACTACTATTTCTACCTGTTGTGTTTTTTTTTTAATATTTTATTTATGTATTTGACAGAGAGAGAAAGAGCAAGCGCAATGGGGGAGTGGAAGGCATGAGAAAGGGAGAAGCAGGCTTTCCACTGAACAGGAAGCCCAATGTGGGACTCGATCCCAGGACCCTGGGATCCTGATGTGAGATGAAAGCAGATGCTTAACTGACTGAGCCACCTAAGCACCTCCTATATCTACCTCTTGATTCCTGGACCCATGCATCCTGGTTATTGGATAAAGAGCACTGTATATTAAGCATTGATTCAGAGCATCCTAGAACTTTGTCTCAGCCTAGAAAGTTGCCACCTAGCTGGTATTGTAACTGAGTCTTCAAAAGGCAATCCCACAATTCTAATAAGCCAGCCGCTTCAGGATTGCGGGGAACATGGTAAAATCATTGAATTCAAGAGCATGATCCCATTTCTATACTTCATTTTCTGTGAAGGTAGTTGTTTGCTCAGAAGCAACGCATGTAGAATATCATGACAGTGGATAAGACATTCTATAAGTCTATGAATGGCAGTTTGGGCAGAAACACTGCATACAGAGAAGGTAATTCTGTACCTAGAGTGTTAATTCCTATAAGAATGAAACACTACCACTTCAGTGATAAAAGTGGTTCAGTGTAAACACCAGGTAGCTGGCTGAACACTCTGGGAAATGGTTCCATACTGGGGACTCAATGTTGGTCTCTACCTCTGGCAGGTTGAGCACTCAACAGTGACTACAGTTAGGCCAACTTTGGTGAGTATAAACCCATGGGTAACTTACATCCCTGCCACCTTAGCCACCTTGTTAATGAGCCCAGGGAGTAATGACGTGTGTGGCTGCAGAAACAGAGGCTGACAAGCTGTCAGAGAAGTCATCCTATGGACCTGATTATTAAAATATTCCTCTACGGAGGTCACTCTTTGGCATAGACATGAGACATAAATAACTTCATGATTTTCCCTATTCAGAGAAGTCTATCCACATTCCTCTTCCCCAGACTTTCTTGTCACAAAAGTTTTCATTGTATTTCTTCTAAATTCCTGATCATCCAGCCAAACCACTGGCCACAGTCCATACATCAGTATATAATTGCACATCTGGGCATTTAATCTTCAGAGAAAAATAAACAACCAAGTGCAGTACTCAAAGTTCTGCCCACTGGAATGGTTTCTCCACATCACTGTCCTTCAAGGATGTTCCAGAATGGGGCTACAGAGCTACAGCTGTCCACTTTTCTAATTGTTCCTGCATATTATGGAGACTCCTTTGTTTCCTAAGTGTTTCCTTCTTTCAGGTGATCATAAAGAACTCTCCATGAGGCTATGGGTGCAGGCTGGGAGAGGAAATGTAGCATGGCAAGGGTAAGAACTTGTACCTTTGGGCCACTTCTTCATGAACCTTACTTGTGCTTTTAAGGTCTGCTCAGGCCCCATATCATAAATGCAATTTCCATTTGATGATAGATTTCTGCTGTGTATGCCCAACACTGTGACTTGGTAGGTAACACCCAGTTCATGATGCGCAGCTCAGGTTGCATAGGTAATCAGTTGCCCATGATTAAGCATCCAGTTTTTACTATGGACCAACAGAAAGCCAAGAACTGTTTTTCAAAAGGAGAGTGAGTAGGTATCTGTGGATCATGGGACTTTCTCCAACATCCTAAAGGCCTACACTGTGATTCACCTATAAGAGACTGCCAAAAAGTCTAAAGAGCACCCAAACCTGCCACTGACACACTTAAAGCACCATTGGGTCTGATGGGTCATATGGCCCATAGCATGACCACCTTGGACCTGCTGCAGACCCTTCTTTTCTTCTGGGCCTTAATTTTAGACACTTGGTTTATGGCCAGAGTAACACATTCAGATGAGGACTATGTTCCTTCTAAACTCCAAAGAGGCCTACTAGACATTGCATCTCTTTTTTGGTTGTAGGAGGGGTCAGTTTTAACACTTATCTTCTACCTTAAAAGAGTATGCCAGTTTACCACATATTACTGCAACCCTAGAAATTTCAGTATGGTAGAAGTCTCCTGAATTTTTGTCAGATTTATTTCCTAACCTCCTGGCACGTAAAGTCTTATCAGTAAGTCTAGAGTAATTGCTACTTCTTCCTCATTAGGTTCAATCAGCATAATGTCATCAATGTAATAGACCAGCATGATACCTTTTGGGATAGAAGGATGATCAAAATCTCTGCAAACTAAATTATAACATAGTCTGGAGATTTGATATACTCTGGAAGTAGGACAATGAAAGAACATAACTGACCGTGCAAGCTGAGAGGTAAATGCTCCTGGTGGTCTTTATAAATAGGGATTGGGGGGGGTGGGGAAAGCACCTGCCAAATCAATAGTGGCATATCAGGTATCAGAGGAAGTGTTAATGTGCTCAAGCAATGAAACCACATCTGATACAGCAGCTGCAACTGAAGTTACCACATGATTAATCTCACAATAATCTCCTGTTATTCTCCAAGTCCATCTGTCTTGTACACAGGACAAATAGGCAACTAGAACAGAGATGTGGTAGGAATCACCACCTCTACATCCTTCAAATGGTGATGCTAATCTCTGTAATCCCTCCAAGAATATGACATTGCTTTTGGTTTATTATTTTTCTAGACAGAGCCAGTTCTAGTGGATTCTACCTGGCCTTCCCTGTCATACTACCCTTATTCTAAAGGTCAGTGAACCAATCTGGAGATTCCTCCAGAAGCTGAATATCTCTACTCCAATTACGCTTTTCAGAACTCGGGGATATCAGGGACTTTTAGGCCCACTAAGAAATGGATCTAAACTAACACTGCACTGATCACCTGACCTCTTTAAGCTCCTATTCTGTATAAACAGCAGTGATGTTTGTGTCTCCTGGAAGGCACTTCAGAGCCAGTATCCAGTAGCCCTTTCTCCCAATATACAGTTAACCTGGTCTTAAATTCCTTTGGGGAAAGTTGAGAGAAGGACTAAAAGTAAACTTCTGGCAGTATACGCAAGGTTCTTTCTCATTCCCCTTTCATTCAAGGGGTCCTGGCTATACAAACTGACTTGAGTCTAGGAATTGATTGATGGGATCATCGCTATCTGTTTTATGATTCATACTCATTCCTGGCATTCCTCATACTCTAGATTGGTTCACTCAATCTAGAACTCTCTGCTTATATATCAGGTAAGAGTTAAGAGGCTTTCTATCTATCCCATTTCTAGCAACCCCAGGATCAACTAACCAATCCCCTCGTTCCACATGAATTGGACTATTCTGGTTGCCGCTTTGACTCTGTTGTCTACTACTGTAACCAAGCACTGAGTACCACCATTTGGCCCTTATCACCCCAGGATCCAACTACTCCCATGGCATTTAGGTTTCCCAATTCAGTGACCACAGTTCCCACTGAAAGGTCTCTCCTTCAGAAAAGAGCAATCATAGAACTCTTCAAAGACGCTGGGGTTTCCTTTACAAATTGTTTTTACAGGCATGGTGAAAGGTATGATTCTAGACTCTGTCAGTTGGGTAAGTAGGTCTTAAATGACAAATCCACTCTCACACTTGAATATCCCAAAGCCTTTGAATCACTTCTACAATGAACCACAGCAGATCTGGTATTTCTAGCTCATTCATTCTGGGCCAAATTTCAGTCCTTATTTAAGCCAAGCAAACTGTTCCAGCCCCTTTGAGTTCCCTAATCTACACCATTAAATTCAGAATTAGAATCTCTGCTTACTAGGCCCATATCGATAAATTTGGCCTCATATAACTTTATGCTCCTTCCGTCATTATGCCACATCCTTAATATCTATTCCCACACACATCCCCCAGAATTCTGTCTGTATAAATTAGAAAACTCAGTAGTTATTTTGGAGTGTATTTCACCCTTCTCATAAATCAGTCACATTTTGTACTTCTCCTTTTGGGGACCTGATGGTTGCTGAATCTAGTCATATATCTAAAAGCAAAGAAGGTGGTGGTATTGGTTCCTGAGGAGAATCAGCATTGTCTCATATGGCAAGTGCCTCAGGGGAGGCCATTATAGTTTCCTCAGGGAATGTAAACTTAACCTCCTCACAAAGGGGTGGAGAGGCTGCTTCTATTGGCAAAGCTTCCTCAGAATGAAGGGGCTCAGTATTCTCAACTTCATTCTAAGTCTTTCTACATATGCTGTTTCTGCATCTCAAGATCCCATTCCTTCCCAATCAATGCTCTCAACTAAACAGTAGACATCCCGTCAGGCTGAGAATTCAATGTGCTTTGCAGATCAGCTACTTACAAGATAAGATTCTGGGCTTCGTTTTCAGCAATTTCAGCCCTGTGGCTACAGGAAAATCTTTCAGTGCAGACACATAAGCTTTCTACACATTTATATGGTGCTTAAGCTGGTAATTTTAATCCCTGAGCTCATCTTTTCGTTTCCCCACTTTGTGTGGTGATATCCGTAGCAACACAATTCCATTAAAATGGCTAGTTTGAGAGACTATGGACTCTGAAAAACAATCTGAGGGTTTTGAAGGGGCGGGGGGGGGGGAGGTCGGGGTACCAGGAGGTAGGGATTATAGAGGGCACAGATTGCATGGAGCACTGGGTGTGGTGAAAAAATAATGATACTGTTATGCTGAAAATAAATAAATGAAAAAAAAAATGGCTAGTTTGATAAAAAATGTTTGAAAGTATCATATACATGGTCACTCATATACATGGTCACTCATGCTTTTATAAAAGTTTGATTAAGAATATTCAATGGTGATATCTTGTATATTTCTATTGCCTATCACACTATTTACTACTGGAAATAGAGACATTATTCTCAGTACCAAAATCTGTATTAAGCTTAGGTTTATCCAGAGAAACAGAACTAACAGAATGTATGTGTGTGTGTTTGTATGTGTATACATAAACATACATGCATACATATAGGTATATGTACATATGTGTACACATACATAGATATATACATATATACATATACACATATGTGTGTATGTACACATATATGTGTGTATATATGTATTATATATTATATACATATATTATATGTATGTATATATATAATACACACACACATACATAACATAGATTAATTACAAGAAATGACTCATGGAGGCAAGAAGCCTAAAATCTGCACTGTGGGCTGGCAGTCTCCAGACTCTAGAGACCTGATGGTATGGATGAAGTTTGAAATCAGTCTGTTGGAGAATTTTTCTCTTGCTTGAGGAAACTGGCCTTTTCTTCTCTTCAGGATTTCAACTTACTGGATGAAGCCCATCCAGATTATGAAGGGCAATCTGCTTTACTCAAAGTTCACCAATTTAAAGGTTATTCTCATCCAAAAACATCTTCAAAATGACACATAATGTTAACCATCAGAGATGGCATATTCAAATTACTGGGAGAAAGAAAGGTCAGCCAACAATTTTATATAAAGGAAAACTATTTTTCAAAAACGAAGACAGAAAATGATATTTGCAGATAAACTAAACCGAGGGCTTCTTTTTGCCAGCTTGCCCTACAACAAACACCTAAAGGAATCCTTCAAGCTAAACTCTAAGGCCATTAAACAGCAGCTCAAATCCACACAAATATAGGCCATCAATAAAAATAACTACAGAGGTCAATATAAAAGACAATGTAAATGCATTCTTGTAACTCTTACTTGTTTTAAAAGAAAACCGCTTAAAGCAATAATGATAAAATAGCATTCATGGGCTTATGATCTATAAAGACACAATTTGTATGATAATTACACAAAAAAGAGGGAGGCAATAGAGTTATATTAGAGCAAAGTTTTTGCTCTAATTTTACATACCATTAAAATTAACTTGGTATTTATCTAAACTAGGTGGTTTTAAATTAAGATGTTAACTTTAATACCCAGGGCAACCACTAAGGTAATAACTTCAAAATAGTTAACTAAACAACAGAAATAAAAGTACAAAAGAAAATATTTACTTAACACAAAAGAGGTAGAATTAAGGGAATAGAGAAACAAAAAATATATAAATCTTATATAACAAAACAAAAATGGCAGAGGCAAATCCCATCATTATAATTATACCACGTTAATTATAATATATGTGTAATATATATGTATATATGTGTAATATATGTGTATATATGTGTGTATATATAATATATGTGTATATGCATATAATATATGTGTATATATATGTGGTATAATTATACCACATATAAGTAAATAGTTAAATCACATACTGGTAAACATTTTACATTCGCTAATATTCCCAATAATCATTAGAACTACTTATAAGTCATTGACCATTTTTATCTCCATTGCACAAAAATTTAAATTGATTCAGGATCTTTTCCAAGGTTACACATCCTTAGGTTATAGTTTGACCACTCTTAACCAAGGACTGAGTTCACCTACAGTGAGATTTTGATTTCAGCTTACTATCTGTGATTAACTAAACACTGCAATTCACAATATTACTTGACTTATTAGGTATTAAGTCTATTTGCTTAAACTATTATTTCTTTTTAATTGAGGATAGTCACACACGGGAGAGAAAAAAATCAGTCTATTTGTGTTAACAAACAAAAAGTACACAAAAAATGCTACTAGTAATAGATTCCCATTGTACTAAATTGTTTTTTTTTAATTTTTTGCTTTGACAATGGTATGACAACCCTATACTGATGTTACCATTTCACCTCAGATGATTCTTGTTAAGCCCAATTTATTATTTAATCTAAATATCAATCAGCAGCTCCACATCTCTTTCTGTCAAAGGTAAATCTAGGTAGTGTTGACACCTAATGTCAAATGGCAGCATATTAGAGAGTAAAAGTGGGTATTGTTGATATATTGCACAAATTGCAGGCATAAGCCCAGGACTGTTCCAAGCAAATGAGAATACATGGTTCCCCCTACTCACCTATGGGCCACTTACATTTTTCCATTCATTGAAAGTCATAACTCACCTTTCAAGGCAGAAGACTTACATTCATCACTGGTACACACTATTTATAAATATATCAGTTCAAAAATGGATTATCACCTATATTGAACACTTAAACTCTGAAAGCTCTAGAAGAACACACAGGAAACTATCATGTCCCTGGAATAAGCAAAGATTTCAAATTGGTTCATTTTGTCTCCCAAACTCGATATAAGTCTAAGGCACAGAACATTCTTTCTCTTTTCTTTCCAGCAAAGTAATTTTTCTTACTCCTCAATCTGAACAACAAAAATGATCAAGCCAAGTGATTTTTCTCAGGATAAAATTCTGCTTTAATGCAACTTTTAATTTTTACCTGAAGTAGAAATTTTAAAAGCCCTGTCTTATCTGATAGTAAATGTCCCTAAAACTACTAATTTTTGTGTCAACACTCCTCTCACTACAAAGCTGGTATTTTCCTGGCACTAATGACTACTGAAGGCTGCTGCAGACTCTATCAGTTACCAACATCTCTGTTAACTCCATCTCTGTTAAGATTCTGCACTTTCCCTCCATTGTCCACATCCTCCAGGCACCATATACCACATGGATGTTCCTCTGTGAAAACAGTGAGCACTGTCCTGTAACTCTAAGGGTAATAGCTGTTTGCCTCCCTTCATTTACTCAGGATTATCAAAGCCTTGCTCTGGAGAGCATCCTTAAAACATTCCACTCTGCTGGACTTAAAATCTCTTTGCCCTGTGTGTGTGTGTGTGTGTGTGTGTAGACACGGATACACAAAATACACAGTAAGCAAAATATCTTGTTTTCATTCCCTTGGGCAAAATAAATTTCTTTTAACATTACCTGTATATTATCTTGATAAAGCCTACAATAAAAATAAATGAAAATAACACTTTTCTCTTATTGTCACAGTGAGGTAATAGAATTGTGAGGTTGTAACCGACGTATTGGCGATGAGGAGAATAGGGAGGCTAAGGAGGACAAGGAGGATTCCAATGTTAAGAGAGACTAAGCAGAATCCTATAAAATCAAGAAAGATCTATTTCAAGGTACAGCCATGTAACAAACTGTTTTAAACAGTGTAATAGAAACAAGCTAGATCTATTTGTACTGCTAAGGAATGATCTTCAAGACACTGTTAAAGTAAGACAAAGAGAGGTGCATACAAGTATGCATAACATACTGTCTTTAAAATAATTTATATACAGGGCACCTGGGTGGCTCAGTGGGTTAGGCTGCTGCCTTCGGCTCAGGTCATGATCTCAGGTCCCTGGGACCGAGTCCCGCATCGGGTTCTCTGCTCAGCAGGGATCCTGCTTCCCCCCCCCCCTCTCTCTCTGCCTGCCTCTCCGTCTACTTGTGATCTCTCTGTGTCAAATAAATAAATAAAATCTTTTAAAAAAAATAACTTATATACATATATACATATTTATCTGTATATTTCTGTAAAGATACACAAGAATTGTACCTGTTGTAAACTACAGAAGGAATGGTTTTAGTGTGTTATGAAGACAATTTTTGTTCTTTTTTGTACTGTTTTAGTCTTGTGTTGTACAGGCATTGTTTCATAATTGTTTTTGCTTCTTATAAAAGGACATATTGCACAACTACAAAATAATATAATTTCCCAAAGTAGGAAAAAAATAAATTAAACCTTACTTCTATTCCCATCTGTATCCTACTCTTATTTTAAGTAGCAAATCACTTGGCTACAGAAATTAGCCTTCCCACATTCCTTGGCAGTTAAGAGTAAAATTTGAATTGAATATTTAATGACTACGATACTGTCATTGTTTGAAATGAGGCTAGTTGCAGCAGCTCACGTGATGTAACACAAAGATTTCAGGACCAGATGAAATGTAAATACAGAGACCTAACTGGAGTATACATGCCCTTCTCTTGATACATTCGACATTTTTTAAACATTATGTTGGCCAAACAAAATACACAGATACATTCACCTTCTGGATTTAAAATCCCAATCTAGAAAAGGACTGTTTTTACTTCTTGGTCCTGTTTTTAGAATAGATGGTTTAAATTTAGTAAAAGTGAATATGAAAGTTGAAGAAAGGAGAAGGAAAAGATAATCAAGAATTTTCTAATACAATTTCTATTGATGGAGTTAGAAACAGCATGACTTAATTTGCCAGCTCATGAAAAACGTGGTCAAGTTTGAGGCAGTGAAAATCTGCACTCTAGAAGTAGATACAGCTACAGAAAAAGAAAAGTAGGACAGAAAAACTTTCATTATATTGCACACTTTGAATGGTAAAAAATTTATCCTTAATATTTTATTGAGCACTAAACCTATATATCCATGCATAATTCAAAATATTTCCCAATTTTTTAAAAGATTTTATTTATTTATTTGACAGAGAGAGATTACAAGTAAGCAGAGAGGCAGGCAGAGAGAGAGAGGAGGAAGCAGGCTCCCCACTGAGCAGAGAGCCCGATGCGGGACTCGATCCCAGGACCCTGAGATCATGACCTGAGCCGAAGGCAGCGGCTTAACCCACTGAGCCACCCAGGCACCCAAAATATTTCCCAATTTTTAAAAAGATTTTATTTATTTATTTTATTTGGGAGAGAGAGAGAGCAAGCAGGGGGTGGGAGGAGTAGAGGGAAAGGGAGAGAATCTTAAGCAGACTCCACTACAGGGCTCAATTTCATGACCCTGAGATCAAGACCAGAGCAGAAACTAAGAGCGGGTGCTTAACCAACTGAGACACCCAGGCATCCCCATATATTTTATTTAATCACAACATGAATCTCAGAAGAGCTATATCTTTTTAGTGGAGTCAGTATGATACTAAACCAATGTCTTCATAGGAAGTGAATCAGGCTGCAATCCTGACAGCCAGTCTGTTCCTTTAAAATCTTTACAGTGGCATGAATGAAATCTTGCTATTTGGAACAACATGGATGGAGCTAGAGAGTATTATGCTAAGCAAAATAAGTCAGTCAGAGAAAGACAAACACCATATGATTTCACCCATATGTGCAACTGAAGAAACAAAACAAACATATAAAGGGGAAAAAAAAAAGACAAACCAAGAAACAGACTCTTCACTACAGAGAACAGGGTTACCAGAGGGGAGACACATGAGGAGAAACAGGTAAAGGGATTAAGAGTACACTCACCATAATGAGCACTGAGTACAAGGGATAGAATTGAATCACTATAATGCACACATGAAACTAATATAACACTGAACATTAACTATATTGGAATTAAAATTAAAAACTTAATAAAAAAAAATCTTCGCAGTGGTTACTAACTACCACAACCAAATGAGCCACACAGTGATCCATGCCAGTCATTTTAACTGCTGAGATGAAGAGCTAAGATGTTCCATGTCCATTTACTTCATTTATATAAATGTGCCTTTTGACAGAAAAGATGATTCAATAAGATAAAATGTGGGAAAGAATTGCTAGAGAAGAAAAAAACCTGTCTACCATGGAGACCTTAATAAATATGCCAGCAAACATTTATTCTACACTTTTCAGTTTTGTTCCACATGATGCCTGATTATTTTGATCTCGAAAACCACACACATTTTTTTTTTTTTAGCTGAATACTCTTTGAACACAGAGAGATCAAAGTAGACTAGGGTAACCCACTTCCTCTGAAATGGATATTAAGAATTCGCTACATGCTTCATTATATTCACTTAAGTTAATCATTATGATATAATCACAGGCATTGCCATTTAATCCATTCTTTTAAAAGAGCAAGCTCTTATTAGTACATTACTCCTGCTCTTCATGAATGAGCCTCTGCAGAACTGTTAAATCACCATTTATGGGTTACTGACATTGCTATTAAGGGAAAGAGTAAAAATATTGTTATATGTATTTTGCCCTGTAAATTGTCCATGATCAGTACCAAATGATGGCCTTTAATCATTTCATTATTATGTTATATAGTACAATGAGTTGTGTGTAGACTAATTTAATAATTTCAGTTTGAGTTTACCATGTGAATAGGGAGTGGATTAATTAACATGCATCTACTCAAACAGATTTGATCTTACAGAACAAAAATGCATTTCATCATTTCTATGAGCCATTTCCTTTACACCTTATGAATTGTTTAAATGATACTCCATAGGGAAACCATTGGGTAAGAAATAAAATGTACCAAAAAAAAAAAAAAAAACCCAAAACCTTTTATGAGTTAAAAAAATTTCCTAAAATATTTTATTGGGAAAAATGATTAAATAAAATTTGTGATAAACTGACAGTTATTTACAAATAACAGAAAAGATTCACTTTTTTCCAACACTTCTCTGTAGTTATATTATCTTGGCACATACCTGCACCATTGATTTTTATCCCCTTTTCTATTGAATTATGGCTTCAAGGTTCAGTGCACTGATAGGAAAAGACACAGATATGTTCTACTTTCAGATATATGGGGAAGTAGAATTCGTCTCACTTGGTAAACAATAAGAAGTGAGACTCTTTCTCATAATAACTGGTACACATTTAACATATAATTCTATATTATATATGAGCTTATACATATTTTCTTTGTATTGTACAAGTAACTAGAGTTTAAATATTTTACATTATTCTAATTAACTTTGAAACATCGTTTTAAATCAAGTTTTACATACAGAATAATTGATCACAATAAAACAAAATTTTATTTGAGAAATAAGGAAGAGGAAGCTGGTAAAATGTAGAAATGCTAGTCTAACACTATGGATCTTCTGAATAATCTAACTAATCCCTTTGAGACAGCATCTCAATACCATTTTACTTTTAGTAAGTGTTTTCTTGGTCCATTAGGTCGAATCCAATTTTCATGGTCCTGTGTTACAGAGAATTCTGTTCCCTCCACCTTCAAGGTTGTCTGGTTTTTATTTGATCCTAGTTAGGGTTTAGTACAGCTATCTCTGGATAAAAATGCGCAACACTTTATGATCAACGCAGCAACTGATAAGAAGACAAGAAGTGTTAAGTCACAATTTTACTCCAAGTATATGAATGTGTAAATTGGTACAAATCTGGAAATTTGATTTTAAAAAATCACTAAACTTGCTATATCAAAGTGCATTTTTCTTAAGGACTCTTCTGACATTTCATCAGAATTGGAGGTCAGATTATTTTGTTGAGCAACCTTCTCTAAATGTTACTTATCTCTTGGAGGAGGTTAAGGAATTTTTTTATGCTATCCTTCCAAAAGTCATTTATTTAGTTAGATTTCCCTTGATTTTATACAGGTATATTTGAATAAAAATCCTAGGGTTCTTTGTTAAATTATCTTTAATATTTTTATTTTATGTGAGCACTTTATGGAGCTGGTTTGGCAAATGATTCAGGCAATAGTTTCATAATGCAAGGAAAAAGAAAACACATTTTGAATTTCTAGATTCTGGGAACCAAGAACTTGTCTATCTATTCTATGTCTATGCACATTGTGTATACTTGTGTGTGTGTGTGAGAGAGAGAGAGAGAAAGAGAGAGAGAGAGATAAGAACACTTAAAATGAGATCTAACCTCTAGAAATATTTTAAGTACAAAATTTAGCATTGTTAACTATAGGCAAAATGTTGTACAACAGATCTCTAGGACTTAACTGATTTTTTACAGCTGAAACCATATATCCATTGAGCAGCAACTCCCCAAGCTCTGGCAACCACCACTCTACTCTCTGTGTCTATGAGTTTATAATTTTAGATGCCTCATTTAACCATGAAGAATTTGTCCTTCAGAGACTGACTTATTTCACTTAGCATAATGTCCTCCTAGTTTATCCACATTGTCATATATGACAGGATTCCCTTTTTTTTTTTTTTAAGGCTGGATAATATTCCATCTTATGTATAAACCACAGTTTCTTTATCTATTCATCTATCGATGGGCACCTAGGTTGCTTCCATATCTTGGCTATTGTAAATAATGCTATAATGAACATGGGAGTACAGATGTCTCTTCAAGAGCCTGATTTCAATTATTTTGGATATATATGGATGAATAACAACTTGTATAAAATAGACATTGTCTTCAAGAAATTTAATATATTTGAAGAAATAAAATACATACACATGGAAATGAGTCAGATAATTTATGTTTAATATTTAGACCATAGAAGATAAATTCAGTTCACAGAAAGAAATATATAGGGGTTTGACTATCTGGGAGTATATTTAAATATATGTCAGAAAGAATTTTGGAAAAGGCAAGATATCCAAAATAATTTTGTAAAATAAATAACAGATTCTCTACAAAAGAAATCATACCTCACAAATTTACTATGATTACTATCCTGGGATGTAGTAATAATAATATACATCATTCAAAGAAAAAAATTAGAATATGTCACTTAACAGCATTTTATCTAAAAGTATTAAGAAAAATTAAAACATAAATCCCAGTGGCTGTTTTTTCATTGAAGATTCATTCAACAACTATTTATTTAATGCTGTTTAATTCTAGGCTTAGGAGTTAACATTTTTTCCCATTTGTTTTCCCCCTCAACTAATTTAATAGCCAACTTCCCCCATGCCCTCAATGATACCAGCCTCCTAGAATTCATTTCCCTGTGTAATACCCCAACACACTATTTCTGCACTGCTCTGCAGGACAAATAGGATACTGCAGAATTGATGATAGGCTACTTCAATTAATAGGCTATAAAACACTGTGGCCTCTGTCTTGAGCCCATTCTCCCTTTGCATCATACACTCTATTGGAAGACATCAGGTGAGCAGTCATATGCAGAGGCTCATGTGGCAAGAAACGGAAGCCTCCTGCCAACAGTCATGGAAGTGAGGTTGGAAGTAGACCCTCCGGACCCAGTCTCAAGCCTTAGGCTGATAGTTGAGGCAACAGCTAATGCCCTGATTGTAGCCCCATGCTAGACTGAGCATCAATCAATCAGCAAAGCAGCTTCCAAAACACTGGACACAAAGAAACTTTAACATAATAAACGTTTGTTGTTTTGATCTGCTTAGCTTGAGGTAATTTGTTATACAGCAATAAATAAGCAATATTTGGGTACCTGGAAGTGGCATGCTATCCTAACAAAAATACAATTATAGCACTTCCATGGACCGAGAAGACGGCTTTGCAGAGAGTGTCATGCAAGATGGAAGAGCCTTGAAGAAACTGTTATTTGAACACTCCTGGTCTTTGATAAGGCTGTGGATGACAACTTCAAGTAAAGGGACGTAATACTACTGTTAACTGAAAGAAAGAAGAGCTTTGTTATCCAACAGAATAAAGTTTAGCAACACTGCCTTCTGAAATTGTGTTATGTAGAAAATCTCTCTAATGAACTGGATGATCTAACTTGCTAAAACTCCCAACCAACATGTTTAATGTGCCACCTGGTTTCTTTCCGCTGTTTGTAGCAAAATGAGAGAAAATAGTTAAACTAAAGGAATGGCTAATTTTAAAAAAGGGAGCCATGACTTGGTAGTTCTATAAAAAAAATTCTCTGTTTCTCTAGGCAGCTAAAAAAATGGCTTCTAAGCAAAGATCACATCCAGGGCAATGTGAGGAAAATATCCAGCAATGATGCCAAGGTGTGAGTCTAAAAATCCTGTGTTAAGAGTGAGTTGTTGATAAGGGAAGAATTGACAGGATCCAGAAAATGGAATGAGTATATGATCAAACTGCTGGAAGAGGTCAAATACATGAAAAATGGGGCCGAAGAGGAGCAGAAAGGCAGCCACAGGAACCAAGAAAACTTGGGGAAAAGTACCAGTTCAAATGTGAGACTTAAAACTAATAAGAGATTCCAGGCTTATTTCATCAACTCAGAGCAAACACACACATCTCTGAAAGCCAACAAGAATTCTTCAGAATGCTGGATGAAAAAATTGAAAAGGGTCGAGATTACTGTTTGGAAGAGGATGTCACTCACACAGCACCAACTCTACCACTCAAACCAGGAGCTCCCACTGTGTAAACTGGTTATAATCCCAGTTGAAATCCTTGCAGAGGTTTGTTCTCTTCAATGAACAGCACTATACCAAACAAGATCGTTCCATATCATATGCCCTGTCAAGTTACAGTTTTTCTTAATGAGTTTGCAAAGGAATAGTACTAAAACAAACAAAAAATTGGTAATGAACTTTCTTTGTTGCTGCTAGTTAAAACCTGTTACCTTCTACTTCTCTTGTATCTAGGTATGCAGCAAAATTCTGCAATTTTACCTTTAAGATACTATTGGTTATCCAGATGCTCTCTAATCTATATTAAGATGATGTAGTGGTAAATTCAGATATCAAACTTTGGTCACAGAACTGTTCTGCTTCTCCTTCCCTCTCTTCTCAGTCCCTGTCTCTCCCCAGCAGTCCAGAGTCTTGCTTCTCACTAGAGGTGTTATACATTGGAGATGGGATGGTGTTATGGCAAACTTTGTTTCTTTGCTAAGAAGTAGCAAAGCCATGACATGATTTCTAGAGTGACGTAGGAACAAGCAGCAAGTTGTTGCATCTACTAGGTACATTAATCAAAGAATAAGCTTGGGGCGGCTGGATTGCTCAGTGGGTTAAGCCTTTGCCTTCGGCTCGGGTCAGGGTCTCCGGATCCTGGAATTGAGCCCTGTATCAGGTTCTCTGCTCGACGGGGAGCCTGCTTCCCCCTCTCTCTCTCTGCCTACCTCTCTGCCTACTTATGATCTCTCTCTCTCTGCCAAATAAATAAATAAAAAATCTTAAAAAAAAAAAAGAGTAAGTTTGCCATACTTGCTTTGCTCAGAGGCAAAAAGAAGTGATCACAGATCATTTTGAATCCCTCTTTCCCACTTTTTTCCCTAAGGAAAAAAAAAATTACTTTTTTATGTAATGAAATAAAAATAAAATAAAATAAAATCTTCTGTTAAATCTCAGAATGGTCTAAACTACCATTCAGTCAGATAAAAGGTCCCCTAAACAGATTAAGGATGTGCCTCACCAACCCCAAACAATAGCGATAAAGCTCATAAGTAGTTTAAAGGCATTGATCCTTACCATTGATTCAAGGTAAAAAGGAATGATCTTAAAGAATTTTGCTCTAGTGCAAATGATTCTTAAGGAGAAGCATTTTCTCTACCTCCATCCCCATAAGGGAACTTTGGCAATGTCAAGAAACTGGCTTATCATAACTTGGAGAAGCCCTACTCAAACCTAGGGGGTGAGGCCAGTATGCTGCCAAACACCTTGTAAAATACACGAGTGTCCCCACAAACACAACAAGGAAATATCAAGTCCAAAACCAACATACCAATAGGACTGAAGCTGAAAACCCTTGTCTAGAATATACTTCAGCTGCAAACACACGCTGCCTATTACAAAAAAAAAAAAAAAAAAAAAAAAAAAAAAGGAAGGTTGAATCAGAGTGGAACCAAAAGCTCAAAAGAAGGAAGAGTCTTGAGTCATGGAGAATTAATTATTTATAGGGCTTAAGACCTAATCAAGGACATTCCAAAATTCGCTCAATGAATTTCAAAATTGTGATGGACTCCTTTATGCACCCCAATTTCCCCTTTTGTGAACAAAAATCTGTCTCTTAGTTGTCCTGTTTCTGTCCTTCTACTGCATGTTGAATGTGCAGGGCTTAGATTACCAGTCTCAACAGTTTCTTAAGTAAGGAGAGAATATTCATGGAGCTGAACCTGGGGGCTTGTATCCAAGAAGCCTCATCTCTATCTGGTCTTAATTTAAATGGCAAGGTTGTGGATTTTGAGTTGCTGCTATAATGAAGGTTTTGGGGGGGTTTTGAGAACTTGGGAGAGAATAAGTTTATTTGGCATATGAGTGATTATCAATAATTAAGAAACAGAGGACAAACTGTGGCAGCCAACCATCAAGATGACCCCCAGTGTTTTCCATGCTCATTATCCATGTCCTTGTGTAGTTACCGCCCACATAATATCAGGGTTGATTTATATATGATTTATCTTTTGCTATATAAAACATTACCCCAAAACTATGGGGCCTAAAACAAGATATATTTTGATCCTCAAGTTTCTGTAGGTCAAGAACATGGGCACAGCTTAGGTGGGCCCGTTGCTACAGAAACTGCCACAAATCTAATACAAGTGTTGGTCGGGCCTGACCTTGGAAAAAGACAATTTCAAGCTCACTCATTAGATGATTGGCATGACTCACTTTCTCAAAGGTTGTTAAATCGAGGTTATCGGTTCATTTCTGATAATCCTCTTATTTCCTTACCAGTAGGCCTCAAACGCTTGTGAAAAAGGCTGCTGATAGGCTTCCAGGCTACACTAAGCAGTTCGAAGAGTTATGAGGATTAAACCTGTAAATGTAGGTAAAGTGCTAGGATTAGTAACTTAACACTTAACAAAATCTAGGTGCCAGCCATTATCACAGTTACTCAGAAAAGGAGGAGAAAAACTTCAATGCAATGCACTCATTTAAAAAATTCACACGTTAATGTCAGAATTCCAAAGATTATGAACATAAATGCATGGGTTATTATAAATGTGAAATGAAAAAAGAACCTCAGTATTATTACTTCCTATTCATTTTCTTTCAAATTGGTAGATAATTAATTTAACAAGTTAAAACAGCAATACACTATGTAGGTAATATTCTTATTTCTAGTTCATTAAAATTAGGGAATAATGTAACTATATTTATAATATATTCATACAAAGTTTTCATTGGTAAGTCACAGAGCATACATCTGTTATAGCTTGACAAGAGAAATCTCGTGGGGAAAAGAAAAATATATGTACAATAAAGTACAATTATAATTGATTAAGTAGACAGTCAAGCTCATATATTATCATAAGCATGAAAACTATTGCCAGGATATATTATGGAATTACCCTAGCAACTGTGATTTCATGTTAAAATAATACACAACAAATTGGGTTTTTATGTTGAACCATAAAGTTTTAGATGACTAAGTTACTCATATAATGTACAGACTATCTCTGTTTTAATGACTCACACAAAATTCAGAAGTCATTTATTTACTTTTACTCATCATAGCCTGTGATATAATCACTAATAACATAATGTCCAAATATGCTATATACACAAAAGGATTATCCTCAAATTCAATTACAAGCCTAGTAACTTAAACAAAACTGCTTGCATATTATTTTTTAAACCTTGTACTAGCATATATTCATCTTTGTTCAAAAAGACATTGCATGTTGATAAACTCTTATTTCCTAAGATAAAAGGAGGGGGAAAAAATGACCTCTTGATTGTGCCACTCTATTTTGTTATTAGCAATGGTGGAAAAAGTCCAAAAAGAGAACAAATCCAGGAAGAAATCCATTATCAAGATTCAGTTTTGGGGTTTATCTTTTCTGATTTCCCAGTGCGTTCTAAAGGCAAGTAGGTAGTTTTTCTAAATTAAGGATTTAGAATAAATCAACTTACAATATATTCCTATGACAGTGTCCTCCCCTACTACTACTACGCTTCCAGGGTGTTTTTGGTCAAAAATCCGTTGACCCTGTATGTGAACCTCAAACTTACTTCCACTATTACCCGAGTCTCAAAATTTTCTTCTGATTGGTACATGGCATACAAAGCCCTACATATATTGTATCTATATCTTGCTCTAAATTCATTTACCTATTCACTCTTTTCATATACTGAGAATTATTTCCAAGCAGTAATTATTCTGTGCTGTCCAGAGTTCCAAATACACATCAAGCAAAAACTTTCCAAATCAAGGCTTCACATAAAAGTCAGGGTCCTCATCTGTATAGCAAGCAAACCTCTGGGCTCTTGGAGTGTGTGTGGGTGTGTGTGTATGTACCTGCACACATACACTCATGCATATACACATGTGATTATGCAAGAGGTATATAAACAAAGGTTTATATAAAAATATATATAAGTATTTTGACATTTTCAAGGATATTTAATATAAACCCTTATCAATATTTCAGATAATGCCTCAGTTATATCAGAGAATGTTTTGCTTTGGACTACTGCTAAGCATTGGTCTTCATGTTCAATAGCTAATGGTCATAATATTTTATTTCTTCTCTGGAAGCTTTCAAAGACTCTCCTTGAATAACCAATTAATTAAGAACAAAAGAAATCATTCTATTTTCCAAATTAGCCAGATTGATATTTTTACATGAATCTAATGATTATATCTTAAGTAATGATAGAGAACAAGAAAAAAAAACACACTACAATATACCATACTAAATTGACAAAGTAAGAAATGAATTTAGTGCAAATGATGAGAAAAGCAAAGCTGCTTAGTCAAAATCCAAAAATAATCTTTTCAACATCTAAATTTTTAAGTTATTTCAAAATGTATTAAGATAATTAACATTAGCTGCCCTTACCTGCCAATTTTAAGGAAATATTGGAACTAGTAACTTTTTTTTCTGATGAGACACAAATGAGGTGGCGTCTTTTATTAATTAAACATGTAAGTTCTTTAATATGTTTCAAAAAGCAAATAAAGGTTTTTTAAATAATTATTGCTCTTCAAAATTCTTAATTTTTAATTTTATTACTTTTCCAGTTTTTATTTTCTGACACTTTAATTACATACTCTGACTAGATTGCTATATTATGAAATTAGAAGATATAAATATATCAGGTCATTTGTGACATATAAATCTCAACTGTTAATATCTATGAGACACATATATATAGGTATATAGATATATATATAGATATTAATAAATAAATAAGTATATATATATATACACACACATACAAATCTTTCTACTTATCTGCTTAATTATCTGAGGCAAATTTTACTAGTTGTTTTCAAGCTCTATCTAGAAATTTCCTAAAACATTTTAATTTTGAAATATGGGAAGGTATAGTAGTATAAACTACACTACTTATATTTTTAAATATATATTTTTATTTATTATTTCTGAGAAAGAGAAAATCAATAAAAAAATCTTTATCAATTCACCTGTCCATATGAGTATCCATATACTCTTATATTTCTACCTGCTATTCCAGTGTCTAGATAAATTATTCATGCCCCTGGCCAAGACTAATTTCATTTTTTTCAATAGCTCCCTCCTAAAACCCCACATAATCAAGGACATTTTCTTCTAGCACTTCTCCCTTCTTTCTAAGAAATTTTTATTTTGCTCTCTATATTGGATCATCCCTACCAGAATGAAATCTATTTTTTCTCCTATCTTATATTTTTCACTTGGTATCACATCCCATGACAGCTATCACCCAATTTCTGTCTCCCCGTTTACATCAAAACTTCCCTTAAGTGGGGTGCCTGGGTGGCTCAGTCAGTTAAACCTCTGACTCTTGATTTTGGCTCAGGTCATGATCTCAGTGTCCTGAGATCAAGCCCCAAGTTGGGAGGCTTGATCAGCAGGGAGTCTGGCTGAGATTCTCTCCCCATCCATCACCTCCCCCTCCAGTGAATAAATAAATAAATTAAAAAAAAAAAAAAAAAACACCCTCTGCCTAAGAATTGTCTGTGCCCTTTGTTTCCAGTTCTCATTTAATCTTAGGCTTTCTCCTACCTTTCTTCAACAAAGATGCAAGTACAAAATTCAGCAATGCCATCTATGTGTTAGAGTTTAGGTGACAGAAATACCTGACAGAAGGTGGACACCTGGCGGGCCTGTCCTGCGTCATGGAGATCCTAATGGAGAGAAAAGGATGGGGGAGGAATACCCTGGCATCTTTTCCATTTGCCTTCCAATCTTCTGTAAGTGTCACATGCTAACCCACCCAAATAGAGGACAGCTTATCCAGGGACCTGGGAAACATTGCCCCAATGAGTCAGTCCTCATATGAAATCAGAGCCCTTTCAAGTAAGCACAACCAATCTGGGATGTATAACAAAGGAAGAATGGGTCTGAGTGCAAACAGGCTTTAGGACTGGATCAACAGACACTGGTGAATGAATACTTGTGGATTCAATAAATGATCTGAAAATATGAGTCAATGTGAAAAATGTTATCCCTTTGATATATATAAATACAATTAAATTAAAATTAACTGAAAATAGAGAAACATTCTCTGCTTTATGTATAATAAAATTGTGTATGACTGTTACATTGTTACAATTATGTTATAATTATATATATTATATGTATATATAACAAAGACTATCTTCAATAATTTTTCCTAAGTTAAAAAAATGCCAAAACTAAATTTTGCTTAGCAATAATAGCTTTTAGCATCCACATATTTTGTAAACATGTATTAATATTCATAAAACTAAAACAATTCTTTGGCATTTTCCTCAGTGACACTTAGACCTTGCCAATAGGTCTTATGACTTAGATAATTAAACTAGTTGAGACAAACATGTATTTTTTGAAAAAGCATAAGGTAGAACTTTTTACTTAATTGGACTATGAGTTCTTCCCAGGGCACAATGGGGTGGAGTGGTTGTGAAGGTGTAGTCCTTCCAAACTGAGAACATTTGAGATCTTTCTTAACACCCCTAAACATGGGTTCTGAAAATAAAAGCAACAAAGTACAAAGAAAAAAAAAGTTACACATAAGCAAAAATTTATACTAACTCCAGAAGTTTTTCACTTATTAATTCTGCCACTAAATGTTAAATCCTACATCAAACATCTTTTTTAAAAAATAATGGTTATGTTAGTGTATCATACAAATGACCCTCAGAAAATCAGTAATTGATTTTTCATTATACCATAAAGGACAGAAGACGGGGGATGACATATCAAAAGTCCTGTAAACAAAGAATTCTGTGGCTGGCAAAATTGTCCACCAAAATGAAGGAGAAATTAAGGCATTCTCAGATAAACAAAAGTGAGAGGAGTTTGTTAGCACTAAACCTGTCCTATAGGAAATGCTAAAGGTACTTCTCCAGAAAAGGACACTAGACATTATCGTATGAAGAAATAAAGATCCTTACTACACGTAAATACACGGGCATAAATGTAATCCATTATTACTGTAGTTTTGGTTTGTAACTACACTTTATTTCTTAAAAAATTTAAAAGACAAATGAATAATTATGTATCTACATTACTGTACATATAATAGGTAAATATTTGTGGCAATGACAAAAGAAAGCAGGGGATCAGAGCTGTACAGGTGCAGAGTTCTGTATGCTACTGACATTAAGTTGGTTATCAATTTGAACTGGATTGTTATAAGTTTAAGATGTTATATATAATTTCCACAGTGACCACAAAGAAAATATCTAATAACTATGCAGGAAAAAACAAAAACAGAAGGGTAACAAAACAGTTCATTTAAATAAAAAAATTGGCTAGGAGCACCTGGGTGACTCAGTCAGTTAAGCATCTGACTCTTGATTTCTCTCAGGTCATGATCTCAGGGTCGTGAGATGGCCCTCCATCAGGCTCCACACTCAGTGGGAAGTCTGCTTGAGATTTTCTCTCTCTTTCCTCTCTCTCTGCCCCTCTGCCCATAAGTAAAAAGTAAATCTTCTTTAAAAATCAGCTAAACACAATAGAAGACAGTAATGAAAGACATGAGGGACAAAAAAGTGCATATGAGGAACATAAGAAATAGCAAAACAGCAGAAATAAATTATTTCTTAATATTCACTACTTTGAATTCAAATAAATCAAACTCTCCAGTCAAAGGCAGAGACTGGTTGGGGTGCCTGTGTAGCTCAGTCAGTTGAGTGTCTGATTCAATTTCAGCTCAGACCATGATCTCAGGGTCATGAGATTGAGCCCTACTGGGAGTCTGCTTGAGATTTTCTCTTTCTCTCTTCCCCCAACAACACTCTCTTTCTCTCTCTCTAAAATAAATAATTTTTTAAAAGACAGAAATTGGCATAATGGATGCAAAAACCAAAACACAACTATATGTAGTCTATGGGAAACTCAGTTTAGATTGAAAGACACAAATTGAAAATGAAAGGATGGAAAAAATATTCTATGCCAACAGTAATCAAATGAGAGCTGGAATGGCTAGATTAATATTAAAAAAATAAACTTTAAGTAAATAACTACTACAAGAAACAAAAAAAGATCATTATATATTTATCATTATATACTGATAAAAGGCTGAACTCATGAAGAAGATATAACAATTACAAATATATATGCATTCTTATATATTGATAGTGGGAATTTAAAGTGGCACAGCAGCTATGGAAAACAGTTTGGTTCCTATAAAGCTTAAGAAACTTCAAAAGCCAAGAAACAGCATTTCACAACAGCCAAAGTATAAACTAACTAAAATGCCCACCAACAGCTGAATGGATAAACAAAATGTTGTATATACATACAACGGAATGTTGTTCACTAATAAAAAGGAATAAAATTCTGACACACAAGCAACTTTGAAAACATATGTTGAGTACAATAAGATACAAAAGGACAAGAAGTAAATGATTCCCCATATAAGAAATATACAACATAGGTTAATTCACAGAGACAGGGAGTAGATTAAAGGTTATCAGAGGTTGTAAGGTGAGTTTTTGCTTAATGATTATGAGTCCTGTTTGGTGATGAAAAAGTTTTTTGGGCAAAAAATACATATATGCAATAAGAAAATTTCAAAAAAAAGTTTAAAAAAATTATCTTTTTAACGGATGGTTCATTTTCCAGGGAATTAGCAACGTCTAAATCAAATCTTCCCCAATCGCCTTGAAAAGTGTCAGACTAGTCCCTGATGGTCCCACGTGAATAATGTTCTCCATCCTGAATCAATCACATTGATCGTGGGAATTGAGTGTTTTGATTAGACAAAATTGACTTATAACCAAACCTGTAGCTAGAAGAGTAGATTATACCACCTGGAAACAGATGGAATTAACTTCTCACAGGAAAGAGGAATTCTGTCATCAGCAAAGTAGAAGGAGCCAAGCAGATCAAAATGGCAAATTGCTCCAGCTATCTTTATCATAGATCTATAATTAAACCTAAAACTATAAGTTATAGGAAAAGAGTATTAAGAAATATCAAAAGTTGTTCTAGAATTTTTGAATCATTAAGAGTGATGTGACCCATCTTCATGTCTCATTATTTAATCTGTTGTAGAATGAAATTTCTTAATATGATATTACTGTACATTAAGTCAATGTACTGTCACATTAATTTCACCTTTGAAGTAATTTCCTAAGATAGGGATAGCTAGCTAAAAGTTAACTAACATATTTTTTTTTTTTGCTTCAGAACTTCAGAAGTTGGTTGCATTGCTAGTTTATAGAAATAAGACATTCTTCTCTCCTTTTTTTAATAGCTCCTGTTTTCTGACATTATTGCTCATAGACATGGATCCTCATCATAACATTGAATTCTCTCTTACCCCTCCATACTTGAGGAAATTCAGTCACAGCAGAACACTGTTTTTCTGGCAAGTACCTTTCTATAAAGTCCATTTCATTTTTCAACACTAATTAAGTGGTTGAATATAATCATCCCTGTTAGAATTCTTTTTATTTCTTTTTTTTTTAATTTTTTATTTTTATCCCCAGGGGTACAGGTCTGTGAATCACCAGGTTTACACACTTCACAGCACTCACCAAAGCACATACCCTCCCCAATGTCCATAATCTCACCCCCTTCTCCCAAACCCCCTCCCCCCAGCAACCCTCAGTTTGTTTTGTGAGATTAAGAGTCACTTATGGTTTGTCTCCCTCCCAATCCCATCTTGTTTCATTGATTCTTCTCCTACCCACTTAAGCCCCCATGTTGCATCACCACTTCCTCATATCAGGGAGATCATATGATAGTTGTCTTTCTCTGCTTGACTTATTTCCCTAAGCATGATATGCTCTAGTTCCATCCATGTTGTCGCAAATGGCAAGATTTTGTTTCTTTTGATGGCTGCATAGTATTCCATTGTGTATATATACCACATCTTCTTGATCCATTCATTTGTTGATGGACATCTAGGTTCT